>NC_133655.1:266497568-266833013 GCF_009905375.1 Apium graveolens | reverse complement strand
AAGTGTGTCGTTGAGAGCTATCATGGATGCTCTAAAAGTTCCTCTTCAAAAAACTTCTAAGATCGTCAGGCCTCAATTCTCTCAAACTCCTTTTCAGCCTGCTAAAAGCCTATGGGGGAGATGAAACCCAAGCTGAAATCCGCCACTCAAGAAGAGGCTGGTATAGAAGAGAGACTCCGGAAGGAAACTAAATGCTCTTGCTTAGACAAAAAGTTTGGTGAACTTCTAGAATGCCTGAGAGTCTCGGTGAACCGTAATCACCATACATTCAAAAAAGATGTTGACATAAATATCAACTTCTTGAGGGTGCTTTTAGTCACCAAGGACATGCTAAGGGAAAAGGGAATTGTATTCAACATCAAAGACTCTAGGGTTGACAGGTGTATGCAGGTTTCTCTATCATTTCTTAAATCTAAGATAGCCTCAGAACTAGACATCTTCATCAACAAAGTTAAGATGATGATTTCAGAAGACACTCAGTTGCTAAGGGAACTCAAATTAAGGCAAGAAGGAGCTTTCCTTGAAGAATATCTAGAACCTATCAAAGGAGTGGCACACATCTGCTCAACTACCAGAAAATACAAACATTTTTAAATTCCTAAGCATTGTGTCATGGAAAATAAGAAGTTGATGATGATGATAGAGACTGGGTTGAAGTTGAAGAAAATCAAGCAAGCTGAAATCTTAAAATGATCACCATCCTAGGGAGATATTTAAACAATGCTGAGAGCATACTGCCTAAAACTACTATAAAGATGATGAGAAGAATCATGATGAGAAAATAAAGGTAGACACAAATCTTTTGGCTCAAATCCAAGTCAATCCAGCAAAAACAGTGGGAGTCATAAGGATGCAAAGAGTAGCAAGGATGAAAAGAAAGGGAGGAATTAGGATGGAGAGAAGAAGGGGAGTCATAAAAATGGGAAGGACACCAAAAAACACTTGTGAACCAAAAATTACAAACTCAGAAAACCTTAAACCAAATCCCTAATCAATCAAAAACTCCATGTTCAAACCCTCAAGCCTAAACACTTTTACAAACTCGCAACCAATTTTCTACCGAAAACACCTATCCTAGAAAATCAAACCACATTAAAAAGACTAGAAAAACCTCCATCATTTAAGCCACCAGTCAAAACACACTTAAAGTATGTTGGAAGAAAATCAAGGAAAAGCAAATTTAAAATGGGAGCATTGTGGAACTGCTATAATCAAGATGACTTTCTACCAATATCATAAGAATTCTCAGAAGATGACTATAATAATCAACAAGCTGAACTTATATGTAAAGTCACTCTGGATACTCTGGGAGAGGTGAGAATCTATTTCAAGAATGGTGAATTCAACATATTTAAGAAATAAATAATGGAGAACTTCTCAACGGTGGAGCTTGAAGGGGTGATAAGTTTAATGACTGAGAATGATAAATTCACAAGGATAAGGAAGGTTCAGCTAGCTGAAATGTTGGTAAATAGATATGAAAGAAGAGTAGGGGAGAAGGTTAAGATGAAAGAGAGAGCTGTCAGGAAGGCTGAGGAGTTGGGACAGATTGGAAAGAAGATCAAATAAGCTCAAGGCTAGAGGATTTAAGAAGGGTTTCTGAAAATGGTGTGTTTCTGAACATTAGAAGTCACAGACTATGAAGGTACAGAGTTGAGCATCTTGGTAGTTACTCACCAAAAGAATGACTGAAGCTCATGGAAGCACTAAGAGGAACTGAGATCAATGAAGAACTTGAATGTTTTGTTAGACTAAATGACTTGATTAGATCTCAGTAAGGGTATGAAAATTTAAGTTAGTTCTGTAACTAAATTTTCTTTGTAACAACTAGATGACATTTATGTATAAAATAATATACTTTGTATATCTATGGTGTTTTTTCATTTTTAGCTTTGGATTAGTCTTATTATTAGGCATGAATTTGTGACAAGTGATCTTCTCACAGATTGGGGGAGATTGTTGTGCAAGGCATGCCTTAATATAACAAGACTAAGTCATATTGACAATCCTAAGATTTAGTTGACTTATATTTTTTATGTATTCTATAATGGTATTCCTTGAGTCTGTGAGAATGTTGAAGAGACTAGACTGGAGTATTTTTCAATAAACCTCCAACAAGCTAGAAATAAATCTCTGGAATAAGATCAAGCCTGATCATGCCTCAGAATGAAGATAAATAGCTTGGTGAATAATAATGTTGTAGATTGAAAATGGTTTAAGTCAAATGTCAGGAAGTCACAAATCAAGAAATGTCAAGAAGTATATCGAGAACTACTCAAGCTTATCGAGAAGTCAATTTGACCTGTAGAGAAGTCATTTCTTTTGTAGAGAAGTCATCTCACTTATAGAGAAGTCACTTTGTCTATAGACAAGTCAAAACGCATATAGAGAAATAGAGATATCGACAAGTCAAAACGCATGTAGAGAAGTGAAGATATCGACAAGTCATTTACACGTGTAGAGAAGTGGAGATATCGAAAAGTCAATTAAACATGTAGAGAAGTGGAGATATCGACAAGTTATATACAAATGTAGAGAAGTGGAGATACCGACAAGTCATTGACACATGTAGCAAAGTAGAGATATCGACAAGTCATTTACACATATAGAGAAGTGGAGATATCGACAAGTCATTTACATATGAAGAGAAGTGGAGATATCAACAAGTCATTCTACATCGCAATACAGACATCTATATATACTTTGAAGATCTTGATAACACCTACAATTATAGAATACAGCTTTCATGCAGATTCAAAGTTATCAGTCAATAAACCATTTTATCATTAAAATGAAAAGTCTACAAATGCAGCTTGAAGAGTGCAAGATCAAGGGCCAAGATAAACCGGACAAAGGAGTGTAGCAAATCTGGAAGATTGTATGCAGATATGCAGTACCTGAAACAGAAATAGACAAAATAACTTTAAAAATCGTGTTAGCTTATTTTAGTGTAATCTATGTAAACTGTGCATGTTAGTCTATAAAGCATGTTAATCTATGTAAACAGAAATACACATTATTTCACTTATTTTTTTCAGAAAATTTGCCTTCTATTATTTATAAAAAAGAGATAACTTTAACTAAATTATAAATCCTGCATAATAATATATATTTTTGTAGCATGATCCAAGTTAAAAGAAAAATTGAATCAAATTGTTGTTCTTCTTATTATTATTTTTGTTGTTGTTGTTATTGTTGTTGTTGTTGTTGTTGTTGTTGTTGTTGTTGTTGTTGTTGTTGTTGTTGTTGTTATTTAACATCTTTACCCAGCAGTTCCATATTTTTAATATTTTAGCCTATTAAAAAAATAGAGAATAAGGTTCTTGAGATTATCTCGGGAAATTTTCCTGAAATGCATCTTATTTTTGGAAGTCATGTATGCAGATCCAACCAAAAAATTATTCACATCATTGTTACATTTATCTCTAGTTATTATAATATTTAGCACACATGCACCTGACCCTACATATGTCATGTGTCGTCTTTATTCCTTGAGGTAACATCAAGAACTTTATTCTCAAAAATCTAATATTTTCATAATTGTTAGACAAAGCATGGTGTTGTTGTGTATTTGTGTAAAGTTCGTTCTCAGGGAAGGACTAAATCAATATTAATTCAAGTATACGATCTCTTAATGCCTAGACGTGTGTAGAAATAATTGGTGTTTGTTACTAACTAAATTAAACTATCAAGTAATCAATCAAAGATTTATAAATAAGGAAAAACAATCCGAGAACTAGGGTTCTTCAATTGGTTCAATGATTGTTGATGTATTGCGATCTCTACTTCTCTTACTTTGCTAAAAACAATTCTTCCAAAGTTTATATTATTCTCTCCCAAGATACAAAATAATTCCTATAACTATATCCCAATGTCACTCCCATGATCAATTGAAATATAACTATAAACTATTAAGACCCAAGAATTATAAGTTTCATAGCTCGCATATTAATCTCCCAATCAATAATCAAGCTATGTTTATTATATCATGAACAAGAATTATGACTCATCTCCCAATTCGTCACAACTCCTAGAGATATAATTAAAGGTTCATGACTCATTTAATTGGGTTAAACCCACAATGATAGATTAGCAAAGTAGAGAATTTGCACTACAATCATACAAACATATATTACCAACGAGTACTACCTATTTCTCGAATTTAAAAATTAGCTACTCATAATTAAGGAAGAAAACAAACATATATTAATATCCAAAATCATGATTACAAGATTATAGAGTTAAGAAAGATACAACTTGATGAAATATCTCAAACTTGGAGTGAATCCCTTCAATCCTTGCTCAAGTTCTCTCTAGCCTCTCTCAATACATCTCTCCCTCTATAAAACCCTAACTAATTATTTTTATACTCAGATGGTACCTTTTTCCAATCATACAAGGTAACTAAAAGAGATTTTAAAATAAAGTAGAAATCTATTTGAATTACAATTTTCGTCAGGCTCAGGCCCTGAACCTCAGCATCATCAGGTCCTGAATGATGTCCTCAGGGCCTCTTCAGAAGAGCTCAGGCCCTGAACTCCTTATTCTTCAAATCTGCTTCTCTCAGGCCTGGAACTCACAAGCTCAGGCCCTGGGGTAAGTGCATTTTCTCCACTGATTCCTTCAGGCCCTGAGCCTCCAAGCTCAGGTCCTGAACTCCCTTAATTTCTTCTTTTATCATGTGCTCCTCTCTTTTGCACCTTCTTCTTCCATAATTCCCTATAAACATAGAAAATTAAGTCTTAGCATCCATCTAAGTTAAATAACAACTAATACTAATTATTTAGGACTAAAGCATCACAAAACAAGGTTAAAAGAAGCATAATATGACATAAAAGAACTATAAATTAGTCATGCATCAAATACCCCCCAACTTAACCTTTGCTCGTCCTCGAGTAATATGATTACTATGTATTATTATCTAATACCACTTTCGTAAGGTGATCACGGTTGCAATTGGCATATGCAACAAGCCCTTTAAACCCCAAGGTAGCCCTAGTGGACGAGTAAGGTCTCGTGAGGGCCTATAGTGAATGTACCCACGAAATCCATTTAACCCATGCAATATGCAACTACATGAATGCACCTAAATGATCGACAATACAAAAGATCTCAAATATAATAGTATATGCCAAGTTTAGACACATCAAGCTCACACCACAATATCACTACATAGCGAACACAAGTACATATGTGTGTGTGTGTGTGTGCTCCTAGCTTAACAACATGCTCTCTACTGAACCAAGAACAAAGACATACAGGTTTCAACATGACAAGTCATGCGAGTTAATAACTCCCAAGTTAAGAACTAGAATAGATCTTAAATACTTCGTTACTTAGCACTAGCCATTATATAGGGTTAACACAGGAATTTTATGTCTTCTTTATTGATACAATTCTACTTTATAACTATATATGGTTTTTTATATATGCTCGGTCTAAGGTTAGGTGGCTCCTCAGTGCAAGTGAGTTACGACCGCCATAAGACATCACAAACTTACTGTACACGCATATATATATATATAAGTGGATTATTTAACTGTGCAATGGTCGAGATCCCTAAAGATTTATGGACTAATATCCATGTAGCGAGCGTTGGGTCAACAATCCCAAACCGTAAAAGGCTTTAGGTTACTAGGCACAAAGTTCCCTCAGACTTAATTACTCGAGTATTAATGAGCTCAACCTAGTCAATCATACAACATTTTTTTGTGTGTACTTTATTGCTACTATTCACACATCTATATATTTTTTTCTTTTTTTTAAAGACATTTACACCCCACTGCTTCCCCCAAACTTAAGCGTTTACGTACTAAGCTAAAAAAGGAATAGTCAAAATTCTAATAATCAACAAGTGGCTACCCCTCAAGAAACAAGGATATCTAAGTATTAGTTCAAGAGCATAATAAAGTCATGTCAAGAAATAAATTTTACACTTGTGACACTACGCATGTAACATCATTAAAACGTGATCTTAGCAAGAATTAGTCAAAAACAAGCTACACATATTATCATCAACGATCACTGACTTGGACTACTACGAATATGAGATCAATATATGATATGCAATGGAATTCAACTACATGGTACAATGCAATTTTTTTATGTTTTCATTTTGTTTGATTTTTTTTATATATTTTTTTTACTACTTATACACCACCATATAACTGACATGTAATAACTCGAATTTTTGAGACCTTGTAAAATGTTTAATGAATAGTAACCCTGACGAAAGGGAAAAACTTTTGAGCCCACACTATGTAGTGCATGAGAAAATGAGTTTCGGAGTTGATATTATGATTATACGTACCAAATGAGTGTATGTAAACGCTATTAGTTTTTGAAGAAAACGAACTTTGAAAAATGACCGTATTTACAACTCATCGAGGATTACGGGAATCATAATATAATTACAAGATTAAAACCCTACGGATTTATATCCAAGTACGATAATTTAAAATATAAGGAATAAATATGAAAGGAATTACGTCGCGAACCATTTACGAGGAAGTATTACGAAAACATTTAAGCGATCGAGCGAACACGTAAATGATTAAATAAATGTAACGCACTAACTTATCATGGTAAGAAAGTAACCATGGTTACTTTATCAATTAGTGAGCTAGATGTAGGATGATCAAGCAAGGCTAACCAAATAGTGTGCTAAGGAAGCTAGAACATGTAGTTTAGCTTGTAAACTAGGAAGCTACTTAAGATATGTCCATGGATTTGGCAACAAGGAATAAACCTAGGATTCTATACTAGGAAGAATATCAATCAATAAAAAGTTATCACCCATCCCATTTCCTAGAAGCAACCAAAGAAAGCAAGCATAAACCCCCCTCCTTCATTCTTCCATTCGGCCCTTCCTCCCCAAACAAAGAATTCAAAATCAAATCTCAAAATCTAGCCATGGTAAAATCCTCCCATTAATTCTCAAGCTTTCTAACAACCAAACTAAGGTAAAAAAATTCTTTGATCTCTTTTTATCAAGGTTTGATGGGTGAAATAAAATCAAGAAAGTTACTAGTGAATAGTATGAATAGTAACTCTTCTTTGGTTTCTTGATTTCAATGGTGGTTTTAGGTTCCAAAAATCATACCAAGCACTTCCAAGACTCCACCATCCTCAAGAAAACATATCAAGCTTTCAAGAAAGGTAAAAATCTTTGACCCAACTTTATTTAAGATTTATTTTCAAGATCCATTTAGTATGTAGTTATAAACCTAGTTTTAGAGGTGATGTTGTTGAAATCTTGTTGTTTAGCTAAGTAGATTTAAGGGTGATTGTTTTTGCCTCAAGAACATGATGTTCTTGAGAGGAGTTTGTGTGTTGATGATGATATTATGATTTTTTGTGGTTGTATAAAGATTTAGGGCGTAAACGAAACTCCGATCGTAAACGTAATTCCGTTAAAATGAACAAATCATAACTTTAAGTTTCTGCAGAAAGTCCCGAAGATTTAAAGTGTAGTTTCTTGAAAAATAACCTTTATTATGATATAAAATGTTATAAGGATCGTTTATGCACTTGAATCACTTGATTCCGATTTACGGATCAAAAGTTATGGCCGCTTTACTAAAAGTGATTTACGCGATAAAAACTGCTACGAATTATGAATTTTGAAAATATAAAGGATCAATTTAAAAGTATTTATAAATCATGAAATTTTTACAGAAAGTATTATTTTGAGTTTCCTAACTTCCATAACAATTTCAAGTAAAAATAATGATTTTTCAATTTTATAAAAATATCGGAGCCGAGATCGCGCGATTAGAAACCGTAGAATCTATAAGTGGAGCCAACGGAAACAATGAAAATGAACCTAAGATACTTAGAAAAATGAAGCGACCATGATGTGAATGAGAACTTAAAGGAATAATAAGGGTAATATAAGTTGAGAGGGTGCATAATAAGTAGCACATGAGTGCGAGTCCCCATAAATTAGAACGGGACCTAACAAAATGAATTGTGTTTATGATTATAGATTTCCGAGCGGAACCTAGAGCATCCTCCACCTCGAGATACCCAGGCAAGTTTACGAACCCAACTCCATTTTATTGTTGTGTTGTGAAAGAATTGTTTTATTATCATTGCTTAAATACCATGCTTACCATGATACGTAGTAATTGAACTTTTTCGCATAATGTAGCAATGTTGTACGATAAATATATATCGTAAAATATTTAATTTCGCTTTAAGCGTGACGTATGATTATAAGACCGAGAGTCGGTCGGGATTTTAAGATAAAAACCCGGGAATCATTCCGGTGATATTATAGGATGATTACAAGTCCATAATAGTACGTTTTAAAGGGACTTAACGTCCACTTACGAAACATTAAAATACCTCGAACTTTTATTAAAATGATTTCCCAACGATCATATTCCCTCAACTATATTTTATTGTTCGAATAATAAATACTATATACCTATTTCTTTATTACGGGAGAAGTATACTCCAACGATTATTTATTTCAAACCTGATTAAACATTAAAGATTATTAATTACGTAGACATAAACTAGTTGATGAATATTATTTTAAATATTCTTTTAGAGAGTAAACTCATTCGAGGTTTAATTATTCATCGATTATCATTTAATTATTTATTATTCATTAAAGGGTTTATTACTGAATTAAAAATCATAGATACTGATTTAAAAATATACTTTCTGATTTTGGAAAATCATTCGAATAATTTCAGATCGTCGGAGATTATTATCCCGACTTATTTAATATAGTTTCAAGGAGAAACTTTTCCCCTTTATTAAATTATCTGTTGACAACGGTCAACTCACATCCTTAGTACTTCCTCCAAAAATCTCGGAAGTACGTATATACATATATACATTTATATCTTAGTAAGATAAACTGTTTCTATCAACAAGCAAAATGCTTGGGGAACTTCGATGTGGTTCGGGTTCTCGAGATTGATAGAATTCTTTTTAGAGGACAAGGGAGTGGTAGACTCTGGTACTATGTGTGATAGATGGACTACCAAAGGTACCGCAGGTGAAGGTACTCTGTGTACTCAGGAACTTGTGAAGTATGTGTATACCCAAAAATGGGACACGTAACCCGAATGCGAAAAGGGTGATAACCGGGATACGAAGGTGTCGTCCTTCTACTAGTAGAAAAAGTTACTATTATCGTATTACGACTGATCATCGTATACGGTGGCTCCAACGGGTGTCCTAATTCTTCCAATTGGAATTGTGATGCAATACCGTAACCCAAGCCTAGGTGCTGGGTTTACTATTAAGGTATTCGCAGGATAATAAAATCCCATAAAGAACTGTTTTCATAAGAAGGTGTGTATCACCAAGGAAACTAATTTCAAATAAAACATAACTATCATATAAGATGTTTTACGTAAGTTATCATATAGTCATTTTCATACTGTACATTATTATGCTGGGCATTATAGCTCACCCTTGTTTTCTTAAATTGACACAACACAACAGTGAATCAAGATGCCTACCATGAGAATCACAGCCAGGAAATGGGTAAGAAATGGCCAGCTGTTCCGTAGTTTGTTTGGTGCTGTACCATAGGTAGTCCGAATAAGCTGGGTTGGTTTTCAGTTATTTTTAGTTCATCTTATTTATAAGTATGACTTATGTAAGGTAATAAACGAGAAACGTATATTTGACCGACGGACTAGCCTTACTTAAAGGTTACTGTAACGACCGAGGAATTACGCTGGTATTATATTCTAATAATGATAAATTATATGTATTATGATGTGATTAAATGTGTAAGTTGTTAAACCCTAACTGCTATGTGTTATGTGTTGGCTGTTTTGATCCAAACGTGTTTTGGATATTTATTGAACGTTTTATCGTCAGTTATATATATTATATCAAAACCTGTACAGCTCAAAACTATGTTTTAAAAGCCCGTATTTCAAACAAAATCATTGGCCCTATTTTGCCAAAAATGCCCTATACCATATCGCTATTCTGAACCCCTAGACGTTTTACCAATTGACCTTTTTCGCAAAAAACGACTTTTCCGGATCCCTTCGGGTACCGAAAACCCCACAAAAATTATATTTTTATTTTTATATGATCATGAAATTATCATATATCATTTTTCTTTGTATTTTTGTATTTTTCACAATTTTTGGGAATTTTTAGTATTTATTTTATATTTATTGGACATTTAAAAAATTCAATAATAATACCCAAAAATTATAAAAATTGGGGCCAAATATTTTTAATAGGAGTGTAATTAGACCCTTAATTTTACTTAGGGATATTATCTTCATAAATATAAATACCTGAATTATTATTAATTAAATCAATTAATTACAATTAAAAATCAGGAAAAAAATAAAAAGAAAAAGAAAAGGAATTAGGGTTAGGGTTTGGTGAAGAACAGGGCAACAGAATCAAAGCTGATTTTCATCGTGATTCCGGAGTCCAAATCGTTAATGTAAGTACTCGTTTTGAAGCTTATGATATGTAGTTTTCGATTATGTAAGTGTTTTTGATGTTTGATTGATCGAACTGAAAGTTTATATTTTCGGGTTTTTAATCGCGAACTCGGGTTTGATTTTCTGGTTGTTGTTTGATGTTTTGATGACTACGAGCGTGTAGATCGTCGTTTTGTGAGTCGATTGGCACCGGTTTCGTCGAGGTTGGTGTACGTTTTGAACTCGCCGGAGTTCCGCCGCCGCCGCGTTTCTCAGGTTTCTGGCTGTTGTAGTCGACGAGGACGAAGGAGGAACAGAACGGGAGCGTCGTTGTTTTCTGTACGTCGAAAACGCAGAAGGAACGAATGGAATCGAACGTTTTCGTCTCGCCGGAAAAATCTCCGCCGGCGTCGGATTCTGGCCAGTGGCCGGTGTTCTTCGTGACCCGATCGGGTCGAAGACGACCTGGTTGCAACCCGGTTTCGACCCGGTTTCGATCCAAAAACCCCCAATCTGTTTTTCTGATTTCTGTTTCTGAATTTTTATTATTTAATTCTATTTTATAAAAACAGAAATTAGATTTATTAATTCTAAAAATCAATTAAAAATCAATTTTGAATTTTGAAAATACTATTATTAATTTCTAAATTATTTTATTAAATTATAAATTTGAATTTATTTATTTATTTATTTATTTAATTATTAATCTAATTATTTATTAATTATTTAATTAATTAATAATTGGATAATTAATTAGTAATTAGGTAATTAATTAATAAATAAGGATTAGAAATAATTAAGAAATGTGATTAATAATCTAATAATTAGTTAATAGTGCAAATAATGATTCGATAATTAGAATTATTATTCGAGCGCTAGTTATTCGATTAATATTGTAATAATTATTCGTATCGTATAATTAGATATTAGTAACTAATTGATTAGCGAATCGTATAAGTCTCGATAGTAATTTAATATTCAATAATTATGCGGGAATTGCGAGTAATTCGTAGTTATACAAGTAATTAATCGTTAAGTGATCTATAATTTGAATAATTCGTAGTTATTCGATAAATAGCGTATCGGTTAATTAAGTTGATTGATTATTTGTAAATAATCGATCTAATCGAATAAATATCGATAAGTTATAAATATTATAATAAATTGTGATTAATCCTAATAATTAGGGATTTATTATTTTCAATTATTAAATAAGTATTTATTAATTATTTATTAGTTATTTATTTATTAAATATTTAAAAAGTGATTAATTATTTCGATAATTAATCACATGATTTTCAATAAATCATAACTTCTTCATTTTAACTCCAAAAATTATAAAAAAATTATTTTTGACTTTGATTTTTCATAAATAATTATTTAAAAAAATTATTTTAGGATTTAAAAGGTTGTAATAATTATTTATATTGAATAATAAATTGAATAATCAGTGTTTAATTCATAACAATTCAACCGTTAGTCCGATTTAAGTGAAACGAAGACCCCTAGACTCAGAAAAATGAGACGAATCCAATAAAAATAGTTGTAAGTTATAATTTCTTCCGAAAAAGAGTGCTTTGGTGATAATTGATAGTTCGTAAGTCCTAATAGGGGTATAATTGAGCCGAATAAATCCCGAAAAATTATAATAAAATCAGATAAGACTAGTAATGCAGGTATAAGCCTAGAATTGATTCTAAAAATAATTATAAATCTAGAAATTAATTATGTGCTTTACGTGCTACGTGCTTTATGTGATTATGTGAATAGATGTGCTGTATAAATGTATGTATATATATGCGAGTCAGATAGAAACGCATGGGAAGACTGATAAGGTTGCGTGATATCAATTCAAGATACACGTATATAGTAAGTTATCTAAACACCTATCTTTCCATGATTTGTTCAGTGTTAGCAAGGCAGAGCAAGCTAGGGTCAGAAGGCAGTGAGTTAAACCAGGTTAAGTACGCGCAAGGCAAGTTTTTACCCTATTCTAAATTCAGAATAATGATTTATATTTCTTTTCTATCGTATCAATTCTCTTTGATAATCATTGTTCATATACACTGTTACCCATTTATTATTGTTTGTTCCAGTTTCATTTCAATTCTTGATTTACCCAATTTATTGAATTCCCTGTTCATATTTCAATTCCTTTACCCCGCATATACTCTGGTATATCCTGGTGTTGGGATATATCAATAGCATACCGATTGTTCCGGATGCTCAGCCTTGGACTTGATGGTTACTATAAAGGCTGGGTTTTTCCCAGACCATTAATTAATAGGCCATAGTTGCCTGAGTACTCCTTATGTTGGTTGGGTCTATGCAGTTGGGTATAGATCCGCACTATATTCTGACTGATCAGCAGATTATAGTGCATATGTTGGTTCTTGTTTCCAGTCTTGTTCATTTGGCACTCGCCATCATTGGCAAATTACTATTTGATACAGATACAGATGGTTGTTACAACCAACAGCTTATTGTTTCTCTCATTTCTCTTTCTCTATACCATATATATATTTTTGCAGGCTTGTTGAGCAATTTTGGCTCATCCCTTTTTATTGTTACTCCTATTGTTTTACAGTTAAGGTAGAGAATGAAACCCATCAGGACCCGCATAGTCAAGAAGCGAGTCAAGCAGCGGGACCCTCTTATACCAAGAGTGTTCCTTCCTATTCCGGAAGAGAGCTTTGAATTGTCAGATCAGGTGTAGCAGGATAAGTAGTAATGTTGGGTTGAATAAAAGTCTTGTGTAGTTTGAATAAAAGTTGTGTAGTGAAACTGTAGATAGAATAAAGTTTTGTATCAAAGATAGTTCTTGAGACAGGTTTTATTTAGTTGGGTTTGTAATAAAGTGTAGTGCGTGATTCTTGTTTTCAAACTCAGACCTTAAAAGATCCTGAGTAGTGATAGTTCGGGGTAATTATTATATTTATATTCCGCTTGTGCAGGTATAGTTGGTAATTGTTGTTAATAATGCCCCAAATCTATACCCCGGATTTGGAGGGTGTTATAGTTACTCCCCGGTAAGACTTAATTACCTTTGGGTTGTAATAATTATCACTCTATGATTGAATTACTCTAGCTATGAATGGTTCATTTCCAAGACAATAACCTGTAAGTGTGTGTGTTAAGTGTGGGGTCGTAAAGCGTGAGTATTTATATATTGTAGTGTGAGTTATGTGGTTGTAGTAGTTTAGATGGCGTGGCCTCCGAGATTTCTGACCCCGGGTTTTGGGGTGCCACATCACACACACATAACATACCCCCCAACTTAGCATATTACTTGTCCCCAAGGAACAACATTCACTAACCAATAACATCTAAAGAATATACTATATAGTGAACTAATAAGATAAAAGAAGAAGAAAAGCTCCCCTAAACACTTGCTCCATGGAGACCCTTGAAATTGAAATCAAGCCCCTTGCATATGTACTTCAAGGTCTTGAAGTTTTCTGCAACTCCATATATTTTGTACTTATCGAAATTGTTCTCCTTCTCCTGCATAGTTTATGCACACTTAAGTCTTATACACATGGTTAAATCTAACATAATACTAATAATGATGACATTTCTTGGGTTGCCTCCCAAGCAGCGCTTATTTAACGTCATTAGCTAGACATTTTTTATTCTTTTGATTTTTATGGTGGAAATTTTAAGACCGCCTCATATGGCCCAAGTATAACCTCCACTTCATTCACACCTTGAAATTCACATGCAAAAGAAGAATTCTCATCAATTTCAGATTCCACCTCAAAGGCATGATCATTGACTTATTTCACAACATTCACCACATAACACTCGGTTTTTACTGATAACTCTTTCATAGATTGATCAAGATCAAAGTCAACTCTTTCTTCCCCCATGTTCAATATAAGCTTATCAGCTTTCACATCAATGTTGGTTCCCGTAATCGCCAAGAATGGTCTTCCCAAAATAATTGGAATATCAACATCCTCATTCATCTCCAACACAACAAAATCACACAGAATAACAAATTTATCCACCTTTACCAAAACATCTTCAAGTACAGCTAGTGGATACTTTATTGATCTATCCGTGAGCTGAAGGGAAATCCTTGTCTTCTTCAACTCTCCCAAGCCAAGTCTTTTGTACATAGAGTTCGACATAAACTTACAATAGCTCCAAGATCACACAAGGCCTTTCTTATTCCCAATTCACCAATGGTGCATGGCAAAGAAAAACTTTCAGGATCCTTGAGTTTAGGAGGAATCTTACATTGAATAACAGCACTGCACTCTTCGGAAAGAGTAATTATTTCTACCTCCTTCAACTTTTTCCTGTTAGACAACACCTCCTTCATAAATTTCACGTAGAGGGGCATTTAAGCCAATACATCAGCAAACGGAATGCTAATATGAATCTCACAAAATATCTTCAAAAAGTTTTTATACTGCTTCTCTAACTTTCTATTTTTCAACCTCCGTGGAAAAGGAATTAGAGGGATGTATGGTTTTATAGGAGCATGATGTGTGAGCCTCTCCTTGTTGGGTTCATCGTCAACACTGTCAGAAATCTCCATATTAACTTGATGTGTTTTTCTTTTCTTTGGAGGAATATTTTCATCTTTAAGTGCTGGAGCCACAATTTCCGGTAGTTCTCTTCCATTCCTCAAAGTGATAGCCTTGCACTGCTCTTTGATATTCACATCGGGTTGACTAGGAAGTGCTCCTTGTTCATGCATACCAATCTTATTTGCAATTTGGCCAATTTGCGATTCCAACATCTTTTGAGACGATGCCATCTGATCAATCATTGACTCGACCTTTTCAAATTTGGTCTCTATATTGGCGAAGGCCCCAATAGTTCCTTGTATCATCTTGTTCAATGCAACTTCCCAATCAGTTGGTTCCTTCTTTTCTTTAGGTGGAAGTTGATATTGTTGTTGCTGCTGAAAACCCGGAGGTGGGTTCTGTCTTGGTGCAACATTTGTTGGATTTTGAGCATGGCTATTGCTGTAAGAGAGATTATTATTCGGCCTCTGATCTGGATTGTAATAAGAATTATTTTGCACTGTCCATGATTGCCTCCCTTGAATAAAAGATGTTTCCTCAGAGAATTGAGGAGCATATGAATACTGATCAACGCCATAATCATTGTAGCCTCTCATTGGAGCAGAGATAACATTAACATTAGCCATTTGTCCACGTACCTCTTGAGTCAGAGCATCCAATTTAAGACTGAGCAAGTTCATCATCTCAGTATCTTGTGTTGACTTTACCGAGTTTGCACCATTAGGCGCCCATTCATAGTTATTTGATGCCAACTCCTCGAGAAGTGCTTTTGCCTTGGTGACTGGTGATTTTTTAAAGTCTCCTCCAGCTACCACATACAAGCTCAAATGAACTTTTTTATTCAAGGACCCATAAAAAGTACTCAGAAGCATCCATTGTAAATATCCATGATGTGGATATTTTCTTAACAATGACTTGTATCTCTCCCTGCCTGATATAAGCCTTCACATGGTTTAGTTTTGAAACTTATAATGATTGCCCTCATCTGTTGAGTCTTGTCTGAAGGATAATATTTTGATAAAAACTCAGTCGAGAGACTTTCCCAAGTAGCAATTATAGTATCTGGAAGTTGTTGAAACCATTCCAAAGCTCTTCCCTTTATAGAGTAAGGGAACATGATGACGGTGTGGATCCTCTCGCTCAATATCTCCTTCAAAAGCAGAGTTGCTCACCATTTGTATCAAGCTCAGATTAATAGTAAATTGAGCAGCACCAATCACTGGAGTCTTGTAAATACAGTTTGCAAGATTAGGAGTCTCATGATCCCAAATAGAAGGTTCATCCTAATTGTCAATAACAAGTGCGCGTTCACCCATCTTGTCTTTTTCTTTTCTTTGCTTTGCCTCTCTCCTTAAAGCTCAAAAAGTGTGTTCGATTTCTGGATCGAACTCCAAATTTCCTGCACTTATAAAACGTCGCATATAAGAGCTATAGCACCTGAAAAGAGAAAACCAATAAGATAGATCTTGGAAATAAATATGATAAAATCTAAACAATAAGAAATATTAACTTAAACTTAATATTGCTGCCTTCCCCGGTAGCGGCGCCAATTTGTTGTTGTGTATTTTTGTAAAGTTCGTTCTTAGGGAAGGACTAAATCAATATTAATTCAAGTATACGATCTCTTAATGCCTAAACGTGTGTAGAAATAATTGGTGTTTGTTACTAACTAAATTAAACTATCAAGTAATCAAATCAAAGATTTATAAATAAGGAAAAATAATCCGAGAACTAGGGTTCTTCAATTGGATCAATAATTGTTGATGTATTGCGATCTCTACTTCTCTTACTTTGCTAAAAACAATTCTTCCAAAGTTTATATTGTTCTCTCCCAAGATAAAAAATAATGCCTACAACTATATCCCAATGTCACACCCATGATCAATGAAATATAACTATAAACTATTAAGACCCAAGAATTATAAGTTTCATAGCTCATATATTAATCTCTCAATCAATAATTAAACTATGTATATCATATCATGAACAAGAATTATGACTCATCTTCCAATTCGTCACAACTGCTAGAGATACAATTAAAGGTTCATGACTCCTTTAATTGGGCTGAGCCCTCAATGATAGATTAGCAAAGTAGAGAATTTACACTACAATCAAACAAACATATATTACCAACGGGGTACTACCTAATTCTCGAATTTAAAAATTAGCTACTCATAATTAAGGAAGAAAACAAAAATATATTAATATTCAAAATCATGATTACAAGAGTATAGAGTTAAGAAAGATACAACTTGATGAAATATCTCAAACTTGGAGTGAATCCCTTCAATCCTTGCTCAAGTTCTCTCTAGCCTCTCTCAATACATCTCTCCCTCTATAAAACCCTAACTAATTGTTTTTATACTCAGATGGTACCTTTTTCCAATCATACAAGGTAACTAAAACAGATTTTAAAATAAAGTAGAAATCTATTTGAATTATAATTTTTGTCAGGCTCAGGCCCTGAACCTCAGCATCATCAGGTCCTGAATGATGTCCTCAGGGCCTCTTCAGAAGAGCTCAGGCCCTGAGCTCCTTATTCTTCAAATCTGCTTCTCTCAGGCACTGAACTCACAAGCTCAGGCCCTGAGGTAAGTGCATTTTCTCCAATGATTCCTTCAGGCCCTGAGCCTCCAAGCTCAGGTCCTGAACTCCCTTAATTTCTTCTTTTATCATGTGCTCCTCTCTTTTGCAGCTTCTTCTTCCATAATTCCCTATAAACATAGAAAATTAAGTCTTAGTATCCATCTAAGTTAAATAACAACTAATACTAATTATTTAGGACTAAAGCATCACAAAACAAGGTTAAAAGAAGCATAAAATGACATAAAAGAACTATAAATTAGTCATGCATCACATGGGTATAAATAAAATTATAAATAAAAATAAATATGCATAAAATATATTATATTTGATTGAAGATTTGTTAGATTTTATATAATATGATTCGATTGCATATATAATTGTCACAAATAATTTTATAAATAATTATTGAAATTAAGTTTCAAAATAGATTTTTACTTTGAATATAGTGTAACATCATAAATTTTGGACGAATTACATAAAATCTTGTAAATAAAGAAAAAGATAAAAAAAAATTAAAGTACAGACACTTGTCAATAAATTTTTTCTTGAGCATAGGTTACAAATTTTACAACTGATACAAAAAAAGTATCATGTACTATATATAAATATATAGTGCATTGATATATATATTGTATTGAAAAATCAAGTGAAAAGTACATCTCTAGTCTCAGAAATTACATTTACATTACATATTAAATAACGCTGACTCGTTCTTCTCTTTACGGAAGGTTGTTATATTTTTAAGATCTTCATCTGATGATGACAGAAATGAACCTAAAATTGATGTTCATCTTAATCGGCAATTTTTAGATTTTTTTCGTGCCATCTTCATTAGAGAATCCCTTCCTTGGAGCCCGCATACTAAATTTTGGTTGGTGATCAGTGTCCTGAAATCAATCACTGCTTGAATTGTACATATCTAGCATGGTAAGATTCAAAGATGTATGTAAGAAAACATGTATTTTCAAGAGGAAAAAAAAGTGCAGAATAGAAGTGGATGTATTATACAACAAAATTATTCAGTTGTTTGAATAAAAATTATAATCAAATAAAAATTATACCTTGTTACTTTATCGGCGTTCACAATTGAGCTTTGACCTACAAGTTTCAGACCACATCTTAATGCAAATTTCAAGAAAATTATCGGACATGTACAACAACAAACACAAACATATGTCATAATTGCCACAAAGAGGCTCTAAACTGCTTGATGAGTGCCTTTATAGCCTTTTTTTGAAGAAAAACTAATCATGTAGGCTAAGAAGATTTTAGGTGCATTTTATAATTAAGACAAGGCGATAATTTCAATGCTTAGAAGTAGCGATATCTTCAATATGATAAAATAGGTGATAATTTAAATGTTATATGCTACAATATCTTTTGTCTTAAATATTGTCGGATACTATTTACTAAATGTTTAATAAGGATTATATTTTAATGTAATCCAGTTGAAATTAGTTTAGTATAATCTAATTGTCGTTAGAAATTTAACAATACTAATCATCATTTTTTTATTAGTGGTATATAGAAGCATGGAAAAATTAGAGTACAAAAAATAGGTTTATACACTTATATAACAAAATCAATGATATATAAAAATAAATATATAAAATATATTAATAATACTTATAACATCCAGTCCCACATCGAGAATATTTGAGACTTCTTTCAGTTTGTCAAACTTAGTACTACTATTAAATGCACCAACAAATTATCATCTTCGGGGGACCTGTGGTGGGCTTGTCATTTACCCAAGTTGGTTGCATTCGGGTCAATAGTGTTCAGCTTATTTCAGACTCGGAATTGGTACTTAACATGATGTTCACATATGGTATTAGAGCCGACTCTCGAAAGCTTGATACGTCCATGATTATAGAAATTATAAATTGGACTAAATCGGTTGAGTTACCGATTTACGATTTATCAGAAATTGGTGGTTTATTGGAATATAAATTTAGAATAAAATCGGATATATTTTAATACTATTCTAAAAAAATTATACGTATTTTTAATTTTTAAAGTGTAATTGGGATTGCATCATCAAGGCCCAACCGATAATTCTAGTACTACTTGTCTACTACTCAGTTATAATGCACACCTCCCTTCTTGGACACTTTTAGTCAAGTTACACAGCATCGTTAGGCATGCCATTTTGATTAACAAATACAAACATTAGACATTTCACGTGATAACCTCCATTTTCTTCCTTTCTTGTTCTAACTAATAGCATGAACTGGGCTCTTCAAATCTTCTTATCTACCATCGTCACCTCTGCCATCGCCACCTCTGGCCACTCTCCTTTATTTTCTTAATTAAATTATATGACTTAATTAATTAATAGAGAATTAATACTACTCTTGAACAACAACCATTCTTCTGAAAATCTTCTGATAATTATGAATCAATTCCACACTTCAATGTTGACACTCGATGTACTGCCTGGTTCATGAGTGACTAACTTCCGTGACGTTTCTTCATGTCTTGACTTTAATAACTTGATTTTCTTCAAATTAAATCCCTGTAAATATTTGATACCCTGATAAGATCTCTGTCACTTGATTAAATCCACAATCTTGATTTATATCACTGAGGCTTGATCAATTTCTTGAGCTTCTTCTAGTGAATTAAGTCCTCAAGTATGTAGATGAACAGTGTTATTTAATCCTTTGACATATGTTACTTAGTGAGATCTCTTTGATGATAGAACCACTATTTACTTGTTACATCCTTATTTGAGATGAGTTAAATCCTCGAATAAACAAATAGGCTATGACATATGCCTTTCAATCTCCCCCTATTTGTTTGTTAGACAATAACAACAAATACCCAGAGGATAACTCAACTAACAAATAAGAAAAAGATATAAACAATAATGCAAGTAAATAGCAGAAAAGTTCTGGATTATATTTAACATTTTCCAGATTCCAAAAGAAATTTACAAGTGAATACAAGATAGATGTTCCTCTAGACTGAACATATGACTACATTTGTCTATCTTGATTCATAAAGCTCTAAGCATATTATATTAAGTTGAGCTAATTGAATTCAGTTGTCTTCCCTTCCAAATTCACCTTCTTCCAAATCTTGAAGCAGCTCCTTGTCAAAGACACGATCCTTTTCTGAAGTGAAGCTGGCTGGTCTAACTGGTTGAATCCCACCTGACTTCAGCTTATTCTTAAACTGAGTATACCTTTTAATGTTCTTTTCACAATAAGCTTGAATCAGATCAGCAGCTTTAGTTTTCAACTTAGATGAGTATCCAGCAGTTTTTAAGTGATGTTCCATCCAGACAAGATGCTTAGCAGAGTAGTCTTTAAGAGATTGTGAATCGAGCTGGCAGATTTGAAGACATTCCGACTTAAAGAATCTTACTTGAAAGGGCAAGTTGACCACTTAAGGACTAGCCCTATTAGCAAACTCTTTTAGCCTTTCACGAAGGACTTCATTCAATTCTGAGCTTCTTTTGACTTTGTTGAGAAGAACCCAAATCTCTGATAAAGAACGATTCTCAAACAGATGAAGTGATACCTTGAAAGATCCTTCACTCTGACAATATACAAATATGCTCATTTCATTTAGAGATCTGTCAAAAGTAGCTGTGATCCTTGAGATTTCAGTCTTGATAACACTCATGTACACATCATTGTTTGGATTAGAAATTTCCAGCCTGTCTAGAAGATGTAGAAACTCCCTATCATTGTTTGTACTCAGTTGAGGTATATCAATAACTTTTCTTGCTTCATCCCATTTTTCACCAATCTTCAGTTTGACATCTCTTCTTCTTTCTTTAGCTTTAATGTCATGAAGACGTTGCTTTTCAAGAGTTTCTGTTCGTTGGATGTCTTTCCTCATGTCAATGATCTGAGATATCTTTTTAAGTTCAGCTTCTTTTCTCTTCAACTCTGACTGCTGCTGCTGGAACTCTTTCTCAAAAACAGGATCCACTTGAGCTTCCTCCTCCCATTCTTCAAAATTACTTTCCTCCTCATCTTCAAAGAAACCAGCTTTATCTTCCAAGACTGGTTCAGTGGGAACATCAAAAATATCGAAGTCATCTTGTTCTCCACTATAGTAGACATCATCAGCCTTCCTTGTGTCTCCAGCAGAAGAATCTTTTTCTTTACCCTTTCCACTTCTCCCCTTTAGTTGAGGAATCCTCTACAGATTTTCCTTTAGACCCTCCCTGACCTCCATTACCTCCAGAGCCTGAGCCTCCACCAGACGGCCCTTCAAAGAAAGTCCTTTGTTCTTCATTAGGGCAGTGAGAATTTTTTATCATGAAATACAAGTGCTTCATCCCTTCATTGAGATGTTCCATGCCCTTTTCTATCTTCACGAATCTGAAAGAGTCCAGTGAATGATTCATTTCAACCAGGTCTTCAAGAGAGTTCATTCTAGTATGGAGAGATCAGAAGTTTGCAATATCGTCGGCTGATAGAGTTGGAGATTCCTGAATGGAATTAAGCTTTGGTATCACAGTGGTCTTGAAATCTGAGATATCATTTCTAATGAATGTTAGCTGATTATTGACAGAGGTGGAAGAAGAAGACCGTTCAACCACTTGTGCTTTGAATGTTTGAGCCTCAGCCTGACTTTTAGCAAGTTGTTCTTTCAGAGCAGCAATTTGAGCTAACAGATTTTCAGTGTTTGTGTCTGTGTGTGCGCTCACCTGAATATCTCTCCTGTTTGGTTCACTCAACTCACGTGTTTGTGTTTCTCTCAATATAAGTGCTCGTGAGGAACCATCTTGTAGCTGGTCTTCTGTACTTGCAATTGAAATCACCCTAGCCTCTTCAAAAGAGGTCAGTGGTGGTGCAATGGGAATTCACGAGTCCCGATCCTCAGTCAAACCTATCTTTTCATGTGAAATAGATGTCTGAATTGCTTCAGGGATAGATTGACCGAGTTGCCCTCCACTTTCTCCAGATAAATCAGCGAGTGGAGAATCCCGTGAGGGAGCCAGAGGTGTTGGATCTGGGAGGGGAGAAAATGACTCTATTAGAGGTGGCTGAGAGTCAGATTTTCCCTCTGAAGCATGTGACTGCTCTTCTGCCGTAACTATGGCAGGCACTGTAACCGACTCAATGTGCACTCCTCTCTTTGTATCCTGAGTATCATCTATTGGTCTGTATGCTTCCATTATGAGTAATGGAAGTGTGCTTGACTCAGTACAAGATTCCATGGCCCTATGGCAAATTTCAATAGATTCATCCTGTTGAGAGAATGTCTCTAGTAACTGTTCATTGGCCATTTCAAAGTCCATGTCCTGTTGGGAGGACAAGGATGGGCTTTCAGATGCCTCAGTAAGTGTTCTTCTTTTCTTGGGAGGAGGCAGAGCTGAGGGTTCATTCACTTCCAGAAACACATTACTTCCTACTAATCTTCTCGGTAACATTTTAGACAGTGGGGGAGAGTTTGAGACAGGTTGTGACTCTGTGTTTGGCTCTATGACCTGGGATTGAAGTTGCGGTTCTACAACTTCATGGTCATCCCTATCAACCAATGGGGGTCTTTCAACAGAAGTAGGAATAGTTTGAGAGTGAGGAATTATTACCTGCAGTGAAAGAGCATCAGATGTTTGTGCCTGGGTGGCTTGAACCACTGGAGGTTGAGCTTGCTGTTCATGACCGGGAAGATTGAAAATTGGTAAAGGAATGAAAGTGGCCATGAAAGCAGATACAAGTACTGGAACTTGCATGATTTTGAAGGTTGTGTCTTGGCGTGTGTAGATCTTTTTTCTTATCGGAGGGGGTTCAGCTACTGATGAGTTAGCAAAAAGATCCTTATGCTCAGGTGTGAGAAGATGTTCTGCTATAAGCATAAGAAAACGACCGTAGTAGTACGAAACCCTACAATTCGTAGAATGATCACGCAAAGCTGTAGTGAGACGTCTCAGAAGAATGGGTAAAAGTAGTTTGCCAAAATTGATCCTTTGATTGAAAACAACCGCAAGACCAATATACTGCAGAGTGTAAGTGATGTGAAAGTTGGATTTAGTGTAGTTGGCAAACACTTTGGAAAGTGTATCGAAGAAAATATCCCATTCAGAAACCAAATTGGATTTAGACATCTTGGTTAAATTAATCACCCCCTGATAGTGAATGGCATAGAAAAAGTTTGAAATCTCATATTCAGAGGGTAAATTACAGAAATTATCCATTGGAAAATTTAACGCTTGATTGATGACTGTTTCATCAACTACATACTGTGTGTTTGCCACGGTGAATGAAAAAGATTTAGAATCATCGGCCACAGTAGAGGTTGTGCAAATTAGTCTAAGCAGATCGACATTTAATAGCACATTTGATTTAATAGCAGAGCTAACAATCGAATGGTCATTTAAAAATCTAATCCACGACTTAAATTTTTCCACATCACACTTTTCTGGATTAAAATAACCAACATGATTATGCGAGACAATTTGGAAACTGAGAGCCATTAAAAATATAATAAAACACACACTTTCAGAATTTTAAGAATTAAATTAAGAAAATTCGAATTTAAAAAAAAAATTAATAATTCGAATTAATTCAATTATATCCGAAAAATTTAGAAAGAAATGTATCTCGTTAATGTTCTTAACTCACAAAAGCAGATCTGCAAACTCACAAAACACAAAACCAAATTGAAATACAAAAAAAACTGATTTTGGAAAGAAAAACAAATGAAGTAAAATAGTTAAAAAAAATGGGCAGCACTTCCTCACTGTATATATACACACGTATATGTATATATAACAGTTAAGTATGCTGCGTAAAAACTCGATCAAGAACAATGGTGACTATTGATTTGATCGAAGAGAGAGAGAAAGAAACAGCGGTTAGAAGAAAGAAGGAAAAAAACAGTGATGAAATGATTTTAAAACTAAATACAAAAGCCTGAGTACTACAACTGGTATGACAATCCGGGATTGTCATACTGATTGTCATACCAGGCAAACAGTTGGATTTAAAAGGAAAATAAAAATAACTGGTATGACAATCTGATAGTCATACCGATTGTCATACCAGTATAAAATATCATGAATTAAAACAGAATAAACTAGAAAGACAATCGATAGTCATACCGATTGTCATTCTAGTACAAAAATAACAAAAATATATATATAATATAAGTTTTATAATTGGAAAGACTATTGATAGTCATACCGATTGTCTTGCCAGTATAAAACTAAATTGAAAAATTAAATTAAACACATATACACTGGAATGACTTTCAGCAAGACAATTTCAATAGTCTTGTCGATTGTCATTACAGTTATAAAACAAATTAAACAGAATTTGCACTAAACAAAATTTACACTTACAGAATATATTTACAAAATTAAAATATTCAGAAATAATTATATTTTATTCCAAAACCAGATTTCTATTGAATTTTAGCAAATAAAATTCATAGAAAAAAAATATTTTTAGAGAAAATAAACTATTCTGAGATATTAAAATTAACAAGTAGAATAAATAAAGAAGATAAGATAATAACAATTACATAGAATTTAGCAAGAAATATGGTAAATATGATAAACTAAATTTGCAAATGATTTTTTCATTCATGAAAAATTCATTTGTAAATTCATTCAAGAACAGATCTCAGATATTAACTAGTTTAATCACTAAAGCTATTCAACATACCCAATTTACCAACTAATCTGGTAAATGTGGATTCATCAAGAGGTTTAGTGAAAATATCCGCTATTTGTTCTTCTGTTGGAACAAAAAATAGTTCAACAGTACCATTCATGACGTGCTCTCTAATAAAATGATACCTGATGTCAATGTGCTTGGTCCTTGTGTGCTGCACAGGGTTGTTGGTGATGGCTATTGCACTTGTATTGTCACATAGAATAGGGATTTTGTTCAATACAGAGCCATAGTCCCGTAGCTGATTCCTAATCCACAAGATCTGAGCACAGCAGCTTCTAGCAGCAATATATTCAGCCTCGGCCGTTGAATTAGAAACTGTTTGTTATTTCTTGCTATACCATGAGACTAGTCTGCTACCTAGGAATTGACAACTCCCTGAGGTGCTTTTCCTATCAACAACACTCCCTGCGTAATCTGAATCTGTATATCCAACAAGGTTAAAACCAGATTCTTTAGGGTACCAAATACCTAGATTTGGTGTTCCCTTAAGATATCTCAAGATTCGTTTAACAGCAACGAGATGAATATCTCTAGGATCCGCTTGGAACCTTGCACATAAGCATGTAGCATATATAATATATGGTCTACTTGCAGTAAGATAGAGTAACGAGCCAATCATACCTCTGTAGCTTATGACATCTACCTTAATGGAGTTTTCACATGGTCCAAGCTTGACAGCTGTAGTTGACGGAGTCCTTGCTGATGCAGAATCCTCTAGATTGTACTTTTTGAGGAGTTCCTTGAGATAATTGGATTGACAAATAAAATTTCCATCTAACCTTTGATTTACTTGTAATCCAAGAAAGAACTTCAGCTCTCCCATCATGCTCATTTCAAATTTGATGTGCATTAACTTAGAAAATCTCTTACAGAGATTATCATTAGTAGACCCAAATATTATATCATCCACATAGACTTGGACTAATATAGTATCATTCTTATGCTTTTTAGAAAAGAGAGTTTTGTCTATGACACCTCTAATAAAGCTATTTTCAATAAGAAATTCAGAGAGAGTGTCATACCATTTTCTCGGAGACTGTTTGAGACCATAGATAGGCTTGAAAAGAAAGTAGACAAAATCCAAATGATCTGGATCTTCAAAACCAGGAGGTTGCTCTACATACACCTCTTCATCCAGCTTTCTGTGAATGCCAGAAATATCCTGATGGCCTCTAGTCTAGCCACTGGAGCATAGGTTTCATCATAATCAATGCCTTCAGCTTGAGAATACCCTTTAGCTACCAGTCTTGCTTTGTTTCTTGTAACCACACCATCTTCATCTAGTTTATTCCTGAATACCCATCGAGTACCAACAGCTTTCTTGTGTGTAGGTCTAGGTACCAGTTTCTAGACTTGTTGATGTTCAACCTGATTGAGTTCATCTTGCATAGCAATCACCCAATCTGGATCAGTCAGTGCTTCTTCAATCTTCTTAGGTTCCATCTCAGAAAGAAATCCTGAGAACAGACATTCATTTTGAGTAGCACGTCTAGTTCTGACTCCAACATCTGGATCACCAATAATCAACTCAAAAGGATGAGCTTTATTCCAGACAGTCTGTCTTGGAAGATTTGATCTTGATGATTCGCCTTGAAATTTATTGGGATGTTGTGTCCTACTAGTTGATCCTTCAGCATCCCCCCTGAGTTGTTTTCAGGTTGACTCGATGATTCTTTGTCAGTAGCAGTGGTATCTCCATTGTTATCAATGTTTCCATCACCATTACCTTGAGTATCATCATAATTAACAGGTTCTTCACCAGCAACAACCTCAGGTTCTTGATCATGTTTTGATTCTGAATCTGACATATCATCAAACTTTAGTTTCTCAGAAGGATCTTCAGTTTGGATACTAGGGAGTTTAGTGTCATCAAATGTAACATTGACACTTTCAGTTACTTTGTGTTGATCAATGATATACACCCTATATGATCTTCTTCCATATCCAATAAAAATACCCTCATAAGCCTTTGCCTCGAATTTACCACGACAATCATCTCCATCCTTGAGCACGAAGCATCTGGCACCAAATACATGAAAGTATTTGATAGAAGGTTTCTATTCATTCATAATCTCATAAGGAGTTTTCATGAAGTCTTTGTTGATTAGAGTTCGATTCTATGTATAACATGCAGTATTGACAGCTTCAGCCCAAAAGTACATTGGAAGACCTGATTCACTTAACATAGTTCTTGCAGCTTCAATCAATGTACGATTCTTCCTTTCTACCACTCCATTTTGCTGAGGGGTTCTAGGAGCTGAAAATTGTCTGGTAATCCCTTTGTCTGTACAGAATCTATTGAGAAGTGAATTCTTGAATTCTGTTCCATTATCTGACCTTATTGCTCTAACAGGGACATTAGAATCTAACTCAATCAACTTGATATGATCAATCACAACTTGTGGTGTTTCATCCTTAGAGTGAAGGAATAAAACCCACGTATACTTGGAATAGTCATCAACTATCACAAGATAGTAACACTTCTTTGACATCGAAAGAACATTAACTGGTCCAAACAAATCCATGTGCAATAATTGAAGAACACCAGTTATGGAGGATGTGTCAGTGCTTTTGTGACTTGCTTTCTTTGACTTTCCTTTCTGGCAAGCCTCACACAGTCCTTCTGGGGAGAATTCCAGCTGAGGCAGACCTCTGACCAGTTCTCTCTTGACAAGAGAATTCATTGATTTGAAATTAAGATGGGAAAGTCTCTTGTGCCATAGCCAACTCTCATCTGAAGATGCCTTAGCATAGAAACAATTGACTTCAGGATTGCTTCCAGAGTTCATGTCGGCTACGAACAGATTTCCTTTCCGGATTCCCATCAAGGAGGGTTTTTCACTTTTCTTGTGCAGAATTTGACACTTCAGCTCGTCGAATAAAACATTGTAGCTGTTGTCACAGAACTGACTAATACTAAGCAGATTATGTTCAAGTCCTTGCACAATATACACATTTTCAATGATAACATTACCAGCTTGCAAATAGCCATATCCCTCAGTTAGACCTTTGCTGTTATCTCCAAAGGTAACCACTGGGCCAGCTTTCTTAACCATATTTGATAGCAGGGCTCTATCTCCGGTCATATGTCTTGACGATCCGCTGTCAAGAATCTACACTACCAGTTCCACCTGTTTAATGTCCTGCAATACAAATGGATTAGACCTTCTTCGGAACCCAAACTTGGTTGGGTCCGACATACTTGTAGAATTGGCCTTTATCAGGCAAAACAACATTCTTAACTTTTATGTTCTCAACTTTCTCAATGACTGGACATTTGACCTTGTAAACAGCCTTGACAAATTTCTGTTTAGGCTTAGGCATAAATGTCTCCTTTCTAGCTTTATGAGGACTAGCAGTCTTAGACCTATTATGCTTCTTATTATTCACATGCTGACGAGGATTAGTCTTATCACTAGAAATGTGCTTACCATTAAAATAAGCAACCATCAAATTAAAAGTACAAGACATGCAAATTAGAAACACCACATACTTTATGAGAGGAATTAGCAACAGGCAAATTATGCATGTTAGGCATGGCATTTTTGTTATCCAACTCAGGTGTGTCTGAGTTAGTCTTAGTTACTTTCACAACTTTGACTGGAACTTTTGACATACTTGACTTGGAAACAACCTTCTCATTAGCAAGATCTTCAGCACGTATTTTTTCTTGAATAATAAAGGAGGTCTCATCAAATGGTTCAGCAATTGATTTTTTATAGAGGGGTTTATCAACACCCTTAAGCACATGTGGTACTTCCCTACCTTTAGCACAAACATGAGGAGGGGAGTTTATGCTTAATTCTCCAATAGCAACATTGTAATCATAACCTACTCCAGATGTTTGATTAATAGCTCGCTTATTGTAGAACTCTTTAGCCTTAGAGCAAGAATTAAAGTAAGCTTTGACCTTAGTCTCAAGACCGGTGATCTTGTCTTTGAGAATAGTTTCGAGTTGTCTATAACAGTCAACTATATTCTCTAGAAAAGATATTTGTTCTTTTAATTTATCTTGATTAATGTGCACAAGTCTTAATTCATTGACCTCTTTCTCAAGGTCTTTGATTTATTGAGTTAACATTTCATTATCACGACGAGCACAATCTAAGGAGCCTCCTAGATGATAGACTAATTCAGCATCAGTAAATTTTACCTCTTTTCTTGACGATGAGGTGTTTGCATCACTAGCCATAAGAGCAAGATTCCCAACTTCTTCATCTTCACTGTCAGCATCATCCCAGCTTCTTCCCTTTGCCAGGTAAGCCCTTTCAGATTTACTCTTCTGATTAGAATCATAAGAGTTCTTCCTAACTTGTTTTGGCTTCCTGCATTCTGTGGCAAAGTATCCCAACCCATTTCAGTTAAAGCATCGAATGGTGCTTCGGTCAACCATCCCTGTTTTGTATCCACCACTACTAGTGTTAGAGGATGAAGATCCACCTTTCTAGAATTTGTTGTAGTTGGACTTGTACTTGAACTTGGGATTCCTCTTGAATCTGACATTGGAAAATCTCTTGACAATCAGGGCCATTGACTCATCTTCCAATTGCTCCAGTTCTTCCAAGGAGTAAAAATCATCTCCTGATTGATTTGTAGTAGGAGGATCAAATTCTGCTACTATCACATTTTCTTCAGCCTTGGAAGACTGTACTATTCTCTCTGACTGTTGAGATTGTTGTTGTTGTTGTGGTTGTTATTGTTGTTCTTCAGCTACTAGAGCAGTAGATGTGCTGACCACTCTTCCTTTCCCGTAGACTTCCTTCTGCTTAATCTGCTGAATCTGCTCCAACTCATAGGTTTTTAGCACACCATAGAGCCTTTCCAAAGAAATCTCATTCAGATCTCTCGCTTCTCTTATGGCAGTGATTCTATATTCAAGATGAGTTGGCAGTGTTAAAATGAACTTTTTGTTGACCTCCCTGATTGAATAATATTTTCCATTTATGTTCAGGTTGTTGATCAATGCATTGTACCTCTCAAACACTTCAGTAATTCCTTCTCCTGGATTGGATTTAAAATGTTCATACTCAGAGGTTAGGATCTCTAACTTGTTCTCCCGAACTTCCTCTGTGCCTTCATTAATCACCTCAATAGTTTCCCAGATGTGTTTGGAATTTTTACAGTTCATCACATGTCTGTTCATCAAGGGATCAAGGGAATCAACTAAAATTAATTGAAGGCTAGCATCCAAGGAGGATTCTTCTTTTTCAGCAGGAGAAAAATCCTCAGGATCTTTTACATAGGTTCTAGCTTTGGTAATTACAACATCATCTTCTATAACCTCTGGTTCAATAAACATCAGAATTTTTGGACCCTTCTTTAACACGTCCAGATATTTGGGATTTGCAACTTGTAAAAATATGAGCATCTTCTTCTTCCACATGATATAATTTTCTTTATCGAACAGTGGAATTATAACGGTTCCAACTTTTTGTGTAGTCATTATGAATTTTTGAGTAAATAAAAATTCAAGGAGTGGAAGAATCACAAAAGTCTAGGATCTTGATTTGTTCGTTAATCAGAAGGCTCTGATACCAATTGTTAGGTCCCAATATGTTTGTAGAAGGGGGGGTTGAATACAAACTATACCATTTAATCGAATAAAATGCGGAATAAAAAAGTGAAACAAAATTCAAGTTAAATAAAACTATTATTAAACTTGAAAGGTGTTACAACAACGGTATCGTTTACAAGGGATTAATCTCAAATAAATTATTCCAAATCTAGAATAAATTCGACATGAACTTTTTCTATTTTTGAAATAAAAAGATCAAATGCTAAAAGCAATTTGAGATTAAGTTCTGGGGATTTTGATCTGCTAGATAGTTACACAACAACAAGATAATGATTTCTAGTGGTTTGAATTTAACATTAATGACTAGAAATTAATAGGCTCGAAATGCAGTTGAGAGAGATGAAATACTTCTTCTGTTTTTTTTCTTCAGGTTGTTGTTCTGTAATCAATGAGCTTCTGTATGAGTTTTTCTTTTATATTCATTCAACAGAAATTCACTGAATTGGCAAGACAATCCGTTGAGCTAGCAAGACAATCCCAACAGCTGGTAGAACTTCCAGTAAGACAATTAAATGAACTGGCATGACTTTCGGTATGACTATTGATTGTCATACCGATTGTCATACTAATACAAAAGATTGTTTCGCTGAATTAATTTTGAATTTAAATTCAAAATTAATTCTGAAAATGCATAATATTAATTCAGAATTAATTAATCAATTAATTCAATTAATCAATAAATTAATCTTTGCAGATATAATTTATTTTCTTAATTAAATTATACGACTTAATTAATTAATAGAGAATTAATACTACTCTTGAACAACAACCATTCTTCTGAAAATCTTCTGATAATTATGAATCAATTCCACACTTCAATATTGACACTCGATGTACTGTCTGGTTCATGAGTGACTAACTTCCGTGACGTTTCTTCATGTCTTGAATTTAATAACTTGACTTTCTTCAAATTAAATCCCTGTAAATATTTGATACCCTGACGAGATCTCTGTCACTTGATTAAATCCACAATCTTGATTTATATCACTGAGGCTTGATCAATTTCTTGAGCTTCTTCCAGTGAATTAAGTCCTCAAGTCTTTAGATGAACAGTGTTACTTAATCCTTTGACATATGTTACTTAGTGAGATCTCTTTGACGATAGAACCACTATTTACTTGTTACATCCTTATTTGAGATGAGTTAAATCCTCGAATAAAAAAATAGGCTATGACATATGTCTTTCAAGTTTGCACCATTAGGTGCCCATTCATAGTTATTTGCTGCCAACTCCTCGAGAAGTGCTTTTGCCTTGGTGACTGGTGATTTTTTAAAGTCTGCTCCAGCTGCCACATCCAAGCTCAAACGAACTTCTTTATTCAAGGACCCATAAAGAGTACTTAGAAGCATCCATTCTAAATATCCATGATGTGGACATTTTCTTAACAATGACTTGTATCTCTCCCATGCCTGATATAAGCCTTCACCTGGTTTAGTCTTGAAACTTATAATGATTGTCCTCATCTGTTGAGTCTTGTCTGAAGGATAATATTTTGACAAAAACTTAGTCGAGAGACTTTCCCAAGTAGCAACTATAGTATCTGGAAGTTGTTGAAACCATTCCAAACCTCTTCCCTTTATAGAGTAAGGAAACATGTGAAGACGAATTTGATCTGCAGTCACTCCAGTGATTTTGAATGAACCACACATCTGCACAAAGCGCTCTATATGACGGTGTGGATCCTCTCGCTCAATATCTCCTTCAAAAGCAGAGTTGCTCACCATCTGTATCAAGCTCGGATTAATAGTAAATTGAGCAGCACCAATCGCTGGAGTCTTGTAAATGCAGTTTGCAAGATTAGGAGTCTCATGATCCCGAATAGAAGGTTCATCCTGATTGTCAATAACAAGTGCGCGTGTTAGGGCGAAAACACGTGCTAAAATTCACGCAAGTATACGCATTCGCAAGTAGTATAAGATATAAATCAGATTCATTCCCACAGAGACTGGTTTAGGTTAAGTTCAATTTATGCACCTATGCAACAATGTATGGTTATCGCTCAATGCTAAGACAAATAACAAATTGGGTTTTTATGAAACTAAGAGATTAAACTAACAATTATAACTAAGAGAATTGAGGTTGAAGTACTATATATGACAAACATGAGATTCTAACTTCATTAAATACTTCATTCAATAGCCTTATTGTTCTTAACCTTAGCATGTGATGGTGATGACACTAATCAGATAAACGCCAACTTTTGTTGCACGAGTACCATTCTACCAGACATCCACAAAAGAGATAGAAACTGAATATGCACCAATTATATTGAGACCCTATATCTCTATAGAATTTGACAACATAACGGTTTAAGCATAAGTTATCCATAATGATTACATAGGGCAAGTAAAACGGTTAGAGTTACCTATGAATCATACATACACATACATGAACCTATGTTAGCATGGCAAGTTCTAAACCTCAATATTCACAGTCGCTTCAATAGAGAGTAACATGCTATCTTATATGTTAGCTACGTACATAAGATGAATAAGCACAACCAATACTAGGATATTAATCAATCACCACACACCAAGATATCGAAATAAATTAACTATTGAAATCCATAAGTAAATCCGCTAGAATCCCATGACAACGATTAGCCCATAATTGAACTCATCATCACCATGGGTTCCAATGAAAGCATGGTATAAAACAAGGTCTTAATAAACTTAATAATAATCAAAGTACGAATAAACGAGATCTAGGTTCAACAAAAATGAAAACGAGCATCCAAAGTTACAACTAATTCAAAGAATCACAGGTCGAAAATAAGATCTTCTTTTTCGGAGTTGTTCTGTGCTTCTAGGTCTTCTCCTTGGTATCCCAATCTTCCCGGATAATAAAAACCCTTTTTTTAAGTATATATACGCCCCTAGTGGACCTGGACCCTTAAAATCGTCAAATTCCACTCAAAAAAGGTTTTTTCAGCGAAATCAGTGACCAACCGCGCCTTGGGCGGCCGCTCAGCTCTCCGGGCGGCCGCTCAGCTCTCTGGGCGGGTGCCTGGAGCCTGTTTGGAAAAATTTCCGATGAATCTTGTTTTGGCCATAACTTGAGTTCTACTCGTCAGAATTAGGCGATTTAACTGCTCACGCGAAGCTATTGGGATTCTATACAAGTTGAAAATGGTATTGGCTTCTAATTCTTATCACTTTTTATTATATTTCCTTTAAAAGCTCTTTTCTTCATATAACTGATACCTGAAATGCAATAACACAAACACACATCAAAATACCAACAACTTGAGTCCAAAACACCAATTTAAGCTTGTAATAAAGCATTCCAAGTGGATATAAGAGTAAAGTTCTATGGAGTCCACCTTTAATTGGAGTCCTCGGAGTCCATATATGTTCTGCAAGTAAAATATAGCTTAAAATATTGCAAAACATATTATTTTTCGACAAACATCACTATTCTATCAAAAATCTTGTAGATTGCATACATTTTACAAGCAGAACATTGCAAAAATATATACTCTACAAAACATGTTTAGTTTGCAAAACATAAATGTTCATGTTGCAGAACATATTGCAGAACATACATATTGTACCGTAAATATATGAGATTTGCATGATTTTGTTGAAGTTATGCTATTTGTGTAACATGTTTTGCAAAATAACACGTTTTACAATATATTTTATTTGCAGAACGTAGATGGACTCCGAGGACTCCGATAAAAAGGTGGACTCCATAGAACTCAGCCCGTGGATATAAAATCCACTTATCAGTGCGTTCACCCTTCTTGTCTTTTTCTTTTCTTTGCTTTGCCTCTCTCCTTAAAGCTCGAAAAGTGCGTTCGATTTCTGGATCGAACTCCAAATTTCCCGCACTTATAGAACGTCACATATAAGGGTTATAGCACCTGAAAAGAGAAAACCATTCAGATAGATCTTGGAAACAAATCTGATAAAATCTAAATAATAAGAAATATTAACCTAAACTAAATATTGCTGCTTTCCCCGGCAGCGGCGCTAATTTGTTGTTGTGTATTTTTGTAAAGTCCGTTCTTAGGGAAGGACTAAATCAATATTAATTCAAGTATACGATCTCTTAATTCCTAGACGTGTGTAGAAATAATCGGTGTTTGTTACTAACTAAATTAAACTATCAAGTAATCAAATCAAAGATTTATAAAAAAGGAAAAACAATCCGAGAACTAGGGTTCTTCACTTGGTTCAGTAATTGTTGATGTATTGCGATCTCTACTTCTCTTACTTTGCTAAAAACAATTCTTCCAAAGTTTATATTGTTCTCTCCCAAGATAAAATATAATATCTACAACTATATCCCAATGTCACTCCATGATCAATTGAAATATAACTATAAACTATTAAGACCCAAGAATTATAAGTTTCGTAGCTCGCATATTAATCTCCCAATCAATAATTAAACTATGTCTATCATATGATGAACAAGAATTATGACTCATCTCCCAATTCGTCACAACTCCTAGAGATACAATTAAAGGTTCATGACTCCTTTAATTGGGTTAAGCCCTCAATGATAGATTAGCAAAGTAGAGAATTTGCACTACAATCAAACAAACATATATTACCAACGAGTACTACCTAATTCTTGAATTTAAAAATTAGCTACTCATAATTAAGGAAGAAAATAAACATATATTAATATCCAAAATCATGATTACAAGAGTATAGAGTTAAGAAAGATACAACTTGATGAAATATCTCAAACTTGGAGTGAATTCCATCAATCCTTGCTCAAGTTCTCTCTAGCCTCTCTCAATACATCTCTCCCTCTATAAACCCTAACTAATTGGTTTTATACTCAGATGGTACCTTTTTCCAATCATACAAGATAACTAAAAGAGATTTTAAAATAAAGTAGAAATCTATTTGAATTACAATTTTCGTCAGGCTCAGGCCCTGAACCTCAGCATCATCAGGTCCTGAATGATGTCCTCAAGGCCTCTTCAGAAGAGCTCAGGCCCTGAGCTCCTTATTCTTCAAATTTGCTTCTCTCAGGCACTGAACTCACAAGCTCAGGCCCTGAGGTAAGTGCATTTTCTCCACTGATTCCTTCAGGCCCTGAGCCTCCAAGCTCAGGTCCTGAACTCCCTTAATTTCTTCTTTTATCATGTGCTCCTCTCTTTTGCAGCTTCTTTTTCCATAATTCCCTATAAACATAGAAAATTTAGTCTTAGCATCCATCTTTGTTAAATAACAACTAATACTAATTATTTAGGACTAAAGCATCACAAAATAAGGTTAAAAGAAGCATAACATGACATAAAAGAACTATAAATTAGTCATGCATCACATGGGTATAACTATAATTATAAATAAAAATAAACATGCATAAAATATATTGAATTTGATTGAAGATTTGTTAGATTTTATATAATATGATTCGATTGCATATATAATTGTCACAAATAATTTTATAAATAATTATTGAAATTAAGTTTCAAAATAGATTTTTACTTAGAATATAGTGTAACATCATAAATTTTGGATGAATTACATAAAATCTTATAAATAAAGAAAAAGATAAAAAATTAAAGTACAGGCACTTGTCAATAATTTTTTTCTTGAGCTTAGGTTACAAATTTTACAACTAATACAATAAAAGTATCATGTACAATATATAAATATATATTGTATTGAAAAATCAAGTGAAAAGTACATCTCTAGTTTCAGAAATTACATTTACATTACATATTAAATAACGCTGACTCGTTCTTCTCTTTACGGAAGGTTGTTATATTTTAAGATCTTCATCTGATGATGACAGAAATGAACCTAAAATTGATATTCATCTTAATCGGCAATTTTTAGATTTCTTTCGTGCCATCTTCATTAGAGAGTCCCCTTCCTTGGAGCCCGCATACTAAATTTGGTTGGTGATCAGTGTCCTGAAATCAATCACTGCTTGAATTGTACATATCTAGCATGGTAAGATTCAAAGATGTATGTAAGAAAACATGTATTTTCAAGAGGAAAAAAAAAGTGCAGAATAGAAGTGGATGTATTATACAATAAAATTATTCAGTTGTTTGAATAAAAATTATAATCAAATCAAATAATCAAATAAAATTATACCTTGTTACTTTATCGGCGTTCACAATTGAGCTTGACCTACAAGTTTCAGACCACATTTTAATGCAAATTTCAAGAAAATTATCGGACATGTACAACAACAAACACAAACATATGTCATAATTGCCACAAAGTGGCTCTAAACTGCTTGATGGAGTGCCTTTATAGCCTTTTTTTTGAAGAAAAACTAATCATGTAGGCTAAGAAGATTTTAGGTGCATTTTATAATTAAGACAAGGCGATAATTTCAATGCTTAGAAGTAGCGATATCTTCAATGTGATAAAATAGGTGATAATTTAAATGTTATATGCTACAATATCTTTTGTCTTAAATATTGCCGGATACTATTTACTAAATGTTAAATAAGGATTATATTTTAATGTAATCCAGTTGTCATTAGTTTAGTATAATCTAATTGTCGTTAGAAATTTAACAATACTAATCATCATTTTTTTATTAGTGGTATATAGAAGCATGGAAAATTAGAGTACAAAAAATAGGTTTATACACTTATATAACAAAATCAATGATATATAAAAATAAATATATAAAATATATTAATAATCCTTATAACATCCAGTCCCACATCGAGAAAATTTGAGACTTCTTTCAGTTTATCAAACTTAGTACTACTATTAAATGCACCAATAAATTATCATCTTCGGGGGACCTGTGGTGGGCTTGTCATTTACCCAAGTTGGTTGTATTCGGGTCTATAGGCTTTATCTTATTTCAGACTCGGAATTGGGACTTAAATATGATTTTCACATATGGTATCAGAGCCGACTCTCGAAAGCTTGATGTGTCCATGATTATAGAAATTATAAATTGGACTAAATCGTTGAGTTAACGATTTATGATTTATCAGAAATCAGTGGTTTATTGGAATATAAAATTGGAATAAAATCGGATATATTTTAATACTATTCTAAAAAATTTATACATATTTTTAATTTTTAAAGTGTAATTGGGATTGCATCATCAAGGCCCAACCGATAATTCTAATACTACTGGTCTACTACTCAGTTATAATGCACACCTCCCTTATTGGACACTTTTAGTCAAGTTACACAGCATCGTTAGGCATGCCATTTTAATTAACAAATACAAACATTAGACATATTCACGTGATAGCCTCTATTTTCTTCCTTTCTTGTTCTAACTAATAGCATGAACTAGGCTCTTCAAATCTTCTTATATGCCATCGGTCACCTCTGGCCACTCTCCTTTAAGGTCAAGCCCTCTATTTATCTCATCACTTCTTCTCTCTCCCTCCATCCCTTCCCTCTATTCTCTATCCGGGCATTTCTTCATTCGTCGATCCATTGACTTTTGTAACGACTGAGAATTGCGTAAATTATATTAGGTGAATAAAATATATATTAGGTGGGTTATGTGAAAATTATATGAATTAGTGAAGAAATATTTAATAACATATTATTTCAGTTTGACGAGTCAGTATAAGACCTAAAATATGCAATGTGATTAATGATCGAGTCAGAATGACTGTCGGGCCGTCAGTTGAAACACGCATCATAAAAGACGGTTCAGGTCACACACACTGTAGAAGGGGGTTGAATACAGTGTATAGCACAATCAAATCGAATTCTAATAACATAAGTAACAGAAACAGACTTTATTCAAAGCAATAAACTCTGTTACAATATGAACTGTCATCTCTCAGTGATAACAAATATCACGAGAGCTGCTAGGGTTACAATGAATAATATTCTCGATAATGATAACACTTATAGTGTAAACCCTATGTCTATGTTTATATACTACACAGTTACAAGATAATCGTTAATTGATATGGAATATAATTCTGCTTCCTAAAATATATCAATCAGATATCTTTTCTTCCAAGTATTCTATTCTTCATAGAAATCCTTCTTCATGCATATCTCTTCTTACATTTGTCTCGATCTTCTCTTTCTTCAATCAGCCGCCTCCTTTATCTGAACGTTTCCTTTAAGTCCTGATATTATCTTCTGATAAATATCTCCTGAACCTTAAGTATTGATGACTTAAGTTCTGACTTCAGTATAAGTGCTGATTTCAGTTAAGTACTGATTTGTCCTGTTTAAGTAAGATCTGAAAACTAAACATAAATCATATTAGTCATGACATTATCAAATATATCTAACAATCTCCCCCAACTTGTAAATTAGCATAATATACAAGTTTAACAAATATTTGATGATGTCAAAAATATTAAGTACAAATGCATGAGAATTTGACTAGATAACTACAACTTATAGTCCTTAAAGCTTTACCAAATTTAACTTCTGATAACAACTTCAGTCTGTATTCATATCAGAATTTGAGCAGTTGTAGATCTTGACTTGGCTTCACTTTCTGATCTCTCTGATGTCAGGAGTTATTCTCAGATAGTTCTTTAACAAACATCTCTCAGCATATCTGAGTTCATCAATCATCCTCCTTTTAGCATCTTTAAGCTCTGCAGAATCTTCACCAGTTTGGAAAATAGCAGCCCTGAGATCATTAATTCTAGCTTTCCTTATGTCCTGATCCAGTATGATCAAATATGCCTTGTCAGACTCAAGATTAAATTCTACAGCCTTATAACCCAGAAAGGTAGTTATAATCTTCGCAGAGTTAGGCTTCATCTCAACAATATCACCCTTGTGATCTCTGTACTTTGGAAGATATGTGCTATCAGACTTTATAGAATAAAGCCTTTTCTGTCTCTGAATTTGAGTCTTCAAATAGTTTGCAGCACTTTCTGTTATTCTGTCATTCACTTGAAGTAAAAATAAAACATGTTCCAGTTCTTCAAAATACTTCAGTGGAATAGCATTTTCCCTTATGTGGTAAACCCTACCATCTGTCATGAAGTATAACAAGATGTGTTCTTTCAAGTAGGTATGGTAAACCATCTGTACAGATTCTAGTTGATTCAATCTTTCAGGAGTTGCTCCAACACCTGGTTCACTTAAGGAAGTTGGATCATTAGTTGTGTTATGTACTCTTCTTTCATCAGCACTACCCAATCCAGATTTATATCTTGCTTCCTTTCCAGTAACCACTCTTGCTTCAAAACCACTTGCTGCAGTCTTCAAAGGTTGAGTCTGTTTGGCTTTGGTGAATCCTGGTAGGAGTAACTTTGAGGATTTAACATGAGCAATGTCAGAGGTTTCCTTTGATTTATCTTCTGATATCAAGTCAACTTGAGCTATGTCAGAGGTTACTTGCTTCTTTGTAATATCAGAACTAACTAAATCTTGACTCTGAACAACTTGAGCCATGTCAGAGGTTGTCTTAGAAATCTTTCTTGAAGTCAGAGTAAGATCAGCATCTTCAACAGAAATTTCTTCATCCACGGAAGGCACATAAACTTTTATAGGTTCACCAACTTTTTCTTTGCCCTTGGACCTTGGATTTATCTGCAATTGTGATTTGGCCTTGGTTGCCTCAATATCTGTCCTTTCTTTAATCACAATGCCTTTGGCCTTTGGAAGTTTCTTTTTACCAACAGAAGCTTCAGATTTAGAGTTAACTTTTTTTGACTTAAGTCTAGCTTCTTCTTCCAATAGACTCTCAAAGTCCCTTCCAAGATTTTCCTTCAGAAATAACTGTCTTGAAATTTCTTCATCAAGATCCAAAAGTTCATCAGAACTTATCCTTTTACCAGTATCAGAAGTAATTCTTTTTCCAGTATCAGAACTTGTTCTATGACCTGTAGCTTCAGCTCTTCTTGATGAGAGACCTCTACCTTGACTATGACATCCACCCATTCCAGAGTTTCCCAGGTCATCTTTTTCATCATCCTTCCCCTTCAGTGTCTTAACAGTTTTGCATTTGGACTTAAGTACTTTCTCCCCCTTTTTGGCATCAGCGGGTAAAAGAAGAGAGACAAGCAATTCCACTGAGGATTGGATCTCATCTAGTTGAGATTGCTGAGAAGTTTGATTTTTCAAAATTTCAACAATCTGAGACTGTTGCTTCTCTTGGGTCTTCTCAATGTAAGAAACTCTGTCAAAGGTAGGTTGGAAGAAAGTTTTCTTGTCAATTTTCTTAGTCATTTCTTGCTTGAGCAATTCTTCCTGAATCTTATGCATCTGCATGAGTTGTTGAATGTAGACCTTGAAGATGTCTAGTACTCAATGCAGTAACTCGAAGTTGTGTCTTGAAATCATCATTAATTAGCATCTCATCAGCTTTTGCCAAGTGCTCATCAAGAATCGATTGAGAAGGAACAAAAGTAGCTGTGTTCCACTCCTTAGTCCACTCATGTCCTCTAGGAGTTTCACTCCAAGGTACTGGTGCCTCCCCTGTAACAACTTCTTGACTATCTCACTTTTGTGAACAGTTTGTTGAGGTGCATGTCCTGATGGACCAGCCGCAGTAGCATCTTCATTTATAGCAGCATCACCAGTAGTTTCAGCATTTGCAGCATCAGAACTTACAGAGTCAGCATCTTCTGATAAAAGAATAGGATGAGAAGCAATTGAGGCTTCAACATCATCCTCTAAGTGTTGATCTGCTTCCAAGTTCTGATCAACAGCCATAGTCTGATGCCCACCTATAATCTATCATCAACATCTAGATGCAAAGAAGGTGTTGTAGACAATTATGGAGTTTCATGAGCATCAGTAATTGGTGTTGTTGATGGATTAATTGGAGCTGTTGGAGCTTCTAAGTAGAGAACCTCGGGCACAACCAGGTTGTGAATATCAATTTCAGCACTTGTGCCTGGGTCTGCAGTAGATACTGTTCATGTATAGGAGACACAGGTGGTGTAGATGCTTTATCTGTAGCAGTAGCTTCAGCAAATTCTGGCTCTTGTGAGATCAGAGATTCCTGATCTCCTTCCTTAGCTGCTGCTTCCTCATCATCTAAAACTGGCATGTGAGCTCTCTGTTTCTTTCTTTTCTTTGAAGATGGAGATTCCTTGGGAGTTTCAGCATAAGACATTCTTCTAAGCCTTTTGAGAAGCTTAGATCCCCCAATTCCAGTATCCTTCTGAGAAGGAACCTTCTCAGCTTCTGTAACAATAGGTTCTGATACAGGAACCTGTTCCTCACTGTCTGACTCATCTCTCCGAACAATCCTCATTCTCTTCTGTGGTGTCTGAGGTACAGTCTTTGTCCTTTTGGGCTTGGAAGATGAAGGCTTCACAGTATGTGCTGATGATGAAGGTTGAGTTATCTGTGAAGGTTTGAGATGTGGTCTAATAGAGGGATTGGTAGGTTGAGGTGTATGTGAGGTATGTTCTGATGGTTGTTGTGGTGTCTGGGATGTGCTGGTGGGTTGAATATCAAAGTAAACAGATCTTAAGTGTAAGGATCAGCATTTACCAGGATCTGTTTTACAGACTGAGGTATCTGTAAGGGTCTAACCACCTTTTTCTTAAGGTCAGCATTTACCAAGTCATTAAACACCCGTTTTGCAAGTTTAAAGGGTGGAAATAAAGAACTGGTTGGTTGAGGTTCATTAGCACAACAAAAAGTATATATAAGCTGACAGAATCTAGCAAAGTATACTACATTCCTATCCTCTGTCATCCTATCCCCTATAAAGCCTAGCACAGCACTTGCAAAATCAAAATGAGTTTGGTGAATAATAGCATACCCGATGTGCTGACTCATAATAGGAATGACATCAAAGTTGGAACACTTATTGCCGAATGCTTTAGTGATGCAGTCGAAGAAAAAACTCCATTCCTTTCTGATATGTGCTCTTTTCAACTGTCCAAGTTTGGCCAAACTCTTCTCATACCCCAAATTGGCCATGAGCTGTTGTAGAACGGGTTCCTCCGGTGTTGAGAAAATGCAGCCTTCTGGTAAGTGTGGAGCTTTACGAATTGCTCCAGGAGTTACCACATGCTCAACATCATTTACTTCGAAAATAATGCTTGGAGTACCAGTAGCACCACCATTATCAAAATGCCCAGTCCGCCAGAACGCCAGGACTTGTTGGCTGGAAATGACTTGAGGCTGGGTTAATGCATACCCAATCTCACTGTGTGCTAGAAGATCTTGCACAAAGTGCAAATCAGATGGAGCTTCATCATAGTTTAAGATTGCAGCATAGTTGTTGGGTACAAACTTGGCTCCATCTAAAATCAAATCCTTAGGTGCCATGAGAAAAAGTGAGAAATAAGATTGCCTGTAAGGTGTTTGATAAAATGTCTGTAAGAAAAAAAATGACAGGAGATGAGAGAGAATAGAAGTAAAGAAAGAGAGATAAAGTGTGAAAGTAAATAAAAGATTTTACAACCGTATCTCTCTTTTACTTATACACGGTAGAAAAAGTAATCGTTGGACACATGTCAGACATGCAGCAGTAAAGAATAATTAATGGGCACGGGAAAACAGTAATCATTACTTATCACATGCAGTTTTTCAAGGAAAAACCGTTCCACTTACCAAGTAATCCCATTAATTAAGGTAGTTCAGTTTTAATATAACATTTAAACTGTTCCCACTTAAAAAATTATTTTTACTACGAGACCAATAATCTGTATAAATACACTAAGTGAGAGAATGACCAAAAAAAATAAATCAAGTAAACAGGTACTGCCACGTCAGAATCAGGACTTGATTTGTATCAGGTATAAAAACGGTCATCAGAATATGGGTAAATCAGGATTTAAAAATGTATCAGAAATTTCAAACAACTCAGAGATAAAATATTGCAAAAATATAAAATTTCATTAATATATTGAGAAAATACATTCATGAAATTGAAATTACAGCATAAAATTACAAGATTGTCCTAACCTACAAATCCTATCTCTTCTTCCTACTTTCAACAAAAAGAACAGCGAGACGAATGATTCGCTCCTGCTGTCGAAGAGCTTCCAACCGTTCTTCTTCCAGTCGCTCAACATGGTGATGGTAATCCATATAGAAAAACACAAGGTCTGTCAGAACCTCTTGGGGAACAGAGTCCCAAACCTCATCAAGAATGGCAGTAACATGCCATTCCTGCTGCCATTCTGGACAGCTCATGGTGAGAGAGAAAGTATCATAGTTCAGAGCTAAGTTATAATTAACCATGATTGTGATGAGTGAAAAAGAAATGAGTTTGAGAGTTTGAGTGTAAATGAGAGATGTACTGGCTGGAATGAAGTGTTGGTTTATATAGGCAATAGAATGCCAGGAGACGCAAGGAAAATTTAATGCTTACAGGTAGAAATAATTCTACCTCATCTCCCTAGACTGAGGAGAATAAAAACAGTCATTGGAAGTGTAAAACAGGGTTTAATGCGCACAAGAAACAAGTAAACATTACTATGCATGGACGTGTACCACTAACCCTAATTGTAGTGACTGTTAATATCTCACCCGAACATATTCTGATGTAAAATAGGACTGTTTCAGATTTTAACCATAAATAAGTCAAGTAAACAATCAGAATTTAATATCAGGATTTAGACTTATATCAGAACTTAATAGTCATCAGAACATGATTCCTTAACTCAAAAAATGAATGCCTATTTCTGTAATTCTTCACACAAAGTTTGATTTCGGTTCTTCAGAACTTAATCATCAGAACTTCCATCATAACTTGTCCTCAGAATTTATGCAATCTGACACATAAACTGTTCATCTAAAACAACATTGATCACCACAGTAATTTTCATCATTCATATGGAGTGTAAGTGTGCATTAAGCTAAATATCAGACAAAGAGTAAAGTCTGATTCACTTCAGTAAATCTTAGAAATAAGGCATAACTAAGAACTTTACTTAAAATCTGTCATTATTCTGAAGCCTAATATTGAATGAGTTCATGCATGAGTCCACCTCAACTGTTTTGTGCTTATTTTATGCATCTTTTGAAATTCCATTTTACAGTGGCTTCTCAGTGTAAGTGAGTCACGACTGCTTATCAGAATTTATGCTATTATCAGAGTATTTCTCCAGTAATCATAGAGTGTGACAAGTCACCAAGAAAAATAATTATTTGCTTTTCTGATGCATATTACTTAATACCAGCAATGCACTTGGGTCATCCCTTCCATATTTTTACTCTAGATCTCAAAGGAGTACCTGATTTTTATTCCTTGTTCATTTCCTTTTTCTTTTAATAAGTAAGGTTTATCAGCACTTAGTACATCCAGCAGATTTACTAACATCAGGACTTAACAAATGAGAAGCATTATTCTAGTTTTTGACTTAGTAATAAGATAGACAAAGTAAACTTAACTAAGCTCAATATCAGAATTTGCTTGTGTCAATAGATTTCCACATAAATAATTACTTCGAACATGGGATCTTTAGTATATTAAAGACTACTAGGTCAGCATCTAGCACAGTTATCCTCATAGGATTGAATAGTCACAGAAACAGTCATATCACTATCAGAGTTTAGAAATTCACATCAGACAACAATCAGTACTTAAGCAATTTTCAATTAAGCACAGAATACATAAAGATAGTAATATCTGTAAATACTGATCATAAAGTCTGATGCAGCAGAACAAAAGCTAAGCAGATTTAAAGAAAGAACCTGAAACCATTCCAAGTTTATTTACCAATCTTGTAAAAGTAGCTTCACACAGTGGTTTTGTGAAGATATTTGCTAGTTGTTGATCTTTTAGAACAAAGTGCAATTCCACTGTACCTTCATCCACATGTTCCCTTATGAAGTGGTACCTAATGCTGATGTGCTTTGTCATTGAGTGTTGAACTGGATTACCTGTCATAGCAAAAGCACTTTGATTATCACAATAAATAGGGATTTTAAAATATGTTAACCCATAATCCAGTAACTGATTCTTCATCCAAAGAATCTGTGCATAATAGCTTCCTGCAGCAATGTACTCTGCTTCTGCAGTTGATGTGGAAATGGACTTTTGTTTCTTGCTAAACCAAGAAACCAAACTGCCTCCAAGAAATTGGCAGCTTCCACTTGTGCTTTTCCTGTCAATTTTGCAACCTGCAAAATCTGCATCTGAGTAACCTATTAGTTTAAAATCTGATTCTCTGGGATACCACAATCCCAGATCAGCTGTTCCCTTAAGATACTTGAAGATTCTTTTCACAACTGTTAAGTGAGGTTCTCTTGGATCTGCTTGAAATCTTGCACAAAGACAGGTAGCATACATGATATCAGGTCTACTAGCAGTTAGATAGAGTAAAGAGTCAATCATACCTCTATAATCAGTAATATCTACTGATTTACCAGTATCCTTATCCAATTTTGTTGCAGTGGCCATGGGAGTGGATGCACTTGAACAATCTTGCATTCCAAATTTTTTCAGCAAGTTTCTGGTGTACTTAATTTGACAAATAAAAGTGCCTTCTTTATTCTGCTTGACTTGAAGGCCCCGAAAATAGCTGATTTCCCCCATCATACTCATTTGATATCTTGACTGCATCAGTTTGGCAAACTTTTTGCAAAGTCTGTCATTTGTAGAACCAAAGATGATATCATCAACATATATCTGAACCAGAAGTAAGTCCTTTCCATGGTTGAGGTAGAACAGTGTTTTGTCAATAGTTCCTCTGTTAAATCCACTTTTCAGAAGAAACTGAGCTAAAGTCTCATACCATGCTCTTGGAGCTTGCTTAAGGCCATAAAGTGCTTTATCAAGCATGTAGACATGATTTGGATATTTAGGATCTACAAAGCCTGGAGGTTGTTCAACATACACTTCCTCTTCCAATTCTCCATTGAGAAAAGCACTTTTCACATCCATTTGAAAGACAGTAAACTTTTTGTGAGCAGCATAAGCCAAAAATATCCTTATGGCTTCCAATCTAGCAACTGGTGCAAATGTTTCATCATAATCAATTCCCTCCTATTAAGAATATGCTTTTGCAACCAACCTTGCTTTATTCCTTGTGATTATGCCATCACTATCAGTTTTGTTTGTGAATACCCACTTTGTACCAATAACAGATCTGTTCTTTGGTCTTGGCATTAGGATCCAGACTTTGTTTCTTTCAAATTCATTTAACTCTTCCTGCATTGCTTGCACCCAATCAACATCTTGAAGAGCTTCTTCCACTTTCTTTGGTTCAGTCTGAGAGAGAAAGGAATTATAAAGACATTCGTTTGAAGTAGTTGTTCTAGTTCTGACACCTGCATCAGGATTTCCAATAATTAAATCAGGTGTATGTGATTTAGTCCACTTCCTCGCAGATGGAAGGTTTTCTCTAAAACTGGATGCTCCCCCATGATCCATGCCATATTCATCAACATCTTCTGATGCTCCCCCTGAAAATATGCTCTCTGAGTTGGATCCTTCAGTGTTTAAGTTTTCAGAACTATCAGAACTTGGCTTATCAGAACTTGATGAATTAGAACTTGAAGAGCCAGTTGTATGTTCTGATGCTTCTTGGGATGTGGTTGTATCTTCAGTATGCTCCCCCTGCACAGGTGCATCCTCTTTTGACGTAGTCACCATAGTTTCAATGACATCAGAGTTTAATCCATCAGAGTTTGCAGTATCAGGACTTAGACTGTCAGGGTTTTCAGTGCAGAATTTAATTCTTCATTTTCGAATCTCAGCTGATCATGATCATTAAAATCTTTAAGTCCAGTAATTTTATTATTATCAAAAGAGATATTGATAGATTCCATGACCCCCTTGTTCTCAAGTTGTAGACTCTGAAGGCTTTTGTGGAAAGTGGATATCCAACAAAGATTCCTTCATCAGCTTTTAGATCAAATTTGGATAGTTGTTCAGGGTAAGTCTTAAGAACAAAACACTTGCATCCAAATACAGGAAAATACTTCAGATTTGGCTTCTTTTTCTTCACCATCTCATATGGGTCTTTCCATGCTTGTTAATGAGTGTTGCATTCTGAGTAAAATAAGCAGTCTGCACAGCTTCAGCCCAAAAATAGGTTGGTAGCTTTGCTTCATCAAGCATAGTTCGTGCAGCTTCAATGAGAGTTCTATTCTTTCTTTCAACAACTCCATTTTGCTGTGGAGTTCCAGGAGCAGAAAATTCCTGCTTGATTCCATGGTCTTTGCAGAACTCTTCCATCGTAAAATTCTTGAACTCAGTGCCATTATCACTTCTTATTATTTTTATAGAGTCTTTAAACAATTTATCCAGTTGCTTGACATGATCAATCAAGATAGATGCAGTTTTACTTTTTGTGTGCAAGAAATATACCCATGTGTATCTGGTGAACTCATCCACTATGACCATAACATATTTCTTCTTTGCAATAGACATGACATTTACTGGACCAAATAGATCAACATGTAGTAGGTGATAAGGTTCAAGAATTGATGATTCAGTCTTGCTCTTGAATGAAGATTTCCTTTGTTTAGCCTTCTGACAAGAATCACAAAGGCCATCAGGAGAAAATACTGACTTTGGTAGTCCTCTCACAAGATCTTTCTTGACTAATTCATTTATATTATTGAAATTTAAATGAGAGAGTTTCTTGTGCCAGTTTCAGCTTTCTTCAATTGATGCTCTACTCATCAGACAGATTGCAGAACCATCAGAACTTGTTGAAAGCTTGGCTTCATAAATGTTACCATGCCTATATCCTTTCAGAACAACTTTTGCTGTAGATTTGCTTATAATTTCACAGTGTTCTTCAAAAAAATCCACATGATAACCTCTGTCACAGATTTGACTAACACTCAGGCTATTGTGTTTAAGTTTTGAGACCAGAGCTACTTCTTTAATGATGACATTCCCAAGATTGATATTGCCATATCCCAATGTTTTTCCAATATTGCCATCTCCATAAGAAACACTTGGGCCAGACTTCTCCACAAAATCTGATAGCAGGGCTTTATTTCCAGTCATATGTCCTGAACATCCACTATCCAGAACTAGGATGTTTTTCCTGTTGCCCTGCAATCACAAAGACCACTAATGATTAGTTTTAAGGACCCAGACTTGCTTGGATCCTTTGGCCTTATTAAGTTTGTTAACATTTGTAGCGGATTTAGCATCAGAGTTTATGTTAACATTTTTCTTATCAGAATTTACACTATCAGACTTTGAATCAGAACTTACACTAGAAGGAACAATGCTAACTTTCTTTAAAGAAGGTTTTATTTGATAATAATCATAGTACAAACTATGATATTCCTTACAAGTATAAATGAAATGCCATAAACTACCACAATGAAAACAAGGATTTTGTGGCTTATATCTAAGAGACTGACTCTTAACTCCTGACTTTGAAGGTAAGGAGTTTATGTTCTTATTCTTCCTGCAAAAAGAAGCCAGATGGTTAGAACTTCCACAGTTATGACACGTTTTTATAGGAGCATCAGGAACAGGCTTATAATCATTGCTTTTATTCACACCTTCCTTTCCATTCCTATTTTTCCTAGGTGATTTTACCTTGTTTGCATTCTTAACTTCTTTCAGCTTATGCTTAAGCTGCTTCTTTGTCATCAATCCTACGTTTACTTCAGTTGTCTTTTCCTGTTTTAGTTTGTCAGAAGTTAATTCCTTTTCAACTTCTGATTTCTCAGTTTCAGACTTTACAGCTACAAACTTAACAGGTTTTAACTTTGGCTTTTGTTTAACAACTATAGGCTTAATATCTACAGTTCCTTTATCATTCTTATCATCTCCATAACCTATGCCCTCTTTCCAGTTTCCACTACTTAACAAATTCTGAGTTGTTCAGCCAGAGTTAGTCCAAGTCCTGATAATCTCTCTTTCCTTTTCTAACTCTGTTTTTAGAGATTCATTCATTTTAAGTACTTCATCCCTAACATAGAAAGCATCATCTCTATCTTTCTGAGTTTGATGGAACATGACTAACTCTTTTTCTAAATAATCATTCCTCTTTTTACAAGCAAGATTTTCAGAAGTTATTCTTTCACATGTTAAAATTTGATCTCTATAGCTAATGAACATGGTTTTAAGATATCTTCTCAACTCATTAATATCATCAGTATGAAAGGCATAAATAGTTTGAGGTACCTTTAACTCAGCAGCTTCAGGGCTGCTATCAGCATTTTCCATATCAGCATTTTCCATCAAGGCATGGTTCTTCTCACTTTCAGAATCTGAAGTGTCTGTCCAGCTTTTCTTCTTTGTGACAAGAGCCTTGCCTTTGTCACTCTTCTCTTTCATGCAATCAGTAGATATATGGCATTTCTCACCACTGTTGTAGCATTTGACATTTGTGTAATCTCCTCTGTCAGACTTCCCTCCTTTGCCTTCAGATTTTCTGAAATTCTTCTTATCAGAACTTGCACCTTTCCTGGAAAACTTCTTTCCCTTCCTGAACTTCCTGTATGCAATCCTTGTGATTCCTTTCACCATAAGAGCACACAGCTTCATCATCTCTTCATCAGCATCCCTCTCAGGTGAGCTTTCAGTTTCTGAGTCACCATCACTATCAGAACTTGATAACTCAGTATCAGACTTTGTGAGAATCGCTTTACCCTTGCCTTTCCTTGAGGTAGCTGCCTTGGGGGATTCTTCTTCAGCCTTAAGAGCAACTGTTCTTGACTTTCCTCCTTTCCTCTTGCTTCTTTGTTCCATCTCAAGTTCATAAGTCCTGAGCATCCCATAGATTTCATCAAGAGTTATTTCTTCAAGACTATAGTTGTCTCTTATGATTGTGGCCTTCAAATCCCAGTTTTCAGGAAGATCTAACAGGAATTTAAGGTTTAAATCTTCAAGATCATACTCCTTATCAACCAGTGACAAATCATTTAAGAGTTTGACAAATCTATCATATAAATCAGTCAATGACTCATTAGCCTTTGAGTCAAAGTGTTCATACTCTTGAGTGAGTATTGTCTTCCCGTTCTTCTTAATCGAATCAGTTCCCTGACATCTTGTTTCCAAGGCATCCCATATCTCCTTTGCAGTTTTACAGTTTATTACCCTGTTTGACATTACATTATCAATGGCACTATGCAGTATGTGTCGTACCTTAGCATCCTTAGCAATTGATGCGATATCTTCAGCAGTGTAATCACTCTTCTCTTTTGGTACAGACTTTGCTGCTTCACCTGCAACATCAATAGCGAGTTTTGTTGGATTGTGAGGTCCTTCCTTGATTCTATCAAGATATTCTGGATCTGTAGCTTCCAGAAACATAGTCATCCTCACCTTCCATATGGGATATTCAGATGGTTTCAATATGGGAACTCTAATAGCCTCATATCAACTATGGATTTGTGTCTTTGGAGGTTCTTCAGTTTTGGTGGGCTTAGTTGGAGTTTCTACTTCAGAAATGATTGTTTTTGGATCTTAAACTGTTTGTGTGTTAACAGATAGGCTATGATACCACTTGTTAGGTCACACACACTGTAGAAGGGGGTTGAATACAGTGTATAGCACAATCAAATCGAATTCTAATAACACAAGTAACAGAAAACAGACTTTATTCAAAGCAATAAACTCTGTTACAATATGGAACTGTCCTCTCTCAGTGATGAACAAATATCACGAGAGCTGCTAGGGTTACAATGAATAATATTCTCGATAATGATAGCACTTATAGTGTAAACCCTATGTCTGTGTTTATATACTACACAGTTACAAGATAATCGCTAATTGATATGGAATATAATTCTGCTTCCTAAAATATATCAATCGGATATCTTTTCTTCCAAGTATTCTATTCTTCATAGAATTCCTTCTTCATGCATATCTCTTCTTACATTTGTCTCGATCTTCTCTTTCTTCAATCAGCCGCCTCTCTTATCTGAACGTTTCCTTTAAGTCCTGATATTATCTTTTGATAAATATCTCCTGAACCTTAAGTACTGATGACTTAAGTTCTGACTTCAGTATAAGTGTTGATTTCAGTTAAGTACTGATTTGTCCTGTTTAAGTAAGATCTGAAAACTAAACATAAATTATATTAGTCATGACATTATCAAATATATCTAACATTATCCATCGAGTTCGATCATCCGTCGGAATACAATTTGTTAATAAAATCAATTATTTTTCTGGAATTTTTATAACTCAACGGATAACTGTTTATCCTCATCTGTCGAATTGTCTAAATCCTAGCCGCTAATTTTCTGAACATTATCCATCGAGTATACTTACAGTTTGTAAGCATAACACGACGGATAATTGATGGAATTTTTACAGTTTATTTTATTTTAACGGCTATTTTGGGCTATTTTTATTGGTCACTTTATTTTACTTTATTATTTTTGACAGTTTTCTTGTAAGGTATAAAAGAAGAATTTATTTTCATTTCTTTTCTTTTATCATTCTAAATTCATCTGCTCTAACTTCTCTCTTTCACAAAAGGAATTTCCCTCTCTCTCTCTGTAATTTTTACTCTCTAACAATGGCACCAGTCGTCAAAATAATGTCTCAAACTGGCTTCATCTATGATAAGAACAATTTCACGGCTCTAGTGAACAAAGGGATTCAACAGTCTGGCAACTACCATAAAATGATGGATTTTGTGCAAGGCTGTAAGCTCAAATATGCCATGCTAGAGTCTCCCACTATCTACTGTGAGGTTGTGGAGGATATATGGATGACTGCAGTGTACAACTCAACTGACAAGACCATCACTTTCACTATTAAAGGTAAGGAATTATGTGTTAATAGTGACATTGTTAAAGCATACTTTAGGATTCCTGATAATACTGTCTCTACTCCACACACAGACACTGGTATTGTTAACATGTTAAACTCCATGGGTTATGCACTAACCATCTCTAAATTAAGTGAAATTAGGAGATTGGGTCTTAGGAAAGAATGGAGTTTCATGTGTGATGTAGTTACTAAAGTATTTTCTGGAAAAATTAGCAATTTTGATTCTCTTAATATCTCCATGCTCAACATGCTTTACATGCTAGTAACTGATAAATACTTCAATTTTAGTGATCTAGTCTTGTTTGAGTTGGGGTTTAAATTAGGAGAGCTTAATAAGAGGGGTAAGAGTGTTTATTATGCTAGATTTTTCATGATGCTTGCTAACCACCTCTCCGAGGACATTGTGCCTGATAACCCAACCAACAAGTTAAACTTTTGGGTTCAAGAGAGAAGAATTATTGCAGATCTTAATAGAGCAGATCACCACAAAGAGGTGCCACTCTTCTACTTTCCAGTAATGGAGGCACCTCAGGTAAGTGAGGTAATTTCAACTATCCCTACTCTTTCAACCTCAAACACTTCTTTACCTTCTAGTGTAGCAGTGGCATTTGTGTCAATGACCAGACATATGCCTACCCAAGCTACCAAAACCAAAGTTTCAAAACTAAAGACAAAGAAAGCCCCCTCTGATGTCTCTCAAAAGATGTCAGTTGAGATAATGAGATCCAATGCAGTCCATGTCTTAAGGACTAGCAAAAGTGAGTGTGAGGAGTCCCACCTTAGATGGTGAAGGTGAGGGTATGAGGGTGGGGAGCCAAGGTGAGACCTTGATGCAAGAAAAGAGAGATAATGAGAGAAATACAGGTACAGGAGATATAAGGGTGGGTGTCATTGCAAGTGAGTTAATGAATGTCCAGGATGCTAATAGGGAGGAACTATTTTAGCAAAGTCAAGTTGTTGTAGATTCCATCTCCTTGGATGCTGAGGCATTTACTCACCCTGTTCCAGTTTACCAACTTCTAGCTGGACATGGCAATGACAATGCAGAAAGGATGCTAAATTTGGTGCACACCACACAGTCCATGCAAAGAGCTAAGGATGTCATCACAGCTTTGCCTTCAACAGCTGGTGATGTTGATTATGAGACTGGTGGTTCAGAAGAATTCTTTGAAGGTGAAGGTGGAGATAGTGAAGAAGAGCCATTGGACATAGGGGGAGAAGTAGGCCCTAATCCAAGATCAGGTATGCCATCTTGGGCATTTTCAAAGTAGTGTGATGAACACTATTTCAAGACAACCCTGATTCAACTTATAAATCAAACACATTTGGCTCTTCAAACCATAACAAATGCCAGCACAAAGAAGCTCCTACAAGCACACCTTGCTTCTCTACAACTACAACAAATCCAAAGTCTTCAACATACTCAAGATGTCAACACTATCAAATATGATATTGATCAAATGAAAAGGGACATTTCTGAAAGGTTAGACTCTAAACTTCCAGAAGCTATAATGTTTGATATTAAGAGACAACTCAGGAAGAATTCTGATCTTGCCACAAAGATAGATGTCTTGGATACAAGAATGACAGCAATGGAAGCCTCTCCAACAACAATTCATCTCCACCAAGCACAATAAACAGACTTGCTTCAGAAACTGGTGGTTGCACAAACCTCCTCTTCTACTCAGCTTGATGATAACAAAAAGGGGGAGAAAGAGAGTTCTAGGAGTGAGAGGGAGCAAAATGTGCTTAACATTCAAGTGAGTAAAGCAATTGTGCCAACAATTGCTTTCACAAAGCCACCAGCTAAAGACAACATAGATCTAATAAATGAAGCAGCAACCACTTTGAGAGCAGCTGAGAAGAAGCAGTTTAGTACAATAAACTGGGACAAAATTAATGAGGATATTCAAAAGAAATTTGGTCTAGCAAAGAAGCCAGAAAAATCAGTCATTCATCACTCTCAAGTCAGGCAAATTTCTGTGAACGATATGAGCATGAACTATCTGGAAAGAGGCCAGACATCCTGCATCAAATCCCCAAAGGCAGATCTAATTATGAAGCCAAAGGTGAACTACCCAAAGTCTTCACTCAAGAACCCTTTGGACACAGTGTATGAGACACCAAAGCCTGATGAGAAGAAACTGTTGTCAAGATCTATTGCATTCTACAAGGATCCAGCTGATTCAGTATTGAAAATGAGAATTGCCAAGGTTTTCAAAAATGGTAAGGAAATTTGTGTGGTGACTGGACACCCTCAATTTGCTGAAGCAAAAAGGGAAGAAAAGGCAAGATTGAAGTAAGAAAAGAAGCAAGGTGCTCTAGATGCTAAAAAGATCGAACAAAAGAAGGAGCAAGCTGCTATCCTGGCCAAGTTACAAGCTGTGAAACCCACACAAATTTCTGAACAACCATCTGAAACCACTGGATCTAAGGATCTAAAAATGCAAGAAGAATCACAGCAGAAAAGAAGGTTTAGATACAAACTTCACTCCAAGAGAAAAGTGAACTTTGATGAAGAAGGATTGGAAGATCAGTTTCCCAAAAAGTCTACTTCTACAACAACTCAAACATACATGCCCTCTGTGGCACATGAAAAATTCAAGATAGATCCATCCAAGAATTTCCATGGTGAACCTATCATTCCAAAGGATGAGCCAATAGACTAGGATAGTCTACCAATTCCTGAACTCAATCTACCTCATTTCATGAAGCCAAAGAAGAGAAAGACTAGAGCAGTCAAGAAAGTGAAGCCCTCAACTCTCAGATCCAAGTCCCTAACCAAAGCTCAAACCAAGGTGAACAAGGGATATATCATGTACATCTGTGACATCAAGGAATTCTCTAATCTAAACCTCTATTTAGATGAACTGGAAGAAGTTAGAGGAATTGATGCTTACAGGAATCTACCTGAAAGGTTAGTATTCAAGTACAAGGAAAGAAAAGAGATACCATGACCACTTCACAGGATTCTTTAAGAGAGCCAATCTGTACTGATTAAAGTTTATTCATCCTTCAAAAAGAACTTTGGATTCAATGTGACAGCGAGAAGATTAGTTCTAAAGAAGATTGAAGAAAGGAGGAGTATTAGAGCCAAAGATGCACTCCCAAAGATTTAACTATTCCTTACACAGGGAGTAGAGTGCATGTAAGGCCCTACTGGCTAATGGAATTCATGGATGATAAGGGAGTTAGAAGATTCTTCTGATTAGAAGACTAGTTGAGCATCTCTAGCAATGAGACTCTTCTGGAAATGCAAGGAATGCTAGATCTCTCAGAATCTGATGAACTTGAATTCCACAGATAGCTCCAAAATCAAATAGAAAAAAATAACAGGAGGCTTGGGAAGAAATCCAGACAATCAAGGAAATAGATCAATTTGCTCAGACTAGAGGAGCACCTTGAAAATGATTGTGAGTAAATCTCCAAACACTTTGTCCTGTAAATTTTTCAGTAAATAATGCAACACTTATTGGTTTTATCTACTACCTTTTAAATCTATATTTTTAGGGTGTTTTGTTATCATCAAGTTTATCTTAATTTATGACTACAATTCTAGTAGGCATAAATTGGGGGAGATTGTTGGGAATATGTTATGAACTTCATGATTACATTAACAAAACACCTTAGTAGATTTAACTTAGTGAAAAATGTAGCACTCGATGGATGATCAGATATAGTCCCGACTGATGACTCAATATAGTCCCGACGGATGATGATTTGACATCCATCGAGTGAGTAGCTTATGTAACAATAAGTATTGTAACACATATCTGTGAACAACTTTGTATAGATCCTGCAGTAGCATATGAGTCATGTTGACTATTATTAGATATGCAGAATAGGCTGATTAATTATAAATATAAGATGTCTTGTAATTCTGCATAAATGAAATGAAGTCAAGTGTTAAATATCTACCCGACGGATGATCAACAAAGCTACCCGACGGATGATCAACAAGGCAACCCGACGGATGACAAGCATGTACCCGACAGATGATCAATTCAAATATCTGTTGACAGTGACAAGACAGTCACATGCGTTGGGTGTTTACAAAAGGAATATGGTAGCCTGTTTAACAGGAAATGAAGAATAAAGAAGCATTACCATTTCCATGTAAGCTAAGAATATTTTCAGAGATGCCGGAATAGAGTAGTGAAGCAGCATGGAGTTTGACTTGATAGTTTTGTTTTATTATCATGTCTTATTACCATGTAAACTTGGTGATATATAAACCTAGTTTAGCTAGTGAAACAAATAACTAAGCATACACTTTTAGAAGAGAAATAGAAAAGGTTGTAACTGTTAAGAATTTCTCTGTAGTTTGTTTGTTCACTTGTAAAGCAACTGTGAGACAATTTGTTCTTCACAGAGTTCTTAAATCGATATATATATATATATATATCTGGTGGATACTTTCAAATCCACCAGAAAGTTTTAAAAGCTTGTGTTTTTATTACTTTGTGTTTTTTATTCACTTAACCTGTTATTCCGCACCTTGCAAATCAAAACACATATATATACATAGTTTGAGTTAGAACATTATATAGTTCAAGAAAAAGTTTATTAGAATTACATTCAACCCCCCATTCTGTAATTCTTGCTGTATTGTTAGGGACTAACAATGACCTTGCAGTCTGATCTAAAGTACAAAAGGAACAAGAAGCAGGCGGATGTGGAGATGATAAAAATCTTTGACAGATATCTTGTAAACCCTGACACCATGTTGCTAAATACTCAATACAATTTAAGGAAAGATGAGGATGATGATGAGCAGAAGGTTGACAAACAAAATCCTTCTGGCTCAAATCCAAGTCAAGCCTCTAAAGCAACTAGTAGAAAGGACAAGAGTCAATGAGAGAAGGAGGATGAAAAGAAGGATGATGAGAAGAAGAGAGGAAGTGAGAGAAGAAGCACGAAGAGACATGATGGCTCAGAACCACAACAAACCCTAAAAATCCAAACAAAACTAGCTCAACCTTTAGCTCAACCTTCAAAGTCAACAATCTCAAACATCAAACCACCTCAAACCTATAAGCCCAAATTTCTATATAGACAAACTGCTAACTCTTTTCTAAAAATTCCAATCACCACAAGCCAAACATCTCTCAAGAAAATCACAGACCTAACTTCTGTCAAACCATCACACAAAACTCATTTCAAGTCTGTTGGGATAAAACCTAAGAAAGCTAAGCTTACTGAAAAAGTTGAAGTTACTGAAAGGGCCATCTGGAATTGTTTCAATCAGAATGATTTTTTACCCTTAAACTGGTGTTGTTCAGATGAAGACTATTTTTAATAATTGGCTGAGGAAATAGTTAGAATATGGGTTGTCACTCTAAAGGAAGTGAGAATCTACTTTCAAGATGGGACCTTCACTTTTCTTGGCAGTAATTTAATGGACAATCTCTCTCCAACAGAAATCAAGAGAGTGATAAGTATGTTGAAGGACAAGGACACTGCTACAAGAGCATGGAGATCAGTTCTAGCTGAATGGTTGATTGCAAGGGAGAAAAGAAGAGCAAGAAGTAACGAAAAATATGAGGAGAAAAGGAGGAAATATGATGAAGAGATTGAAATGTACATCAAAAGATTAGAAGAACTCAAAGCAAAAGGGATGCGCGGAATGTCCAAAGATGGAAGATTTCTTAATGTAAAAGCTGGCTCATTTTCAAGATTCAGAATTGAAATGTTAGATGGTTATCTAAAGCAAGACAGACTCAATTTGATAGAAGCTCTAACAGGGACTCCAATCATAGAGGAACTTGAAATTCTTGTATATTTAAAAGACCTCATGAGAAAAGAATCAGAAGTTCCAATCTTTGTCTGATGCTTGTAAATACTCAAACTCAAAATCATCTAATGTACAATTATTGTAATTGTGTAAATTTTTATATTATTCTTATTTTACATTATAACTTAGGGTTAGTCTTGTTAACAGGCATGAATTTGTGTTAAGCAAACTTCTCACAAATTGGGGGAGATTGTTGTGCAAGACATGCCTATACTTTAACAAGACTAAGTCAAATTGACAACCATATGTAAGTTGTATTGTAATCTTAGTTTGCATTTTGTATTGTAATATTTAAAGTCTGTATAATTATTAAAGGAGCATAATGGAGTCTTTTTCTGTAAAGAGTATTAAGTCTAAGAATTCTATCTGGAAGAAGATCATGAAGATCATGCCTCAAAAGAATTATGAAGAAGCTTGGAGTTGAATAAATCTATTTTGAGAAAAATATTCTAAGTCAAGATCTCTACAAGTCACAGATTTAGTGTTATAGAGAAGTCATTCGAGAACTCCAGAATGACTTATAGAGAACTCAAGAAAGCTACTAGAGAACTCAGAGATATCGACAAGCCAAATTGAAGACATAAAGATTGGAGATATCGACAAGTCATTTCTTCACTAGAGAACTAAGAGTTATCGACAAGTCAAAATTCATTAAGAGAACTCTAAGTTATTGACAAGTCAAATTTGACTAGAGAACTCAGTGATATCGATAAGTCAAAATTCATTAAGAGAACTCTGAGTTATCGACAAGTCAAAATTGACTAGAGAACTCTGAGTTATCGACAACTCAATAAGTCACTAGAGAACTCAGAGATATCGATAAGCCAAAGTGAAGACATGAAGTGGAGACATCTCGACAAGCCAAATTCTCTTATAGAGAACTCAGAGACCTCTACAAGTGAAATCAACAATAGAGTGATTAGAGATCTTGGTAAGCTAATATACTTATCGAGATGTCAAGTTCTCTATATGCCTAACTGGAGATCTCGAGGTAAAATCTCAAGTACAAATTGCAGATCAGTTCAATATCCAAGATTAACAATCAACAAACAATCCAACCAGTTAGATTGACAAAATCCATAAAAAGTAGCTTGAAGAATGTGCAAGATCAAGGGTGAAGATTAACTGATAAAGGAGGATCAAAATTAACAAAGTATGCAAAGATATGCTAAGCCAAAAATGGAAGATATATTTTTCCTAAAATGGAAATGATAAGTGACAGTTTACTAAAGTGAATAGCATCTCTTATTATACACTGTGTAAACCAGTAGTTAACTATGATATAAAGTTAATACTGGTCATTTGTTAGTTTTACTAATCTAGATAAGAAAATCTTGTATTTATCTCAAGATAGAGGCTAAGTTCTTTATCAACAAAGAGCCTAGAAATTTTGTAGCAAAACATTCTTAATTTTAATATAAAATTAAGTGAGTTTTGAAAGATATGTGTTATTCATAGTTGCATCTTTAATTTCTGTTTTAACACATCTTACTACAAGATTTGATTTACTTTGTTCACAACCATTAAAGATTCAAGAAAAGCATAAAAATACAAAAACACATTTACCCCTCCCTCTGTGTATAATTCATTACCTAACACATCTCATCTAGCTCATTAAGGGTATAGTACTCATCTTCCTCTAGCTCCAAAATAACTTTTTTTTGGGTCATTTGTTCTTTTGCTCCACAGCTTGAATGACTGAAGTATGTGCATCTTTCTCATCTTCACTTGCTTCACTGTCATTGACAACCAAAGCACTGGATCCATCAACTACATGTCCTTGGCTCGACCTTAATGACTTTCTTCGTAACATTTCAAGTTCATATGTCTTCAAGATACCATACAGCACTTCCAATGTCATTATTCTAAGGTCCCTTCCTTCTCTTATTGCTGATATCTTATGTGTAAGGTGGTCAGGAAGAGATAGCAAGAACTTTAGGTTCACCTCCTCAACTTCATAATACTTTTCATGAAGTTGCAAGTCATTTATCAATTTGTTAAACCTTTCAAAAACTTCAGTTATTCCTTCTTTAGGCTTTGCCATAAAACCCTCATACTGAGACACCAGTACCCTCCTTTGATTTGACCTAACTTTTTATGTTCCCTCACACAAAATCTCTATTTTATCCCGAATATGTTTGGATGTGTTATAATTGACGATATTATTATACATTACATTTTCAAGTGACTCTATCAGAATTAATTACAAGCCACTACCCAGAGAGACTTTCTCTTTTTCGGTTTCAGTGTATTTTGAGGGGTATTTAGGGGCATAATGAGCTGGGATGACCATGTCTCCATCAGTGGATTCTTCAACCCTTTTCATGGGAGTGAAAAGGCCATTCTTGAGAATCTGGATATATAATAGGTTGGTCATCCTTATAAACAATATCATCTTCTTTTTCCATAGTGTATAGTTGGCTCTGTGAAAGGCTGGTATCTTAATGCTACTTAACTTCTGTGCAATCATACTTCCAAGATCTTTATCTATTTTCTTCTAGATTTTGCTCAGATTCCACTTGTTAGATATTGAGTACAACATAGAGGGGAGGTGAATGTGTTTTCTTAATTTTTAGCCTTTTTAATACTTGTTTGGATATGGTGAACAAAGCAGTTTATGGTTGTAGAGATATTGTGTTACCAGAATTAAAATAACAAGCACAACAAACACAAATATTTCAAAACTCACTTAATTTATATTAATTAAGTTTGTCTTGCTACAAAATATGTGTTCTTAAAAATATAAGAACTCAGCTACTTTCTTGAGAGAGTACAAGAAAATTTAGATCTGTTTGTTACAACTAAAAACAAAGGACTGGTGTTTACTTTATAGATTAGTAAACACAGGTTTACACAGCATGCAATAAAATGTACTAAACCCTTTTCTAAGCTATCCCCGAATCTTTCTATTTTTGGCTTAATAAATCTTTGCAAATCTTGTAGGTCTGTGACCATCATTTGTTAGTTAATCTTGGCCCTTGATCTTGCACTCTTCAAACTGCTTTTGTAGACTTTCCAATCTAAGTAATTAGATCATTTGTTGATTGATAATCTTGAATCTTTAATTTGTTTGCATTACTGTATTTGAGGTTCATATCGAGATCTCCAGTTTGTTCTATAAAGAAGTGACATCTCGATAAATATAATGACTTATCGAGATCTCTGAGTTCTCTATAATTGTAGTTAACTTGTTGAGGGCTCTGAGTTCTCTATACGTGTACTTGACTTGTCGAGGTCTCTAGATATCTACATGTAGAATTGACTTGCCGATGTCTCTGAGATCTCTATATGCATTTTGACTTGTCGATATCTCTGACATCTCTAATAAGAAATTGACTTGTCGATATCTCCAATCTTCACATCTTTATTTGACTTGTCGATATCTCTGAGTTCTCTACATGCAGAATGACTTATCGATATCTCCATTCTTCACATCTTCATTTGGCTTGTCGAGATCTCTAAGATTTCTCTATAGGCCATTTTGGACTTCTCGATAAGTCATTCAGGAGTTCTCGAATGACTTCTCTATATAACGTGATCTATGACTTGTTGATATCTTGACTTAAAATATTTTTCATAAAACAGATTTATTCAACTCCAAACTTCTACTTCTTTTCTCTGAGGCATGATCTTTGTTTGGTCTTTTTCCGGAGTTTATTCTTAGGCTTGAAACTGTTTACAGAAAAATACACCAGTATAATCTTCTAACCTTTTTATAGAGTCAAGAAATATAATACATAATACAGATTTAGATTGTCGTCTATACTATATTATAATAGATAAAAATATTAAAATTTGGCAGTTGGTCGGTCGGTACTTGCTGAAGTAACTTAGTTACCCTTACTAAATAATATAATATTAACATTGAAATCGGCCTTTACATATCCTATTAAATTGATTAATAAAAAAATATATAGTACACTGTGGATATAAGATTGATAATTGTCACCAAATTTATTATAACACTAATTCTATCACACTTCTAGCTATTGTTTATATCGACAAATTTATATCCACCAACCTATAAAATTAAGTGTAATCACTCAAAATTACTTACACAGGTTGCTTGCTTAGATATAATTAAATCGCATGCAATATCTTATTTAAATACAAGTTTATTTAATTTTAAATTAATTTTTAATTTTAACAAACTTATTAACTTAAAATTATTATATTTAAAATATATGGCACACATTAAAAAATTCAGAAAAATAAATATTAAAAATAAATAGTAAATATTAAATAGTAAACTTCATGTTCAAATTCAAATTCAAATTCATAGCTAACTCTATATTATTCTAATCGGTATTAAAGTCAACATCTTTTTTAAATTTAAATTTTAATTCATATTGAGGTAAACTTCCTCTACCAATTTAAATTTTAATTAATATCTAACTATGTAGTATTCTATTCGATATTTAAGTTAACTTTTTAAATAGATGAAACACTAAAAGTATGGTGTTATTCCCTAATAATACAACAAGAATTACAGAAGGGGGTTGAATGTAATTATGGCTTCTTTTTGAGATTTAAAAATGTTCTAACTCAATATATATAATAGTGTTTGATTTGCAGTAATGGGGAATGAAAGAATAATAGAAATCAAAACACTAAATAATAAAACACAAGCTTTAAAACTTTCTGGTGGATTTGAAAGTATCCACCAGATATATATATATATATATATATATATATATATATATATATATATATATATATATATGTATATATATATCAGATAGAGAACTTTATGATGCTTTAAATAGCACACAGCTGCTTTACAAGTGAACAAACAAACTACAGAGAAATTCTTGACAAGTACTACTTTATCTATCTCTCTGAAAAATGTGCTTGCTTAGTTATTTGTTCTACTTACTACTCTTTGTTTATATATCACCAAGTTAGATGATAATAAAACAAGAAAATAAAACAAAATGAATCTAGTCTAATATCATTTTGCAACATTACTTTATCCAGCATCTTTGAATATCTTCACATTTGCATGAAAATGGTAATGCTTCTTTTTTCTCAAAATCCTGCTTAACAGGCTACCACATTCCTTTTGCAAACACCCGACACATGTGACTCTGTTATCACTATCAACAGCTATTTTGAATGTAATCATCCGTCAGGATTATGTTAAACATCTGTCGGAATTATGTTGATCATCCATCGGGAGCCTTGTAGATCATCCGTCGGGAGTCTATCTGTCACTTGACTCCATTTCACTTATACAAAATAACAAGACATCTCATATTTATAATTAGCCAACCTATTCTGTATATCAATCTAGTATTCAACATGACTTAGAGAATCCTACATAATCTACTAGACTAAAACATTATTGTTTGCAGAAATGAGCTACAATACTTAATTACTACATAAGCTACACTCTCGATGGATGTTCAGTTATAAGCCATCAGGACTATAAAAGATCATTCGTCGAGACTATAATAAAACATTCGTCGAGAGCTACAAATTCACTAAGTTAAATCTACTAAGGTGTTTTATTTAACTTATCATCAAGTTCACAACATAATCCTAACAATCTCCCCCAGTTTATGTCTATTGGAATTGTAGCCATAAATTAAGAAAAACTTGATGATAACAAAATACCCTAAATGTACATATTGAAATATAGTAGATAAAACTGATAAGAGTTACAAATTTATTGAAAATTGAACAAAGGAAAGTGCATAAAGAGTTCTCACAATCATTATCAAGGTGCTCCTCTAGTCTGAGCAGATGATATCTATTTCCTTGATGGTCTGGATTTCTTCCCTAGCTTCCTGTTATTTTCCTCTATTTGATTTTGGAGCTGCCTGTGGAATTCAAGTTCTTCAGCATCTGATAGATTCAGCTTTTCTTGTATTTCCAATATAGTCTCATTGCTAGAGATACTCAATTGGTCATCTAGTCTGAAGAATCTTTTAACACCCTTGTCATCCATGAATTTCATCAACCAATAAGGCCTCAAATGCACTCTATTTCCTGTGAAGGGAATTGATAGAGTCTTTGGGAGTGCATCTTTAGCTTTATTACTCCTTAGATCTTCAATCTTCTTTAGGACTAATCTCCTTGTAGTCATATTAAATCCAAAGTTTTTCTTGAAGGATGAGTAGATCTTTATCAATACAGATTGGCTTACTTGAAGAATCCTGTAAAGAGGCCATGTGATCTCTTTCCCTCCCTTGTACTTGAACACCAGTATTTCAGGGAGATTTTTGTGAGCATCAATTGCTCTCACTTCTTCTAGTTCATCCATGTAGAGATTAATCTCTGAAAATTCTTTGATGTCACAGATGTATAGAAGATCTCCCTTGTTGACAGTTGGTTTGGCTAGGGTTTTTATTCTGAAACTCACAGGTTTGACCTTCTTGATTGCTCTAGACTTTGTTCTCTTTGGCTTGTTGAAGATAGGTAAATTGAGTTCAAGAATTGGCATACTTTCCCAGTCTATTGGCTCATCCTTGGGAATTATAGGCTTACCATGAAAATTCTTTGTTGGATCCACCTTGAATTACTCATGTACCACTAAGGGCTTGGATGTTTGAGTTGAAGTTGTAGACCGTTTGGGAATGTAGTCTTCTAATTCCTCATCACTGAAGTCCAATTTTCTCTTCATTCTTCTCTTTTATCTTGGTTTCTTTGTTTGTTGAGGTTTATTGAGCATTTTCTAATCTTGAGCTTCAGTAATCACAGGTGGTTTCTCAGAAATCTCAGTTGTAGTTTTCACAGCTTGAAGTTTGGCTAAGATAGCAGCTTATTTCTTCTTTTATTTGAGCTTTTTAGCATCTAAAGCAGCCTGCTTCTTTTCTTTCTTAATTCTTTCCTTTTCTTCCTTCTTGGTTTCTACAAACTGAGGGTGTCCAGCCACCACACATATTTCCTTACCATTCCTGTAGATCTTGGCAATTCTTCTTTTCAGCACTGAATCAGTTGGATCTTTGAAGAATGCAATTGAACTTGCCAACAGCTTCTTTTCATCTGGCCTTGGTATCTCAAACATAAGATCCACAGGATTTTTGTCTGAGAACTTTGGATAGTTCTTTTTAGGCTTCAAAACCAGATTGGCCTTTGGAGACTTTGTGCATGAAGGTTGGCCCTTTTTCAAGCTACTTAGACTCATTTCATTCACAGTGATTTGCTTGACTTATGAGTGGTGATGAAAGATCTTCTCTGGTTTCTGTATCTGACCAAATATCTTCTAAATTTCTTCATCTATTTTCCTCCACTTGTCATCCAAATCCTTTTCAACAGCTGCAACATCAAGCTCCTTGAGATTTGACTTAGAATCCAGCTTAGCAGCTGCTATTTGGATCAGATCAATGCTGTCCAATAATGGTGGCTTTGGTAATGTAATTTCTGGAACTATTACTTGGCTGATTTGAGCATTTAACACATGCTCCCCTTCACTGGTTTGCCCTCCTTGACTAACTGGGATGGTTGAATCTTTCTCCCCCTTTTTGTTATTATCAAGTAGAGTGGATGTAGAAGTTTGTGCAGCTACCAGCTTTTGAAGCAACTGAGTTTGTTGTGCTTTATGTAGATGAATAGTTGTGAGAGAGGCTTTTACTGCTTTCAGTCTTGTGTCCAAGGAATCCACTTTAGTTTCAAGATTAGAATTCTTCCTCAACTGTCTGTTGATGTCAAGCACTGTTGTATCTGGAAATTTAGCATCCAATCTTTCATAGACATCCATCTTGACTTGGTCAATCTCTATTTTGATTGAAATGACATTTTGATTGTGTTGAAGAGCTTATATTTGATGTATTTATAGAGAGTTGAGGTGTGCTTGTAAAAGCTTCTTGGTGCTAGCATTAGTGATGGCTTGAAGAGCAGTGTGTGTCTGTTTAAATGATGTGAAAAAGAATTGTCTTGAAATGTTGCTCATCACACTCTTTAGAAAACACACAAGGTGGAATATTTGATCTAGAGCTAGGGCCTTCTTCTCCCCCTATGTCCATAAACTCTTCTTCATCACCATCTTCATCTCCAAAGAACTCTTCAGACTCACCAGTTCCATAGTCAACATTATCACCAGCTTTAAGTGGCATGGCTGTGATGGCATCCTTTGCTCTTTGCATTGAAGCAGTTCTATGCACCAAGTTAAGCATCTTTTATGCAGCCTCATTATCCTGTTCAGCTAGAACTTGATATGCTGACACAGGGTGAGTAAATGCCTCAGCTTCAAAAGAAATAGAGTCTAAAAGAGCTTGATATTCTTGCTGAATTAGCTGTCTCTTATCAGCCTCATTGACATCCATTAACTCACTTACAATGGGCTCTTCCCATTCAGTTGTACCTGCTTTTCTCTCATTTTTTCTATGTTCTTGCATCAAGGGCTCCCCTTGGCTCACCACCCTCACACCTTCACCTTCACCTACTACGGTGGAACTCCCCTCACTTACTTTTTCCAGGCTGGAAGAAATAGCCTGCATTTGTTCACTATTTTTCTCTCCTTTTGCCTGAGTGCAACTCAGCCTCCCACTCAGTTCACTCCCTTTCCTCATTCCTAAGAGTGATTGTACAACTACTAACTCATCTACACTTGTAACAATTGTTGAAATTTCAGTGTGTGTAGTGAGTACCGACGGATGAGAAACATCCATCGGGGTAGTAGTTAGGATAGCCGACGGATGACTGTTGTTAGGCACATCCGTCGGGATACAATCACTAACCGACGGATGAACAATATCCACCGGAATAGAAGAAATGATAGAGTTTGGAGTGGAAACTATTGTAGACTCTGTACAGATTGATGATAATTTGGGCATAGATGTCTCAACAGTTCCTGAAAGAATTGGCAAGTGAGCCAACAAATCATCTAAAAGATGATACTCACTTGCACTAGATTTTGGCTTCCACAATAGAGTTAAAGAAGGGGAATCAGGAATTGATGTGTTGATCATATCCACATCCAGAGAATTTATGGGAGAGTTTGGTGTTTGTGGTGCTTCTATGATTAAAGATTTTGGTTGTGACTCCACATTTATTGGAGCCACATCAATCTGAATTTGAGATGGTGCAGTGACTGAGTCTTTAGCTTCATTTTGTACTGTGTGTGTTCCCTATGCATCCCCAATGGTTTTGGATCTCTTCTTTCTGGCATAAGTTTGGGGTGAGCTTGTGTCCCTTACCCTCTTGGCCTATGCTCCTGGTTGGGAGCTTGTTTTAATAGTAACATTCTTTTGAGAGGACGAAACTAGAGTTGTGCTTATTTCCTTATTAATCACCATAGTTTGTTGGGAAACTGTGGTGTGGCTAGGCTTGGGTACACTTACCTCTCAAGCTTTATCCTTGGGGTTTCTTTGATGTTCACCCTGTCCCTCACCTACCTTACCACCATTTACACTCCCCTCTTTAGTTTTGGTAGATTTTACAACTGGTTTCTTTTTAGAGAAACCAGAGGGGGTTTTCTTTGTTTTGGATTTGGAAATTTTTGTTTTGGTGGCTTGGGTAGGCACTTGTTGGGTCATTAACATATATGCCATAGCCACACTCAAAGGCAAAGAAATTTGGGAGGTTAGAATAATAGAGACAGTGGTGCTTACCTCACTTACCTGACGGCCCTCCATGATTGGAAAATAGAAAAAGGGGGCCTCTTTGTGATGAATTGCTCTGTTAAGATCTGCAATCCCTCTCCTTTCTTGAACCCAACAATCCAGTTTGTTGGTTGGTTTCTCAATGACAATATCCTCAACAAGATGGTTAGCAAGAATCATAAAGAATCTAGCATAATAGATATTTTTACCTCTCTTTTTAATTTCCCCTAACTTGTAACCTAACTCAAACATGATCATGTCACTGAAATTATAGTACTTATCAATAACTAGCATATAAAGCATGTTAAGCATGGCAGTGTTGACAGAATCAAAATTACTTACCTTACCAGAAAACACCTTGGTAACTAAATCACACAAATAACTCCACTCTTTTCTAAGACCTAGCCTTCTAATCTCGCTTAACTTAGTTAGTGGTAGGAAGAGCATAGCCAATAGAAATAAGCATGGTAACTAAATTAGCATCTGTGTGTGGTTCAGTAGTAGTGTTCTCAGGAATCTTAAAACATGCTTGAATTACATCATTGTTAATGCAAAATTGCTTACCTTTAAGAGTAAAAGTTATGGTTTTGTCAGTAGACTGGTACACAACAGTTGTCCATATCTCCTCCATAACTTCACAATAGATTGTGGGTGATTCCAACATGGCATAACTGAGTTTGCATCCTTTCACAAAGTCCATCATTTTATGAAAATCTTCAGATGCAGAAATTTCTTTATTCACAAGTGTAGCGAAGTTGTTCTTCTCATAGAAGAACCCTGATTGAGACATGATTTTGACTACTGGTGCCATTGTTAAAGTGAGGAAATTTACAATAAGAGAGAGGATTTTGCTTTGAGGAAGAAGATAGCAGTTAGTTGCAATTGAGAATGATAAAAGTTAAAATAAACTAGAAGTAAGGCTTTTATGTATTCTCAGATTAAAAGGGAATAAAAATTAAAGTTAAAAATTAAAGACCCAATCAAAATTTCCCAAAATAGCCGTTTAAAAATAAAATAAACTGTCAAAATTCTGTCAATTATCCGTCGTGACATACTTATAGACTGTAAGTATATCCGATGTATAATGTTCAGTACTTTTAACGGCTAAGATGTAGACAATTCGACGGATGAGAATAAAGCAATTATCCATCGAGTATAAAATAATCCAGAAAGGTAATTGATTTTTACCAAGATATTCTATTTCGACGGATGATCAATCTCGATGGATAATGAACATCCGTTTGGATGTAAATTTTGACTTGGCCAAAATTTCATCTAAAACAGAAAAATCAATTAAGTTTTTGGCTGCATTACAACTTGCATAATTATCTGAAATGATTTAGGAATAATTAAGCATACCTAACTCACTTACCAACCAAGAAAAGGTGGATTCATCAAGTGGCTTGGTAAAGATATCTGCAAGCTGCTTCTCACTTGGAACAAAATGAAGTTCCACAGTACCATTCATCATATATTCCCTAATGAAGTGGTACTTGATGTCTTTGTGCTTTGTTCTTGAGCGTTGTACTGGATTTTCAGTGATGGCAATTGCACTTGTGTTATCACCGAAAATAGGAATTATGTCCACTTGCAGACCATAGTCCAACAATTGGTTTTTCATTCATAAAATTTGTGCACATCAACTACCAGCAACAATATATTCAGCATCAGCTGTAGAAGTAGAAACTGAATTTTGCTTTTTACTGAACCAGGATACTAGCTTGTTTCCTAGAAATTGACAGGTTTTTGTTGTACTTTTTCTATCAATTTTACAACCTGCATAATCTGCATCTGAATAACCAGTTAGATCAAAACCAGAATCTCTAGGGTACCAAATGCCAAGTTTTGGTGTACCTTTAAGTTATTTTAATAAAAACATGCCTCTATAGCTTGAAATATCCACAGACTTTTCAGTAGTGTTTAATTCAAGTTTAGTTGCAGTGGCCATGGGTTTTTTTGCAGATGTGCAATCCATTAGATCAAACTTCTTTAAAAGATCATAAATATATTTGGTTTGACTAATGAATATTCCATCACTAACTTGCTTAACTTGTAAACCAAGAAAGTAAGTTAGTTCTCCCATCATGCACATTTCATACTTACTTTGCATCAATTTGGCAAACTTTTTTGCAAAGTTTTTCATCTGTAGAGCCCAATATAATATCATCTACATAGATTTGAACAAGTATACTAAAGCCATTGATATTTCTGAAGAATAAATTTGTGTTAACAGTATCTCTTGTGAAGTGATTTTCTAAGAGAAACTTTGACAAAGTATCATACCAGGCACTAGGTGCTTGCTTCAATCCATAAAGTGCTTTCAAAAGATAGTAGACATATTCTGGAAAATTTGGATCTTCAAAATCAGGAGGCTGACTGACATAGACTTCCTCCTCCAAATCTCCATTCAGAATGGCACTTTCGACATCCATTTGATAGACTTTGAAATTAGCATGGGCTGCATAGGCTAAGAAAATTTTGATGGCTTCAAGTCTCACAACAGGGGAAAAAGTTTCATCAAAATCTATTCCTTCTTGTTGACAGTAGCCCTTAGCACCCAATCTAGCTTTGTTCCTGACAACTATACCATTTTCATCCATCTTGTTTCTGAATACCCACTTGGTGTCAGTTGGATTCTTTCCTTTTGGCTTGGGTACCAGCTTCCATACCTTGTTCCTTTCAAATTGGTTTAGCTCTTCCTGCATAGCTAAAACCCAATCAGGATCCAACAGAGCTTCTTCTACCTTCTTTGGTTCTTCCTTAGAAAGAAAGCTGCTATACAGAAATTCTTCTTGAGTTGCTTTCCTTATTTGAACTCTAGAAGATGCATCACCAATAATGAGCTCAAAAGGGTGATCTCTAGTCCATTTTCTATGTTGTGGTAGATTAGCTCTAGATGAAGAGGCCTCGTTGTTGTCTTGATGTGTGACTGAGATTTGATTATAAGAAACTACCCCTGAATTTGTGGATCTTTGACTTAAAGATGGGGTTCTTTCTGTAAGTGATCTATTTTGACTCTCAGCTTCTCTTATTGTTCCGACGGATGATGCACTTTGTATTTCGACGGATGAATCTGATTATCTACCAACGGATGAAACATTATGTAACTCGACGGATGTTGAATTATGTGCTTCATTAGTTGTATATTTTTCTGCATTATCCTTAGCCACTATTTCTTGATCATTTTCATCATCACTGTCATCACTAACCATCTCAACATTATCAAATTTGAGGCTTTCATGGAAATCTCCATCTTGCAGTCCTTCAATCTTTTTATCATCAAACACAACATGTACAAATTCCATAATAATGTTGGTTCTTTGATTGTAGACTCTATATACTTTCCCCACAGCATATCTAACAAAGATTCCTTTATCTGCTTTGGCATCAAACTTTCCATGTTGATCAGTTTGATTCTTTAAGATATAGCATTTGCAGCCAAAGACATGTAGAAAGTTTAATATTGGCTTCCTATTCTTGAACAATTGGTAGGGTGTCATGCATTTTACTTGCTTAACCAAAGAAATATTCTGAGTGTAGCATGTAGTATTTACAGCTTCAGCCCAAAAATATGTTGGTAACTTTGATTCTTCTAGCATTGTTCTTGCAGCTTCAATAAGAGATCTATTTTTCCTTCCCACCACTCCATTTTGTTGTGGAGTTCTAGCTGCAGAAAACTCATGCATAATCCCATTCTCTTCACAAAATGATTTCATCACAGAATTCTTGAACTCGGTTCCATGGTCATTCCTGATTCTTCTTACTTTGAAGTCAGGATGATTGTTGACTTGCCTTATGTGATTGATGATGATTTCACTAGCTTCATATTTGGACTTTAGAAAATATGTCCAAGAGAACTTTGAGAAATCATCTACAATTACTAGGCAATATCTTTTCCTTGAGATGGACAACACATTGACTGGTCCAAACAGATCCATGTGCAACAGTTGCAAAGGTTCTTCAATTGTTGAATCAAGCTTCTTTCTGAATGATGCTTTAATCTGCTTTTCTTTCTGGAAGGAATCACACAATCCATTCTTAGTAAACTCCACTTGAGGAATACCTCTAACCAATTCTTTCTTGACTAACTCATTCATGGTCTTGAAGTTTAGATGGGACAGCTTCTTGTGCCATAGCCAACTTTCATCTTGACTTGCTTTACCGAGAAGACAAGTTACTGATTCTGCATTTGATGAGTTAAAATCAGCTAGGTACACATTTCCTTTTTTCACTCCAGTGAGAACCACTTTGTTGCTCTTTTTGTTAGTCATAACACAAGCTTCAGAGTTGAAAGTGACTGAGTTGCCCTTATCACAAAGCTGACTGATACTCAACAGGTTATGCTTGAGTCCATCCACTAGGGCAACCTCCTCAATGATGACATTATCCTTTGAAATCAAGCCATATCCCACATTATAACCCTTGTTGTCATCTCCAAAAGTGATACTTGGGCCAGCTCTTTCCTTGAACTCAGGGAGCAGGGTAGAATCTCCAGTCATGTGCCTTGAGCAACCACTGTCTAGATACCAAAGATTCTTTCTATTTCCCTGCACACATCAAAACCAAATCAAGTTGATTTTGGTATCCAAGTTTCCTTGGGTCCTGCCTTGCTAGCCTTTTTCTTTGGTTTCTTAGGTTTGACCTCATTTGATTTAGGGATCTCAGATTCATCCTTAGTCATTTGAGTTGGACCTTTGAAACCAGTTATTGAAACAGAATTATCATGCACATTTTGGTTTACATGAAAAGGCATGCTATTTGCAAACATGTTATTCCAGTAAGGTATGCTAAATGGCATTTGAGGCATACTAAATGCAGTATAATAAGGATTAGGTGCAAATGGCATATTAGCAAATTGTGCATTCATATTCTGAGCAGGCATAGCATTCATAGGCATTGCAGACATGGCAGTCATGTTGGAAAAAGAAGAAGGTGTAGACATGGGAGTATGCATAGCAAGTTTGCAATTAACAGATAAATGATTAATACCGCACTTAACACAGATTTTTCTTGGAGCAAATTTATCAAGTGTGTAGCTGTTGTGTTTGTTAATCCCTACTTTCCCATTTTTATTATTTTTCCTTTTAGCTTCTGTTTTAACCTCAATCTTTTCCAGTCTGTCATTCAATTGTTTGATAGACATATGACCAACATTAGCTTTCTTTTCTTTTCTATATTGACTTGATTCTCCTGGAACAAAGTTTTTAGAAACTGATCCATATTTCTCATTCAATTTAACTAACTTAGCTTTGCTAACTGGTTTACTCACAACAAACAGATGTGGCTCCTTGTCTCTCGATGGATAATCCTTTTGATTATCCGGAGGATGATTTTCATCATTCGTCGAGTCCACATCTGTAAAGAGTCCTTCAACCATATTGGAATCAAGCTTCTCTTTGCTCTTTTTCCAGGCTGCATCACAAAAGGATTCTATACCTTGAACTTTAGTAATTTGAGCATGAACATCTCTAGATGATTTCCATGCTTTAATTACAACCTGTTCTCACTCAAGATGCTTCCTTAAAATCTCTTCTTTCTTTAAAGATTCTGGTAGTTCATCCTTAGCAAACTTGCATTCTAATTTCAATTTTTTAAACTCAATAAATTGAGTCTCTAGCACATTGTTTATTTCACTTAAGAACACATTATTCTCTTTGATTTTATTATTTTCTTTAGTGAGAGACTTGAGTGTAACACGTAGGTGATATAATTCAGTAGACATGTCATTTATTGCATCATTACACTCAGCTTTAGAAAAATGAGCTAGGTTGGTTGTGATTACCTGATTGCTTGATGAACTTGTTTCTGTTTCATCTGACTTGGCCATTAGGGCTAGATTGACACAGTTGATTTCTTCATCTTCATCCAATCCATCTGCAGCCCAGTCATTCTCCTGAGTTATAAAAGCTTTTTCCTTCTGCTTGAGCAACTCAAAGTATTTCTATTTATAATCAACAGGCTCAAACTTCTTTTTACTGAAAGCAGACTTTCTACACTCACTAGCAAAATGACCTGCCAAGCCACATTTGAAACACTTGAATTTTGACTTATCAACCATGTTTCTATTTGGCTTGGCTGCTCCAAAATTCTTCTTGAATTTGAGCTTGGAAAATCTCCTAGATAAGAATGCTAGATGCTCATCAATATCATCCATGTCATCTTGGCTCAATTGTTCTTCATTTTCAGCTACCAGCCCTTTACCCTTGCTTTCACAGACCTTTGATGTAGACTCAACAGCTTCCACCTTCATATTTTTCTCCTTTTCCAACTCAGCAACAAGTGCAATGGATCCTCCCTTCTTCTTTCCTTTCTCCATCATTTCATCTTGCTCTATTTCAAGCTCATAGGTTTTCAGGATGCCATACAGTCTCTCCAAGGTGAACTCCTTGTAATCTTGTGAATTTCTCAATGAGACTGTCATTGGCTTCCATTCCTTTGGGAGAGATCTAAGGAACTTGAGGTTAGAGTCTTTTATCTGATAGACTCTTCCATGCAGTTTTAGAGCATTCAGTAGTTTTTGAAACCTGCTGAAAATATCAGTGAGTGGCTCACTTTCTTCACAGTGAAAATGCTCATATTGCTGAATCAGGAGATGTATCTTATTTTCTTTTACTTGCTCAGTTCCATCACAAATGATTTAAATTTTGTCCCAAACCTCTTTTATTTTTTTATAGTTGATTATGTTATCAAATATATCACCATAAACACCATTAAATAATATGTTCATTGCCTTTTTATCTTTCCTGACTTGCTCAATGTCAGGATCAGACCATTCATGTCTGGGTTTTGGAACTGATGGTTCATTGCCAGTTGCGGCTCTTATTGGTACATGAGGACCTCTCTCTATGCAATCCACATAGGCCTCATCTTGGGAAAGAAGATGTAGGTGCATCTTCACCTTCCAGTAGTGATAATTATCTTTGTCCAGAAATAAAATCTTTACTCCAACATCCTTCTTGTTCATCTTGTTGATTTATTGTGATCTTTACACTCTTTGTGCTTCAAGAGCTTGCTTTGATACCAATTGTTATTCCCTAACAATACAACAAGAATTACAGAAGGGGGGTTGAATGTAATTCTGGCTTCTTTTAGAGATTTTAAAAATGTTCTAACTCAATATATATAACAGTGTTTGATTTGCAGTAATGTGGAATGAAAGAATAATAGAAATCAAAACACTAATTAATAAAACACAAGCTTTAAAACTTTCTGGTGGATTTGAAAGTATCCACCAGATATATATATATATATATATATATATATATATATATATATATATATCAGATAGAGAACTCTGTGATGTTTTGAATAGCACACAGTTGCTTTACAAGTGAACAAAAAAACTACAGAGAAATTTTTGATAAGTACAGCTTTATCTATCTCTCTGAAAAATGTGTTTGCTTAGTTATTTGTTCTACTTGCTAATCCTGGTTTATATATCACCAAGTTACATGATAATAAGATAAGACAATAAAATAAAATGAATCTATTCTAATATCATGCTGCAACATTACTTTATCCAGCATCTTTGAATATCTTCATATTTGCATGGAAATGGCAATGCTTCTTTGTTCTCAAAATCCTGCTTAACAGGCTGTCGCATTCCTTTTGCAAACACCCGACGTGTGTGACTGTGTTGTCACTATCAACAGCTATTTTGAATATAATCATCCGTCGAGATTGTGTTGAACATCCGTCGGATTATGTTGATCATCCGTCTGGAGCCTTGTAGATCATCCGTCGGGAGTCTATCTATCACTTGACTCCATTTCACTTATACAGAATTACAAGACATCTCATATTTACAATTAGCCAACCTATTATGTATATCAATCTAGTAGTCAACATGACTTAGAGAATCCTACAGAATCTACTAGACTAAAATATTGTTGTTTGCAGAAATGAGCTACAATACTTATTTGTTACATAAGCTACACTCTCGATGGGTGTTCAGTTATCATCCGTCGGGACTATAAAAGATCATCCGTCGGGACTATAGTAAAACATCTGTCGAGAGCTACAAATTCATTAAGTTAAATCTACTAAGGTGTTTTGTTTAGCTTATCATCAAGTTCACAACATATTCCTAACATATGGTCGATTGGTTGGTTGGTCATTCTAATTTCAATTGACAATGAAGTCAACTTCACGTAAAATTCAAATTCAAATTCATATCACATTCTATATTATTCTAATCGATATTAAAGTCAACATCTTCTTCCAATTTAATTTTAATTGATATTGAGATCAACTTACTCTACCAATTTAAATTATAATTCATATCGAGGTATGTATTATTCAAATTGATATTGAAATCAACTTATTCTACTAATTAAATTTATTTTAATTGAATTCTAAAAATGATATTTACTATACGAACCAATTTAATTATTTTTATTCTAAAATAATCTACTCTTTTCATCCAAACTAAATATAGTTAATTGGATTTGGTTGATATAATGTGTTTCGAGCTTAAACAAAATAATAAATACTATTGATACTGTTTATAAAATTATAATATTGAATCAGGCTAAAACAAAATAATTATAATCTTCATTCAGGCTAGAATCGCATTATATAGGTGATCCAAACTAAAACAAAATTAAAATCAAAATATAATTCAAACAACTAAAATAAAATCCTTCCTAGCTAAAACAAGATTATCATATTGATCCGGATTTAAAAAAATTACAATGATTTGGTCGGTGTAATGAATCTCGTATTAAAATAAAATAATGTAAACTATTAATTTAAAGATAAAGAGAAGTTCCTGACAAAAGAAAAGATGAAAATAAATTAGGGATCATTTGTTAACTTATTAATCACTTTTAATCCTTCTTAACAAGCATTTCTTAACAGTTAAGAAATTTTGAATTGTTTTGTAAAATATCTTAACAATTGTTACCTTCTCAATAGCTAAGAAAGAAAAAGGTTGCTTACTGATTAAGAAGTCGGGTCCGTGTCAAAACTTCAGTTTTACACGATATTGTTTTTACTTTAATATTTATATATCAATACAATAAATATAAGGCTTATCACTTTAGTTTTTCAAGGATAGTCTTACAAGTTTGCTAAGAAAGTTTTGTCATAACGTGTTACGTTATATTTATATTTAATTATTAAATTATTAAAAAATTGATTTTTAGCCTGAATAAAAATTATTTAAGTTATTTATTATGAATTTGAATATTATAATTCTCATAAACTATTATTCTTTTTAAATAATTTCTCAAATAACAAAATTCAATTATAATTAAAAAATAAAATTACGTTCAGAAATTTTTATTAAGTTTATGTACCAAACAGTATTATTTATTCAGAACTCGGATATTTTAATCGCTCAAAAAGTTTAACAATTCAGTTTTTTTATTCAGATTTATCAAATGACCCCCTTATATCAATATTAAACATAATTCGTATACTACTGATCTAAACTAACTTGACTTTTAATTAAAAAATAAATATGATCACACATAGAGATAAGAATAACATATATCACTGAATGGATGACATTAGTTTTATAGATACCTCTTCTTAAAAAAGTCATGAATATATATTAATATATCTATCATTAAATCATGCCATTTAAAATATTAAATGAACAAATTTAAGAATTAAATTCAGAATAAAACTATAAAAAAAATTATGTAATATTATAAAAGCCCGTGCATTGCACGGGTTTTAAACTAGTACAACTAATTCTCAGCGTCGTCAATGTGATTTATTCTTATTATTATACAGGCATGCCTTGCACAACATCACAAGATTAAGAAAAGAAATATATAAATAAAAGAAAAATGATTACATAACCATAATATGTAATATTATTAAAATATTCTCTTTACAAATTTATAATACGAAAAAAAATCAAATAATGAAAGAAATAAACTAAATTATAATACATATATTATATTTAGATTATCAATATTAAATATAAAAATACAATAATAACTAAATATATAAGTAAAAACTGTACATTTTTTTGAAAAATACATTATTTATGAAGAATATAAAAAAATTAGGGAACAAAATTATCATATTAAAATTAAATTAATTAAAAAATTATATAAAAAATGATAATTATTTTGTGCGACAAAACTAGTGTGTTTAAAGTTGTCATCAAGAAACGGATAAGACTTCCCTCTCTAAATTTCATTAACATTTTCTTCTTAAAATTTAAAGTTTAAGAGGATGGAACCCTTTTAGGTCTCATGGCATAAAACACAATGGAATAACGCATAAAAATTATAAAAATAAGAAAAATTTGAAATTCATCACGGGTTCATATGAAAGATAATATTTAATTTGTAGTTAAGAAGTTTGTTTTAAGAACCTTTATGATTTCGGTTGTCTAACAGATGTCCAAATTTTGAACAATCATCACATTTTACGTCGCGAAATAATCTATGTTTGCTAGGTATTTACACAAATGATCAGTCGGAGGATGAGTATATACTAGCACTCGAAATTTGTGTTTTTATCATATAAAAACGTAAAATCCTAGCTTAGATTTAATAAGATATTATATAGAAAACAGAAAAATATTTTTAATCCTAAACTAATTTAGAATTTTAAATATGAAATCCTAGTTATTATTGATTAGATTTGTTAGGTAATGAATCACACAGTGGGGGGTGAATATGGTTTTCTGATTTTAGGCTTTTCTCCAAAGTTAATTGTTGAACAAAGTAAATTAAATCTTGTATAGAAAAGTGTTCATGCAGAATCTAAACTTGCAGAAAATAAGGAGCACAGATCTTCAAAACTCACTTAATTTTTATATTAAAAATTAAGACTATTTTGCTACAAAATTTTTAAGCTCTTTGATGTTAAAGAGATCAGCTTCTTCTTGAGAGTGATACAAGAGATTTTATCTAAATTGTTACTTCTAACTAGAGGACCAGTGTTAACTTTATAACTCAGTTAACTGCTGGTTTACACAGTGGATAATAAACATGCAATTAATTTTTCTAAACTATCACTTGTCATTTATATTTATAGAAAAGCAAATCTTCCATTTCTGGCTTAACATATCTTTAGCATCCCGTGTTCACTTTAATCTTCCTCTGTCAGTTAATCTTTGCCATTGATCTTGTACACTCTTCAAGCTATTTTTTGTAGACTTGTCAATCGAGCTGTTGGATTATTTGTTGATTGTTTATCTTGGATATTGAACTGATATGCAATTCTGTACTTTGAGACTGTACCTCGAGATCTCCAGTTTGAAAAAATAGAAAACTTGACATCTCGATAAGTAGATAGGCTTATCGAAATCTCTAGCACTCCATATTGAGTTTGTCTTATAGAGGTCTTCAGCTTGTCGAGATCTCTAGTCTTCACATCTTCACTTTGACTTATCAATAACTCAGAGTTCTCTACTGAATGTAGACTTGTCGATAACTCTAAGTTTTCTAGTGAAGGAATAACTTGTCGATATCTCCAATCTTCATTTCTTCAATTTTGCTTGTCGATATCTTCCTGAGTTCTCTAGTAGCTTTCCTGACTTTTCTATTCTGAATTCATTCATTTCTTCTATCCCGCTGCATATTGCTCATCCGTCGAGTTGTGATTGTAACCCGACGGATGTGCCTAACAGCAGTCATCCGTCGACTAGCCAAATTACTCTGAAACTTGAATGACTTCTCGATAATCCATTCTGGAGTTCTCGAATGACTTCTCTATAACATTAAATCTGTGACTTGTAGAGATCTTGACTTAGGGTATTTTTCTCCAAACAGATCTATTCAACTCCAAGTTTCTTCAAAATTCATCTGAGGCATGATCTTCTTGATCTTTTTCCAGATAGAATCATTTGGCTTGATACTGTTTTAGGAAAAAGATTCAAGTCTGCTCCTTTACATTTTTACAGACTTTAAGTGTTACAAGTACAAAATACAAATTTAGATAATAATACAACTTACTCAGGGTTGACCCCAAGTTTAACTAATTATTGAAAACAGTTGTTCATTAATCTTCTACACAGATCAGAAGTCCATTTGACTTGCTTCATACTATGATCAGAGATGCTAATGACATTGTTATCTCCAGTAATCTTTGACATCATCTATTATGTATTACAATCTCCCCCAACTTGTTCATTATGAGATTATGCACAAGTTCTGATTGATGATGTCAAAACTTTAACTAAATGCTGAAACCAAACTTCCCATCTGGTCTTCTTTTGTTGAGTTGCATTTAGATTTATTATTCTCTCCCCCTATGAAGAATAGAATATTTTATTATCTGGAAACATCCATCAGCTGTTTTTGCAGGCATTTAGATATATTCTCCCCCTTTCTGACATTATCTCCTGGTGGAAAGATCTAGCTAGATGCACATTGTTCAAGCTACTGTCATTGTCCATTTAGAACATTGTCTGTAGCTCCAAGCTTCAGTGAGATTTGTGGAGATGAGTTTATCAAATATAATAGAGATTCCACTTAGATATGTAGAAAAAGTCTGTTAATAAAAAAAATCCCAAGCTCTCTGTTCTTTTGAATAAGTAGCCTCACTACTTCTCACTGCACTAGTCTCATGACTTTTGAGAGTCAGAGTTCCCTCACGAGGATTGTTAAATCCATACAGTCATCTACCTCTCCTTTTACCAGGAAGGATCCTGCCTCTCTTATTCTCTGTTTTTCTCTCAATCTTTTCTTTTATTCTCACATGAAAGGCTCAGTTTTGTTTGACTTACAGAAATAAGAGGTGGCTGAGAAGAGTTGTCTGTGATCATATGATTAGGAGTAATCTATATTGGTCTAATCATATTCATTTCATCAGAAAAGAGAATGTTGGCTTGAAGTTGTGAAGTGAATGAATCATTAAGAACATCTGTGACTAGGGCCACGGTTTGACTCACAGATTGCTCTGTGGTTTTGATAGTGTGTTGTTCCTCACTTGTAGTGGAAACCTCCAGCTGAATTGGAGGGGATTTGACTAGGTTACTATCATGTACATCAGCCTCAAACCCTTATGTGTTTTGAAATACACTGGCACATAAATGTGCTATACTTTCCCTTCTCATGACATTGGCATAGGTAATTGTACTTCTAGCTTTGACTGCTAAGGCAGCTTGTGCTAGAGTTATGAGGGGAGTTGTTCCTTTTTGAGGAACCTCCAATTGAATTGGAGAGGATTTAGATAGCTCCCCCTCAAGAGTACTACCCTCAAACCTTTCAATCTGTGAAGACGGTTTTGCACATGAAGGTGCATTAGGAATACTCATGGGATATTCGGTAAACTGATAAATTTTCCATGTTTGGTGATTTCTCTTCTCAAACAACAAAACAATCTGAAGAACATTATGAAATTGTTGTCCTTTTGTAAAACAGGTTTCTTTTGAGAGTCACCTGAGTGGGATTGTGTTTGAGTTTGTGTTTGTGTTGCTGTATTTGGGAGAGCTGCAGTTTGGTTTATAGATGTTTTAGCTACTCTTTAACACAAATACCTGTTGATTAAAATTTTGAATTTTCTGTTGTTGTCTGAGTGAATTGTGTTGAGCCTGTAATGTATTGAATATATCTGGAGTTTTAATTAGGCATAAGCATTGAGCCATACAGTTGTAAGCATTATGACAGGAAAACTAATAATTAATTAATTTGTAAACACAAGGCAATCATGACCTAAACAATCAAGCAACCAAAAACAAATTGATAAAGAAGAAGAGAATTTTCATTAATATTAAACACAGAGTACATTAGGATTCAGATTACATCAAGTAAATCCTAATCCTAACTACTCTAATTTGGGCTTCTTCTCGGCCTCCAACATCCTTGCCTTGCGCTAGTAAGCTCTGGACATGGAGTGTGCAAGAGAGATGATCCTCTCCTGTAACTCCAGAGCAGCAAGGCGTTGCTGCTCAGCTATCCTAGCACGCCTCTCCTGCTCCAGAGAGACTTCCATCTCAAAGAAAAGAATGCTGAGTTGATTATCCCATGAGAGTTCGTTAAAGATCTCTCGTGGAATATCAAAGGGGCTGCAAACAACCCCCCTGAGACGGACACGAAGTCCGAAAGGATAAAAGTAAATTTGGTCTTCAGCCAGATGATGGACAGGCTGGTAAACTCCATGAATAAGTTTGTAGAAGACTGGGGCATCCATTTGAAAGATAGAGAGAGATGAACAGGAGGTGAGTTTGAAATTAGATGTTTGTTGAGAATAAGAGTAGTGATGAATGATAAAAGGTGAAGCGTTTTGATCTATAGAGGGAGTAAAGATAAAAACCAAGAGACTCTTGAGTTGCCCGGATAATAAGAGTAATAATCACATAAGCAAACTTGACAGTTAGAAATGACTAGTTACTATTCCCCATGCAAGTACTCAAGAATCTTAGTTCACTATTTAGAATAACTATTCCCCATGGAAATAAACAAGTACTCCCTACACAAAAAGTAACTCCTCCTATCAGCATATAGTCAAATAATTTTAATCATTATCAGCTTTCTCAAAATATCAGATATAATGTACTAGTCTACTTACATTAGACTAACATATAATCCACAAAAAATAAGCATATAAATGTGTCAATAAGTCATAGTAATTATAGACAAAGTATGTCAAAAGTATTTTGCTGAACATAATTTATGAATTAAATTATTTCAGTTTTTCATACTTTTTGCTTCTTTTGATTTGTTATTTATTAACTTCATATAGTTAGAATATGAATTAATAAATATTCAGTTTGCTTAGAATTTCGAGAAATTTCAAGTTAAAATATTCGAGAAGTCTGGGTATTTATAGTAAAAGTAGATGACTTGTCGAGAACTCAAAAATAGACATTTGGAGTTTGTCTGTCGAGAAGTCATTTTAAATTACTCTTATAGAGAACTCAAACATGACTTGTTGAAATGTCAAATAAATACCCAGTTTGTCCAAAAAATTGACTGAACTAATTCTAACTTTTACTTGAATAAATTCATAATAAAATTAGAATAAATTATCCAAAAATATTTTACCAAAATAATTTATCAATTTAAATTATCTCAGTTCTGAGTTATTGATAAGTCAAAATTTGTACTTGTAGAGGACTCTATGAATGAACACTTTTAGAGAACTCTACAAGGACTTAGCGATAAGTCATTTTAAGCCTATCAAGAAGTCACTCGAGAAGTCAGTAAATTGACTTATCGAGGACTCACTCGAGAAGTCCTAAAATGACTTGTCGAGAAGTCAATTTATACTTATCGAGAACTCAGTTCTCTAACCACAAATTGGTAGAATTTGCACCTACTTTAAATTTACTTTTGGTTATTGCAATTCTGCTTTGTGTTAATTTTACATATTAAGAATGCAAATCAACAACTGAGCAGTTTACTCAGAATTTGAGAAATTTCAAGTTAATTTTAAATTTGAAAAAAAAAATTACAGAGATTTCTGAAATATTTATAATTCATATTTCAGTTAATTTCCAATTTAATCAAATTAATTTTGATTTACTAGAGATTAAACTTCTGAAAAATATTAGTTGAGTTCTTGCCTTAGGATGAAGAGTTAAGCATTCCAATTTACCTACAAGTCTAGTGAAAGTTGCTTCATCCAAAGGTTTAGTAAAAATGTCAGCTAATTATTTTTCTGTTGGTACAAAAATGAGCTCAATTGTACCATTAGTAGCATGCTCTCTAATAAAGTGGTACATCACATCAATGTGTTTTGTCCTAGAATGATTAACTGGATTAGCTACTATAGATATAGCACTAATATTGTCACACATGATAGGAATTTTGTGTAACACTAGGCCATAATCCATTAGCTGATTTCTAATCCAAAGCACTTGAGTACAACAACTTCCTGCTAGGATCCAGGTCTTTGTCCAAGAAATTGACAGCTTCCACTGGTACTCTTTCTGTCAACCCTGCATCCAGCAAAATCTGCATCTGTGTAGCCAACAGCTCCAAAACCAGTTCCCTTAGGATACCATAATCCCAAGTTTGGAGTCCCCTTCAAGTATCTGAAAATCCTCTTTACAGCCATCAAATGTGATTCTTTTGGATTGGCTTGAAATCTTTCACATAGACATGTTGCAAACATGATGTCTGGTCTACTTTCGGTTAAGTAAAGCAATGATCCAATCATTGTTAGGGTGAAAACACGCGCTAATATTCACGCAAGTATACGCGTTCGCAAGTAGTATAAGATATAAATCAGATTCGTTCCCACAGAGACTGGTTTAGGTTAAGTTCAATTTATGCACCTATGCAACAATGTATGGTTATCGCTCAATGCTAAGATAAATAACAAATTGGGTTTTTATTAAACTAAGAGATTATACTAAATAACATTAACTAAGAGAATTGAGGTTGAATTACTATATATGACAAACATGGGATCCTAAATTCATTAAATACTTCATTCAATAGCCTTATTGTTCTTAACCTTAGCATGTGATGGTGATGACACTAATCAGATAACACGAAACTGATAAACGCCAACTTTCATTGCACGAGTACCATTCTACCAGACATCCACAAAAGAGATAGAAGCTGAATAGGCACCAATTATATTGAGACCCTATATGTCTATAGAATTTGACAACATAACAGTTTAAGCACAAGTTATCTATCTTGATTACATAGGGCAAGTAAAACAGTTAGAGTTACGTACGAATCATGTATACACATACATGAACCTATGCTAGCATGGCAAGTTCTAAACCTCTATATTCACTGTCGCTTCAATAGAGATTAACACGCTATCTTATATGTTAGCTACGCACATAAGACGAATAAGCACAACCAATACTAGGATATCATATAATCACCACACACCAAGATATCGAAACAATTAATTATTGAAATCCATAAGTAAATCCGCTAGAATCCCATGACAACGATTAGCCCATAATCGAACTCATCGTCACCATGGGTTCCAATGAAAGCATGGTATAAACAAGGTCTTAATAAACTAAATAATAATCAAAGTACGAATAAACGAGATCTAGGTTCAACAAGAACGAAAACGAGCATCCAAAGTTATAACTAATTCAAAGAATCACAAGTTGAAAACAAGATCTTCTTTTTCGGAGTTGTTCTGTGCTTCTAGGTCTTCTCCTTGGTATCCCAATCTTCCCGGATGATGAAAACCCTTTTTTTTAAGTATATATACGCCCCTAGTGGACCTGGACCCTTAAAATCGTCAAATTCTACTCAAAAAAGGCTTTTTCAGCGAAATCAGCGACCAGCCGTGCCCTGAGCGGCCGCTCAGCTCTCCTGAGCGGGTGCTCAGCTCTCTGAGCGGGCGCTCAGCTCTGCTGAGCGGGCGCTCAGCTACTGACTGGGAAAAATATTCTGATGAATCTTGTTTTGACCATAACTTGAGTTCTACTCGTCAGAATTAGGCGATTCAACTGCCCACGCGAAGCTATTGAGATTCTCTACAACTTGACAATGGCCTTGGCTTCCAATTCTGATCACTTTTCATCATATTTCCTTTAAAAGCTCTTTTCTTCATTTAACTAATACCTGAAATGCAATAACACAAAAACACATCAAAATACCAACAATTTGAGTCCAAAACACCAATTTAAGCTTGTAATAAAGCATTCCAAGTGGATATAAAATCCACTTATCACACCCCCAAACTTGAATCGATGCTTGTCCTCAAGCATAAACAGACTCAAAACTACAAAATAAACCTAATGCATGAATGCAACTATGTGAATGCAACTAAATGATAATGCAATCGATCCCCTCAGAATAACCATAACCAAATGAATAAGCCAATGCCTCTAAAAATGCAATGACTTTAAACAAAGCTCGAATAAATCCCACAAACCAACTCATAAACCAGAAACGTGCGTGTGTGGATGCTTAACAGATATACTCTTGATACTAGATCAATAACCATAACTTATCTATCATCGAAACAATCAAAAGTTTATAAAGAGAATAGACAATAAACGCATTATGACTCACAACACCTCCTTTCTACTAGAGTTATACAAGGATTCACACTATTATTGAACACATAGCAAAGATGCTTATTTGATTGTGCAATGAATGAGGTCCCAAAAGACTTATACAATAATACCCATGTAGCGAGCGTTAGGTTAGTGAATCCCAGACTATAAAAGCCTTAGGTCACTAGGCACAAAGTCCCCTAAAACTTAATAACTCGAGTATTAAAGAGCTCACTCTTGATCAATTATGCATAAACACATACTTTTTTCTTTCTTTTTTTTTCTTTTTTTTTTCTCTTTTCTTTTTTTTTCAACAATTTCTGAATGAGTGCGTTTCGCTCCATCTCATTCAACCCTAGACTACTCATAAAAATATGAGCCGGCTACTAGCCATTTGACACCTAGCCTTACAACAACTAGCAATGAAATCCAAGTTTTTCTCCAGATAAAAAAAATCAGTGTTTTTACGTCATTACGAGAATATCACAAATTCTAAATATAACCAAGTGATTAAATCTCAACAACAAACAAGTATGATCATGATCTAGATCAAAAGCAACCCTAAAAGAATTTGTGAAAATATTTATTTCTGGCATGCAAATCAATTCATTAAGACTTAAACATCCCTCTATTCCTCATCACCACACTCAAATCAACATCAACTTATCCAATATCATAGTTCATCTTAAGGGATCATGCAAAATATGCATGCAAATGCAACTATATGAAATTACATAAAAACAAACAAATATGTCCTAAATGAACAATCATACAAAAATATGAATGAACTACAACTAAACATGCAACATGAATCTATATGAATCTATATGGACACACACTACTAATCCTTACATTATCACCCCCAAACTTAAAATTTTCAATGTCCTCATTGAAGGCAATAATAAGGATTTCAGGCATACCTAATTAGCGGGAGATTCACCCTCGTCGGGTGGAGGATCAGGTGGCCAATCAACCTCGCCACTAGTGTCTCGGAAAATAGTACCGAAAGCGTGTGTCAAATCTTCAGCAAAATGACGGTGAATGTCGTGCATGGCCTCCATATGCCTAATTACTCGCCTGTACTGCTCGTCACCAAACCAGTCCTATCAACTACCTGCTGCACATGAGAAGAACCCTCTATAGGCACTGGAGGATCCGTTCGGCTACCCTCTACATCATCAAAGATATATCCCAACCCCTTGTCAGGGGGTGCACCTAAGAATGAATAACTCAAGTGATTTGGTAGTGGGTTGAGCTCAAGTGTAGGAGCATCTTCAATAGACGACTCGAGACGATCCTGAGAAATTTTCAGCTCTGCTAACCCAAGAGAATCGAATGGCACATCCAACTTCCTCTTCCACAGAGGTGCATTCAAAACCTGAATTTGCTCTACTTTAAAGCACTCCTCTTTAGCTGTGGGTAATTTTATTTCCTTGAACACATTGAAAGTGACCTTCTGATCATGAACCTTCATCGTAAGCTCTCCTTTTTGCACATCGATCATAGTTCGGCCTGTAGCCAAGAATGGTCTTCCCAAGATAATGGGAATCTTCTTATCTTCCTCGAAATCAAGAATTACAAAGTCAGCAGGGAAGAAGAGTTTATCCACCTTGACCCAGACATCCTCCACTATACCTCGTGGATAAGCGATGGAACGGTCAGCTAGTTACAATGACATGTACGTTAGTTTCGGCTCAGGCAGACCAAGCTTCTTGAAGATAGATAAGGGCATCAGATTGATGCTAGCTCCTAAATCACATAAACACTTGTCGAACGACAAGTTTCCGATGGTGCAAGGAATAGTGAAGCTTCCAGGATCTTTAAGCTTCGGAGGCAACTTCTGTTGCAGCACAGCACTGCATTCCTCCGTTAGAGCAACGGTCTCTAAGTCATCGAGCTTCACTTTCCGAGAGAGAATACCTTTCATAAACCTCACATAGCTAGGCATCTGTTCAAGAGCTTCAGCGAAAGGTATGTTGATATGAAGTTTCTTGAACACCTCCAGAAACTTCTCAAACTGCTTATCCAGCTTTTTCTTCTGCAGCCTTTTAGGAAAAGGAGGCGGAGGATAAATCTGTTTCTCCCCTGTATTACCCTCAGGAGGAGTGTGTTCCACAGTAGTCTTCCTTGGTTCCACCTCTACTTCCTTCTGCACATCTTCTTCAGCCAAAACTTCAGATTCTGGAACTTGAGACTTTTCAGGCTCTTCGTCTTGCTGAACTTGGGGGCTTGCGACCTTTCCAGACCTTAAGGTGATGGCGTTCACCTGTTCTTCAACTTCCCTCTTGCCTGGATTTGTTTCTGTATCACTAGGAAGCGTTCCTGGTGGTCGATTCAATAAGGCATTAGCAATTTTCCCTATTTGGTTCTCCAAAGTCTTGATAGAAACAACTTGGCTTTGGCATATAAGAGCCTGGTTTTTGCACATAAGCCTCAACTCCTCTAATTCAGATTTTTCATTCGAAGATAGACCTGCATCATGAGTTTGTTGTTGAAGTTGGAGTTGTTGCTGAAAACCAAGAGAGTTGAACAGCTTATTTCCAAACGGCTGGAATGGCTGTTGTATCACATTCTGATTGTTGCTCCAGCTGAAGTTAGGATGATTCCAGTTGTCAGGATGATAAGTGTCTGGAACTGGTTGTTGCGATCTCTGAAAGTTGCTCACAAACTGAGCTGAGTCGCTAGATATAGCGCATTGCTCTGTCGCATGCGGACCTGCACACAGCTCACAAACATTAATTATCTGCTTAACACCATAGTTAGCCAGAGAATCGATCTTCATAGACAACGCCTTTAGTTGAGCAGTGATAGCCGTAGCTGTATCCACCTCAAGTACTCCTGCTACCTTGCCCTGTGGACATCTCTGGGTTGGATACTGATATTCATTAGCAGCCATCAGTTCAATTAGATCATAAGCTTCCTTATAGCTCTTTGCCCATAATGCTCCGCCTGATGCTGCATCGAGCATGGGTCTGGACTGTGCTCCCAACCCATTGTAAAAAGAAGTGATGATCATCCAATCAGGAATTCCATGATGAGGACACTTCCTAAGCATCTCCTTGTAGCGCTCCCAAGCTTCACTTAGCGATTCTCCCGTTTGCTGCGCAAATTGAGTAATAGCGTTTCTGATTGCAGCTGTCTTCGCCATAGGGAAGAATTTAGTAAGGAATTTCTGAGCAAGATCCTCCCAAGTAGTAATCGAACCAGCTGGTAGAGAGTGTAACCAGCTCTTAGCCTTGTCCCTTAGAGAGAATGGGAACAGTCTCAGCTTCACAGCATCTTCAGAAACACCGTTAAACTTGAAGGTGTCGCATATTTCAATGAAATCCCTAATGTGTGTATTGGGATCTTCCGTTGGAGAACCCCCAAACTGGACTGAAGTCTGTACCCATTGAATTATGCTAGGCTTGTTCTCAAAGGTATTAGCTGTGATAGCTGGCCGGACAATACTAGATTGAATATCATTGATCTTGGGTTGAGAAAAATCCATCAAGGCTTTCGTTCGTGCTGCTGGATCTCCCATTGTAATGAATACCTGAAACACAAACAAATAAACTGTGAAAGTAAAAGAATCCGAGTCAGTGAACTTTAACGACCACTGATGACAAGCACATAAACTAAAAATTAACACCGAGTCCCCGGCAGCGGCGCCAAAAACTTGTTAGGGCGAAAACACGCGCTAATATTCACGCAAGTATACGCGTTCGCAAGTAGTATAAGATATAAATCAGATTCGTTCCCACAGAGACTGGTTTAGGTTAAGTTCAATTTATGTACCTATGCAACAATGTATGGTTATCGCTCAATGCTAAGATAAATAACAAATTGGGTTTTTATTAAACTAAGAGATTATACTATATAACATTAACTAAGAGAATTGAGGTTGAATTACTATATATGACAAACATGGGATCCTAACTTCATTAAATACTTCATTCAATAGCCTTATTATTCTTAACCTTAGCATGTGATGGTGATGACACTAATCAGATAACACGAAACAGATAAACGCCAACTTTCATTGCACGAGTACCATTCTACCAGACATCCACAAAAGAGATAGAAGCTGAATAGGCACCAATTATATTGAGACCCTATATGTCTATAGAATTTGACAACATAACAGTTTAAGCACAAGTTATCTATCTTGATTACATAGGGCAAGTAAAACGGTTAGAGTTACCTATGAATCATGTATACACATACATGATCCTATGCTAGCATGGCAAGTTCTAAACCTCTATATTCACTGTCGCTTCAATAGAGATTAACACGCTATCTTATATGTTAGCTACGCACATAAGACGAATAAGCACAACCAATACTAGGAAATCATATAATCACCACATACCAAGATATCGAAACAATTAATTATTGAAATCCATAAGTAAATCCGCTAGAATCCCATGACAACGATTAGCTCATAATCAAACTCATCGTCACCATGGGTTCCAATGAAAGCATGGTATAAACAAGGTCTTAATAAACTAAATAATAATCAAAGTACGAATAAACGAGATCTAGGTTCAACAAGAACGAAAACGAGCATCTAAAGTTACAACTAATTCAAAGAATCACAAGTTGAAAACAAGATCTTCTTTTTCGGAGTTGTTCTGTGCTTCTAGGTCTTCTCCTTGGTATCCCAATCTTTCCGGATGATGAAAACCCTTTTTTTAAGTATATATACGCCCCTAGTGGACCTGGACCCTTAAAATCGTCAAATTCTACTCAAAAAAGGCTTTTTCAGCGAAATCAGCGACCAGCCGCGCCCTGAGCGGCCGCTCAGCTCTCCTGAGTGGCCGCTCAGCTCTCTGAGCGGGCGCTCAGCTCTCTGAGCGGGCGCTCAGCTACTGACTGGGAAAAATATTCTGATGAATCTTGTTTTGACCATAACTTGAGTTCTACTCGTCAGAATTAGGCGATTCAACTGCCCACGCGAAGCTATTGAGATTATCTACAACTTGACAATGGCCTTGGCTTCCAATTCTGATCACTTTTCATCATATTTCCTTTAAAAGCTCTTTTCTTCATTTAACTGATACCTGAAATGCAATAACACAAAAACACATCAAAATACCAACAACTTGAGTCCAAAACACCAATTTAAGCTTGTAATAAAGCATTCCAAGTGGATATAAAATCCACTTATCAATCATCCCTCTATAGCTTGAGATATCTACACTCTTGCCCTTTTTATCTTCATCCAACTTTGTTGCAGTAGACATAGGTGTAGATGCAGGTGAACAATCAACCATTCTAAACTTTTTCAAGAGATTCTTGACATATTTAGTTTGGCTGATGAAGATACCATCACTTTTTTGGCTGACTTGAAGTCCAAGGAAGTAACTCAGTTCCCCCATCATACTAATTTCATATTTACTTTGCATAAGCTTGGAGAATCTTTGGCACAGCTTCTCATTAGTAGAACCAAAAATGATATCATCCACATAGATCTGAACTAGGATCATATCTTCACCATATTTCTTGTAGAAGAGAGTCTTGTCTATGGTTCCTCTAGTAAAACCATGCTTCAATAGGAAATCTGAAAGTGTGTCATACCAAGTTCTAGGTGCCTTTTTTAGTCCATATAGAGCCTTGAGTAACTTATACACAAAATTTGGAAATTTTGGATCCTCAAAGCCAGGAGGCTGTTGCACATAAACTTCTTCTTCTAGCTCACCATTCAGAAAGGCACTTTTGACATCCATTTGATACACTTAAAAAATTGAATGTGCAGCAAATGCTAGAAAAATTCTTATAGCTCCAAGTCTTGCAACAGGAGCAAAAGTTTCATCATAATCAATTCCTTCTTCTTGTGAGTAGCCTTTTGCAACCAACCTTGCTTTGTTTCTGGTAACTATACCATTTTCATCCATTTTGTTCCTGAACACCCATTTTTTCCCAATAATGCTTCTGTTCTTTGATGCAGGAACTAACTTCCAGACTTTGCTTCTTTCAAACTGATTCAACTCTTTCTGCATGGTAGATATCCAGTCAAAATCCAGTAGAGCTTCATCAATTTTCTTGGGCTCTACTTGAGACAGAAAATATGCATGTAGGCATTCATTAGCAATTGCACTTCTAGTCCTCACACCAGCAGTAGGATCACCAATAATTGCTTCTCTAGAGTGACTTATATCCTACTTCCTTGTGTGAGTTTGTTGACTTGTGCCTTCATCATTTTCTTCATTATCGGTATGACTGCTAGATCCTTCTTCTCTTTCTCCCCTTGAGTTTGTGCTACTAAATTCAGGTGTTTGAGATGAGCTTCCATTCCCATAATTTTCATGTTCAGTAGTCTCTTCACTCATCAGTTGTTGTGCATTAACTTCATCTTCTCCATCAGAATCATTTTTAAAGTTGAGATTTTCAAATACAAGGGCTGCAGCTTCATTTCCATCAAGGCATTCCAAGCCTGGACACTTGTCATCATCAAAGGTCACATCTGTGCTTTCCATGATCTTCTTTTGATCAATCACATAGACTTTGTAGGTTGTTCTTTTCAGTGAATATCCCAGAAAAATTGCTTCAAAAACCTTTGAGTCAAATTATTCCATATATTCAGAGTTGTCTTTTAAAATGTAACACTTGCTTCCAAACACATGAAGATGCTTTACAGTAGGCTTTCTCTTAGACATGATTGAGTAGGGTGACTAGCCATGTGCCTTGTTAATGAGATATTTGTTCTGAGTATAACATACAGTGTTGACAGCCTCTTCCCATAAACTTGTTGGCAACTTGGCATCTTACAGCATTGTTCTAGCAACTTCAACCAATGTTATGTTCTTTCTCTCAACTACTCCATTTTGTTGAGGTGTTCTGACAGATGAGAATTCTTGAACAATGCCTTTGCCTTTGTAGAATTCACTTAATGTAACATTTCTGATATTTGTTCCATTGTCACTTCTCAGTCTTTTCACACAATTGTAATCTCCAGCCTGTTTTTCTATCTTCTTGATGTACTCAATTATGATATGTGGAGTTTCAACTTTAGAGTACATGAACTCTACCCAAGTGTATCTTGAGAAATTATCCACCATCACAAGTGCATATATGTTCCTTTAAAATTGATAAGACATTCACTGGCCCAAACAAGTCCATGTGAATAAGCTGCAAGGGTGCACTAATAGAATACATAGTTTTTGACTTATGACTAGATCTTTTCATCTTTTCTTTCTGATAAGCTTCACAGACTTTAACTTGAGCAAACTCCAGCTTGGGCATGTCTCTCACTAACTTCTTTTTGACTAAGTTGTTAATTGCCTTGAAATTCAAGTGAGACAACTTCTTATGCCATAGCATGCTTTGTTCTTCTGATGCCTTGGTGTAGAAACAGCAAATACCATCCTTATTTGTTGAGTCCAAGTCTGCAACAAATAAGCTTCCTTTCCTTGCTCCTTTCAGAGCAATTTCACCAGTTTTCTTGTTGATAAAGGTGCATTCTTCTTTGTTGAATAAAACTTCAAAGCCTTTGTCTGCAAATTGGCTAACACTGAGAAGATTCACCTCAAGACCAGCTACTAGTGCTACATCATCAATGACAATATTTTCAGAAACAATCTTGCCATATCCCATTATGAATCCTTTATTGTTGTCTCCAAAGGTCACCGATGGGCCAGCTTTCTCCTCAAACTGTGATAGCAGGGCCTTATCACATGTCATATGTCTGGAACATCCACTGTCAATGATCCATATGACTTTTTTCACTTTTCCCTGCACACAATGAGATTCAGGTGTGTTTAGTGACCTAGGCAGTGTTGGGTACTTTCTTTTTGTTAACTGATTTAGCAGAAGTAGAGTGATTAGTTTCAGATAAAATAGAATTCAATGATTGTTGTGCATTATCCCTTTCTGATGTAGACTCAATTTTTGATTCTTTAAGGTCTACTCTCAGTTTGTGGCAACTCTTCATCACTTTCAAGTTACAAGGGATGCAGTCAAACTTATCACAGAATGAGTAGGGATCATTTAAATCTGCTTCATTATATTTGCAAGCTCCTTCAATTAGCTTACTAACACCTTTTTTACAAAGGTAAGTTAGATGATTTGCAGAGTCGCATTTTTCACACTTCTTTCCAGGAGCCTCTGCAACATAGGTCAGATTATTGCTTTTGTTTATCCCCATTCTTCCATTTCTATTTTTCTTCTTCTTTCTTGTGTCTTCAATCTTGGTTTATTTGATAATAGTCTTGGTACTTTGATTGTCCATAAGATTTTCTTCAGTCTTGGAAGATTGAATTGAATTGGTATTCCTCTTTTCATTATCCTCATCTGCAATTTCTTACTTGATAATCAATTCTTCTTCACTGAAGTTTACCTCACAAGTCTTAAACACAGGTGATCCAACATTTTTCAGCATTGCTGGAATATTTTCACTCTTTATTGCTTTTCCTCTGTCACCAGTGTTTTTCTTCTTGTTGTTTAAGGTATCATAATCAAGACCAATATCAATATTTACATATGGTTTGTTTTTCTCATGGTACTGACCAACCAATTCGGATGCATTCTTGAAGGACTTCAACTTTACTTCACTTTTCTCCAGTTGTTCTCTTAGCACAGCCTCAATCTCATTTGCACACTTAAGCTTGTTTTTCAGATAACCATTTTCTTGTTTCAAGGCTTCAAGCTCCACTGTCAACAATTTAACTTCTTGTTTTTCACTTTCAAGCTTCTCATTTAACTTTGTTAATCTGCTAACTTCTTCATTAGCAACAACCATGCTTGTATGAATGTGAAACATTTTTGTGCTCATCTTTTCAACAGTTTCCTTATATTGATTCATATTTAAATCAGTGGAGGTAAGAGTTGGTACCTGTGATTTAGATGAGGATGACTCTCCTTGCTCCAAGACCATGAGAGCATAGTTTCCTACATCTTAATCTTTATCATTTTCAGAATCATCCCAATATTTACCTTCTGCAATATAAGCTTTGTTTTGTTATTTCTTCAGAAGAGCTTCATACTTTGCTTCAAGTTCAAGATAAGCTTTATCTTTGTTTGCCTTCTTGGGTTTCATGCATTCTGTAGCAAAATGTCCTAGTTCATCACAACTGAAGCACCTTATATTAGATATGTCAACAGATCAAGTTTTGTAGTCAGTCTTGCTATCAGAATTGTACTTCCCTTTTTCCTTCCAGCTGTTATCTTTGTTAAAGGACTGTCCTTTACTTTTGAAGTATCTTGGCTTCCTTACTCTAATGTTAGAGAATTTTCTAGCCAGATAGGCCATTGACTAATCTAGCTCATCCAGTTCTTCAAGAGTATAGAACTCATCCTTTTCCAACTCTCGTATGACTTGCTCATGTGAATCAATTATTCTCTGCTCACTTGTTGAGGCAACTGGAATATGAGATCTTGGTTCATCATTATATGTTTGACCTTCATTTACCATTAAAGCACTTGAGCCATCTACAACTTGTCCTTGGCCAGATCTCAATGATTGCCTTTGAATCATCTCTAGTTCATATGTTTTGAGAATTCCATATAGAACATCCAAAGTTATTCTTCTCAAGTATCTCACTTCCCTGATTGCTGAGATTTTCTGTTCCAAATGATCAGGAAGAGTAAGAAAGAACTTTAGATTCATCTATTCAGCCTCATAGTATTTTCATGAAGCTGCAAGTCATTTATCATCTTATTGAATCTTTCAAACACATCAGTAATGTTTTCCTTAGGCTTAGCCATGAAACCCTCATACTATGAAATCAGTATCCTTCTTTGATTAGATCTAACCTCCTCAGTTCCTTCACAGAGTATTTCAATCTTCTCCCATATTTGCTTGGCAGTGTCACAGTTAACAATATTGTTATACATCACATTGTCAAGTGACTCAATCAATATCAATTGCAAGCTGCTATCCAGGGAGACTTTCTCCTTTTCAGGGTCAGAATACTCAGTTGGATCTTTAGGAGCATAATGAGCTGGTATGACCATGTCTCCATCTGTAGATTTCTCAACTATTACCATAGGAATGAAGGGTCCATTCTTGAGGATCAGAATATAGAATGGATTGGCCATCTTGATAAACAACATCATTTTCTTTTTCCAAAGAGTGTAGTTAGCTTTGTCAAAGGTAGGAATTTTGATACTACTGATTATCTGTGTATTCATTCTTCCAAGATCTTGAATCTGTTTACTTTCAGATTTTGCTCTGATACCACTTGTTAGGTAATGAATCACACAGAGGGGGGTGAATGTATTTTTCTGATTTTAGGCTTTTCTTGAAAGTTAATTGTTGAACAAAGTAAATTAAATCTTGTATAGAAAAGTGTTCATGTAGAATCTAAACTTGCAGAAAATAAGGAACACAGATCTTTAAAACTCACTTAATTTTTATATTAAAAATTAAGACTGTTTTGCTACAAAATTTCTAAGCTCTTTGATGTTAAAGAGATCAGCTTCTTCTTGAGAGTGATACAAGAGATTTTATCTAAATTGTTACTTCTAACTAGAGGACCAGTGTTAACTTTATAACTCAGTTAACTGCTGGTTTACACAGTGGATAATAAACATGCAATTAATTTTTCTAAACTATCACTTGTCATTTATATTTATAGAAAAGTAAATCTTCCATTTCTGGCTTAACATATCTTTAGCATCCCGTGTTCACTTTAATCTTCCTCTGTCAGTTAATCTTTGCCATTGATCTTGTACACTCTTCAAGCTATTTTTTGTAGACTTGTCAATCGAGCTGTTGGATTATTTGTTGATTGTTTATCTTGGATATTGAACTGATATGCAATTCTGTACTTTGAGACTGTACCTCGAGATCTCCAGTTTGAAAAAATAGAAAACTTGACATCTCGATAAGTAGATAGGCTTATCGAAATCTCTAGCACTCCATATTAAGTTTGGCTTGTAGAGGTCTTCAGCTTGTCGAGATCTCTAGTCTTCACATCTTCACTTTGACTTATCAATAACTCAGAGTTCTCTACTGAATGTAGACTTGTCAATAACTCTAAGTTTTCTAGTGAAGGAATAACTTGTCGATATCTCCAATCTTCATTTCTTCAATTTTGCTTGTCGATATCTTCCTGAGTTCTCTAGTAGCTTTCCTGACTTCTCCATTCTGAATTTATTCATTTCTTCTATCTCGGTGGATATTGCTCATCCGTCGAGTAGTGATTGTAACCCGACGGATGTGCCTAACAGCAGTCATCCGTCGACTAGCCAGACTACTATTCCGATGGATGTTTCTCATCCGTCGGTACTCTCTGAAACTTGAATGACTCCGCGATAAGCCATTCTGGAGTTCTCGAATGACTACTCTATAACATTAAATCTGTGACTTGTAGAGATCTTGACTTAGGGTATTTTTCTCCAAACATATTTATTCAACTTCAAACTTCTTCAAAATCCATCTGAGTCATGATCTTCTTGATCTTCTTCCAGATAGAATCTTTAGTCTTGATACTGTTTTAGGAAAAAGACTCAAGTCTGCTCCTTTGCATTTTTACAGACTTTAAGTGTTACAAGTACAAAATACAAATTTAGATAACAATACAACTTACTCAGGGTTGACCCCAAGTTTAACTAATTACTGAAAACAGCTGTTCATTAATCTTCTACACAAATCAGATGTCCATTTGACTTGCTTCATACTATGATCAGAGATGCTAATGACATTGTTATCTCCAGTAATCTTTGACATCATCTATTATGTATTACAAGATTTTACTTAATCACGGAACAACACAGTTTTGGATTTAAAAGTAAGTTTGAATTTATTATTTATTTAATTAATTAAATCTTAATTAATAACAAATAATTCAAATTACTTCATTTAATTTAAATTCGAATTTAAATTCAAATTTAAATTAAATTTAAATTCGAATTTAAATTAAATAATTCTTCAATCATTATTTGTGTGAATCTTTAGGTTATTATTATGTTGACAACAATTTTTAAATCTAATTTAAAATCTTAAACAATGAGCGGTATCTAATAATACATTATTAATTCCCAAGTAATAATAATTAAATCGGTGATCGACTAAACATTTTGTGAATAATGTATAATATAATATAATTCTTTTAATCGTATATTATATATTAAAATCGAGGCATGTAATGTGTTATACTCTTCATAATTTAATTCAGGTTTGCTTGATTAATGAGTAAACTATCATATCAAATTAATATTTGAGAGTGATCACACATTTCATAGTCTAGCTCACATAATAGACCAATAATATCATTACTAAAATAGGAGGGTTGAATTATTTATAGATCATTCGTATTTCTAATACGTTTTATAATATACCTGAGTACACTTTTATCATTACTCAATCATAGGTAACTTTTAATGTAATTAAAGTTCATTAATTCTCATATAGAAATATAAATATTTCAAGTTTATATCATTATCACTGAGAGAATTATTTATGACAAAGCAGACTTGTAAAATCTTATATTGTATCAATTAGATGTGATCATCGATAAATAAATATATTAGTCTGAATGCATTATTATTATCTTTTAATAATAATATCTGACTAGGAACATTTAACAATATTGATAATATTATCATAATTTCATTTTTAAGTCATGTACTTAGAACTATAGAATGCATATCATTTTTCAAAAAAAAAATATTAATCTAACATTTATATCATAATAAATTAAGACATAACAAATTATAAAAAAAAATAAAGGATAAAATATTAATATTAATAATTCAAATTTCATAAACAAAAATATAATAGCGTTATTTACAGTGTATAAACACTAACAAAACCTATATCAAAACTGACTGTTTTCATATATTTGTGACATATATTTATAAAAATTTCCAATTTATTTATCTATATACGTGATCGATAGAACAAATAAGAGTGAAGTCAAAACTTAACTATTTTTTTATATAAAATTAACTTTAATAGTCATTTTCAGAATTTTGGCCAAACTTTACATTAGAGAAATGCATAGAATACCCTATTGTCGGCGTAGGTACCGAAAATACCTCAAATATCACTAAAATATCTTATATAAACAAGAATACCGAATACCCAATTATGAGTGAGGTATTCAGAAGACTAAAATTAGTTATATTTTCAGAATGGTTGTTTTTATATTAATTTTAATAAAAATCATTATTTTGGTAATTTTTTTACCAAATAAATTGTTTCACATCATTTTTATTATATGAAATAATAATTGCTCCCCAACACTAAGCCCCTACGTGATTCCATGAAATTTTGAACTGCGTCCAATACTTGAATAACTAATACAACCAGAATAACGTGTTCAAATACATCATCATGATCTCGGAGTCAGAGGAACATGTAATTCTTTATTATGTTACAATCTACATTTTTATCACAATTTTAAAACAATTTTATCGGCTTTGTTTTATTTGTCATATCACTTTTAAGTCTCTCATCAAAGTGAAAAGGACTGAGCTTTCTATTCAGTTACCTAAATTATTAATGTTAGACTTTTCTTTGTCTTGCAGGTGCCGCATACCTCAATTCACAAAGTCTACCCGAGAAAAATGTACTACATCAGTCCCAACCAATTTTTTACGTTTGGTTTGGGTACGGAAATTAAGAAATATGTATAAAATAGTGAGAAAAGAGAAAAAAAAGTGGGTGAAGTTATGGGATTAATTGATTTTTAATGTATAAAAGGGAGATAGTAGAGTAAAAATAGTATGAAAAGGAAGGAAACGTGGGAAAGTAGTGGGACTCATTGAGTATTTGTGGTAAGTTTTGAAATGTAAATAATTGGATGGGACATACCAAAAAAAAGGTAAAGAAATTGTTGGGAAAGAGGGAGTAGCTATTTTTTTATGTATGCTTATACATGAGCACAACTTGACGTTTAAAAAAAGAATGGTAAAAATTATAAAATATTATTAAAAAAATTGAAAAAATAATTACTACCTCCGCCCCTCATTTCTTACGGTTTTTCCACATGCATGACACGTATTTTAAGGTAACTATAAAGTTTATTTTAGTAAATTATTTTTAAAATTTTATTTTTCTGTATAAAAGTTTGAAAATTATATTTTTATTCAGAAAAAAAAAATAAAAAAAATTATGCAACTACATTTAATAAAAGCTTGTACCGACTTTGGTCCAATGTAAATTGAGGGATACCGAGGGAGTATCATTTTTGCTGGAATAATTATATGTCAGAAGTCTGAAAATCCGTTCTGCGGATCAAAGTTGTCTCCCTGTTTAGGACGTGAATATGGGACATGCGACCTTTGTTGTGCTATCTTGTTCCGGTCAAAGATAAATTATAACCTGATGGATTATTGTATGAGTTGGCATGAAAGCAACATTATTTGACTATGAACCTCTCATACAACTTCGAATCCCCACGCAATAAACAAAATCTTTAAGCCGACAACGTATTTCAACTTGACAAGTCCTTGAAACAACTTATAAATAGAGTTAGCACCTGCACAAACTCCATGCACTTTCATCCAACAATGGCTCATTCATTTCAAATCACCTTACTTTCATTTCTCTTCATTTTCTCAATCACTCAAGCTCAACCCTCTTTTCGACCGACGGCCCTAGTCGTTCCGGTGAAAAAAGCTGCCTCGACGCTCCAATACGTGACCACGGTTAACCAAAGAACCCCTCTAGTGTCCACAAACCTTGTCGTTGATCTCGGAGGCCGGTTCTTGTGGGTTGATTGCGATAACAATTACGTTTCATCCACATACCGTCCTGTTCGATGTCGAACTTCTCAATGCTCCTTGGCAGGGTCCATTTCCTGTGGGGATTGCTTTGATGGACCCCGACCAGGGTGCAACAATAATACTTGCGGGGTTTTTCCTGAAAACCCCGTGATTAACACTGCCACAGGCGGTGAGGTTGCTGAAGATGTTGTTTCGGTCCAGTCGACTGATGGATCGAGTGCAGGTCGAGCTGTTACCGTTCCACGTTTCATATTTTCATGTGCACCAAGTTCTTTGCTACAAAATCTAGCAAGTGGTGTGACAGGCATGGCTGGATTAGGCAGAACTAGAATTGCACTTCCTTCGCAATTTGCTTCTGCTTTTAGCTTCAATAGGAAATTCGCCATGTGTCTATCAGGATCGACATCTTCGAATGGTGTAATAATTTTTGGAAATGATCCATATAAGTTCCTTCCAAATATCATTGTTTCTGACCAAACACTTACCTACACACCACTACTAACAAATCCAGTAAGCACAGCAGTAACTTCTACACAAGGTGAGCCTTCGGTAGAGTACTTTATCGGAGTAAAATCAATCAAAATTAACTCAAACACCGTCGCCTTAAACACTTCACTTTTGTCTATAAGTACTCAAGGAAACGGTGGAACAAAAATTAGCACACTCAATCCATACACTGTCTTAGAAACTTCCATCCACAAGGCGGTCACGGAGGCTTTTATCAAAGAATCCGCAGCAAGAAACATAACACGAGTTGCATCAGTGGCACCATTCGGGGCATGTTTTAGCTCAAACAACGTTGGTAGTACGCGAGTAGGGCCAGCAGTGCCTTACATTGAGCTGGTTCTGCAAAGCGAAAGCGTGGTCTGGACAATAACAGGATCGAATTCGATGGTTTATGTTAACGACAATGTGTTATGTCTCGGAGTCGTAGATGGAGGATCGAATCCAAGAACTTCGATAGTTATCGGTGGGTATCAGTTGGAGGACAATCTGCTCCAATTTGATCTGGCAACTTCAAGATTAGGCTTTAGTAGTAGTCTGCTGGGGAGACGAACTACATGTGCCAACTTTAATTTCACATCTACCGCGTAAACACTTTCTACGGATCATATAGCTGCACCATTAAGTGTAAAGTTTCGAGATTGAGATTAAAATAAAGTGTGCGAAGATGTATGTGTGCGAGTTGAATAATTGTATTACAAGTTTGTATGGAAGTAAACTGATATTTTCATATCTTCTCGTCATTAATAAAAAAGTTTGTTTCAACTACGATACGGTTTTTTCTAATATATGTCGTTTAAACGGTAACTATAAATTATAGTCAAAATAAATGGGATAGTTGTACATGGAGATGGAGTTGTTTGATTTGAAAGGAGTAACAGTTGACGTGCTGGCTTGGAAAGATAGCTAGTGCTTGATTAATTTAAGAAAATGATATACTCCTACTTAATTAACATTATTTGTTGATATTAATTTTTTCAAAATTATTTATAAATTTTTTCTTATTTAATTTTTATATTGTATGTCTTTTTATTTTAAACAATGTTATATTTGTGAATCTTATAAGTTTTAAAATAACAAATAAATTATAGGGATAATAAAATAACTTGATATTAATGGCTTAGAAAGAAAAAAAAGTAGGTAAAGTTATTTTTTGTGTAAATCGTGTGATATTAAAATATGGTTTATGTGTAAGACCGCGTTAAATCATGTAAATTATTTTTTAAAATTGGAGTTGGTTGAATGTAAAATATATGGATTAATGATGAACAACTGGCCTCGCGTTTGGATCGACTCACAGTATTGACTTGAAATTTCATGATCAAATTAGTGTTCAAAAACACTTATACGAAACTTTAAGTTTTTCTCTCTGGCTAATCAGAGTCTGTCTTGTCTATATGGCAAGTTTGGGATTTATTAGTTGCTTTACCACCTTATCATATTCAAAACAGATTCAAATTAATATATCATGGAGTCTGGTCATCCAAATCTGGAGAAACTTTATGAAAGGTTAACCATTGAAGAGGAAGAAGAGGAAGATAGTGGCATAATCGTTGGGGCTGTGGAAGAACAGGAAAAAAAGAGAGTTTTCTTTTTGTGGGGCGATTTCTAACAGAAAAAACATCAATTTTCAGGCGATGCAAAATGTGTTAGCATCACTGTGGAGACCAAAGGAGGGAATGGGGGTGCATAATATAGCAGGGTATAGATATTCTTTTGTCTTTTACCATATTTTGGATTTAAGGAAAGTCATTGAGGGGGGACCTTGGTCGTTTGAGCAGAATATGCTAGTGTACCATCATATTCAAAATGAAGAAGATCCGGGTCAAGTAGCTCTAAATGAAATGGAGATTTGGGTACAGGTTCATGACATCCTTAGAGGTTTCATATCTGAAAGTATCTTGACAAGTGTTGGGAATTTTGTAGGGAAGTATGTGAAATCTAATCCTGCAAATTTTGATGGTACGTGGAGACAATACGTAAGAGTTCGTGTGAGGTTAGACGTACAAAGGCCTTTAAAGAGGCGTATGAAGATTAAACGTGAAGGAGGATCCTGGAACTGGATAAATTTTAAGTATGAAAGGATGGGAAATTTTTGTTTTGTCTGTGGCATCATTGGACATACATAGCGAGAATGTAATGTCCTCTATGCACATCCGGAGAAGGAAGTTGAACGTGCATACAGTACTTGGCTCAGGGCGCAGGGTAGGGGAAGCAGCTGGTACTTGATCGGGCGGGGGCGGTTTGGTTTCGAAAATAAGGGGTGGGTGCACGGTGGTTACGAAATATGAACGGCGTAGGACGGTGGTCGGAAGGTGGTGATAGTACACGGAGCCATGGAAGTGGAGGTAACAACTCGGAAGAGGTGGCGAGATTCAAGGAGATTGAAGGGGTGGTTAGAGAAAATCATAGAGATAATTTTGCAGTAGTTGTTACACCAAAAAATCAGGAGAGTGTGGATAAGGAAGGGAATATTTTGAATTTAAGTGAAAAGGCGGGAAGTATTAATACCATACTAGATACAAAAAGGAGAAGAACAGAAATGAGCCATACCCAGTTGGATTATGGACCAAGTTTAATGCAAACGGATGGGCTACTATATGAAGAGGGGAGTAAGGAAATGGAAGTTAGCGATCCAAAAAACTTGTATGGGGCGGGTCCTGGAATCCAGGCCCGCCGAGGATTATGAGTTGCTTATCGTGGAACTGTCGTGGAATGGCCAAACCACGAGCAGTTCGATTTCTCAAAGAAATCGTTAAACAACTTAGGTCAAATCTTATTTTTCTGTCAGAAATATTAGTAAAAAAAGAAAAATTGAAGAGATTTGTAAGGCAATACATTATGCAGGATGTTTTGTAGTCGATGCTCAGAACCATGGAGGTGGATTGGCACTTATCTGGAAAAATGACGGAGGAGTTGAAATAAAAGGAAGTAATAAACATTATATAGATTATTAGGTAGTGTATGATCAAGTCGGACGGTGGAGATATACAGGATTTTATGGATGCCCCGAACGACAACGAAGACAAGAGTCATGGGAGTTGCTGAGAAATTTAGCAGGTTAGTCTACTTTACCATGGTGCATACTTGGGGATTTTAATGATATCATGTTTGATCATGAAAAGTGTGGGGGAACACCACAGCCTCGGGGGTTGATGGAGGGATTCAGAAATGTGGTAAATGAATGTGCGTTAACTGATTTAGGCTTCAGTGGTAATGAGTTTACGTGGGAAAGATCAAGGGGGACCCCTAATTGGATGCAAATACGCTTAGATAGAGGTTTGGAAAATTCTGCATGGCAGAGGTTATTCCCACGGGCAGAAGTAAAGGTATTGGAGGTTTCTACTTCAGATCATCTTCCTCTTTTTTTGGAGCTGAATCAAATGGTGTATGTTCCGGATATAAAAAGGTTTCGATTCGAAAACTGTTGGGTTAGAGAGGATCAGTGTTCTAAGATTGTGAAAGATAGTTGGATTGAGGCTGATGGCTGGAATATTATGAAGAAAATGGAGTATGTGAGTTTGAAGTTAGAAGAATGGGGAGGAGGTTTAGTTCAGGAGCTACGAAATCAGATAAAGAAATGTAGAACTAATATGCAGAGGCTCAGGTCAAGAAGAGAAAGATATGGGATTCAGCAGTATGAAGAAGCTCGAGATTTGTATTTGAAGTTACTGGAGAAACAGGAGGTGTACTGGAAACAAAGATCAAAATAGTTCTGGCTCCGAGAGGGAGACCAGAATACAAAGTTTTTTCATAGATTTGCGACGGGACGAAAGAAACAAAATCAAATTACAAAGTTGCAGGACGCAGATGGGGAATGGAAGGAGAGTAAGGAAGAGATTCGACAGATCATTGGAGATTACTTTTCTGCATTATTCAAAAGTGAAGGAACATCTGAAACAATATCTGAACGAGAGGTAGTAAAGCAAGTTTCAGTAACGCAGAATGAAGAGCTTACTATGCCAATTACAAAAGAAGAAGTGAAGAATGCTAATTCTCGATGCACCCAGATAAATCACCGGGTATTGATGGTTTGAACCCTTGCTTTTTTCAGACATAATGAAGTGTGGTAGGAGAAGATGTGGTAAGATATTGTCAGCACTTTATGATTACAGGGGAATTACCACCTGTTGCCAATAAAACAGTTGTGTGCTTAATTCCAAAAGTTAAACAGCCTCAAAGAGTGACTGACTTACGTCCAATTTCATTATGTAATGTACTCATCAGGATTGTGTCAAAAGTCTTGGCAAATCGACTGAAGGTCTATTTGCCTATGTTGATATCAGCAACACAGAGTGCTTTTGTAGAAGGTCGGTTGCTCACAGATAATGCATTAGTTGCGTTTGAATTGAATCATTACATCCAGCGGAAAAGACAATGAGAGAATGGAGTGGTGAGCTTTAAAATTGATGTGTCCAAAGCCTATGATAGACTGGAGTGGCACTTTTTGGAAGCTATGATGCAAAAATTTGGATTTAACGATGTTTGGAGAGATCGTGTAATGGCATGTGTCAGAACAGTTTCATACAGTTTTGTTCATGATGGAGAGATTTTTGGTGATGTTCAACCTCAACGTGATATTAGACAAGGCGATCCTATATCGCCTTATTTGTATATATTATGTGCAGAAGGTTTGAGCTCTATGATTCGAAGACATGAGGAAATGGGTTTGCTGCATGGGTGTTCGATTGCTCGAAGGGCACCTCCAGTGTCACATTTATTATTTGCAGATGACTCTTATTTTTTCTTTAGAGCTACAAAAACTGAAGCATCAATTATGAAAAACATCTTACTGAAATACGAGAGGTTATCAGGACAGGCGATAGACTTTGGAAAATCAAATGTGGTGTTTAGTCCAAATACTACAAGAATGAGGAGGAGGGAGATTTGTGAAACGCTGCAGGTAAATGAAGTAGGTGTTCCTGGTAATTATTTGGGGTTACCAATGTATATTGGGAGAAGAAAAAATAACACTTTTAAGTTTTTGGTGGAGCGTATCAGTTCTAAATTGGCAGGATGGAGTAATAAGCCAATTTCAAAAGGAGGAAAACTGGTGTTATTAAAAACTGCGGCACAAACAATTCCAAATTTTTGGATGAGTCTGTTATTAATACCACAGGAGATATGTAATCAGATTCAAAAGCAAATGAATTCATTCTGGTGGGGAAGCGGAGGATCAAGCAAGGGGATTAGATGGCTGTCATGGGAGAAGATGTGTTCTGCTAAAGAGGGAGGAGATTTGGGATTCAAGGAATTAAACAAATTCAACATTGCTATGTTAGCAAAGCAGGGTTGGAGGTTGCTTAACAATCAGAATCCTTGGGTTACGAGTATTATGAAGGCAAAGTATTTCCCAAAATGTGATTTCTTGCAGGCTCGGGAGTATTTTTGCGGCTAAGGATATGGTTAAGCAAGGGAGTAGAAGAAGGATAGGAGATGGCGAGCAGACTACTGTGTGGCATATACCGTGGTTGCCAGGGGATAACGATGGTTTTTTTACCACTAACATGCCCCATGAATTGGAGCATATCCGGGTGGTAAGTTTAATGGAGACTGGGAGGAGAAGTTGGGACGAAGAGGTATTGAATGATATTTGCAATGAACGTGATGCACAGATGATTAAAAGTATTCTAATCCCATATCAAAGTAGGGCTGATTCGTGGGTATGGAGGTTGGAAAAGTCTGGGATGTTTTCTGTGAAAAGCTGCTATAGAGCACTGTAGGGTGACCAACAATAGACAGATGCAGCGTTTTGGAAGAAAATCTGGGCATTGGAACTACCAGGTAAGGTGATTAATTTTGCTTGGCGTATCTGTCGTGGATGTTTGCTGACTGCTACTGCTCTAGTTATGAAGCGAGTGCAAATTAATACTAAGTGCTCATGGTGTTTAGTTAAGGATGAAGATGCAACTCATGTAATGTTTGATTGCTCATTCACACGGTCAGTATGGAGCCAGGTGGGTCTAAAAGAGGTTAGTACGACGGGATATGAAGGACACATTGCTGATATATTACATCAACTTGCAGAAAAATGCTCCCGCAAAAGTTTTGCATTGTTGTTGTTGATATGTTGGAACCTCTGGAACCGAAGAAATCGGTGGGTATGGGACAAGATAAGTGGCTCGGAATTTAGTATTCAAGCAACAGCAAGGAACATGATGCATGAGTGGAATCAGAAGTGTGCAGAAGATAGGAGTCACAGAGGTGTTTCGACGAGATGGCGTAGCCCACAGCAAGGATGGATCAAGGTGAACACTGATGCTGCTATCTTTTCTGAATGGAATAGTACTGGAGTAGGAAGTGTGATTAGAAACGAACATGGTCAGTTTATCCGAGCTCGAAATCAAAAGTTGTAAGGGTTATATAGTCCTCGAGAAACTGAAGCTCTTGGCCTTAAAGAAGCTCTATCATGGGTTAAAAATTTGGGCTATAAACGGTGTGTATTTGAGACGGATGCGAAAGAGCTTGAAGGGGCATGTCAAGGCGTCCAAGGAAATACCTACTTCCACTTAATTATGTTAGATTGTATGGAATTATTTAAGCACTATGACGAAGTGCTAGTAGACTATGTCCCGAGGTCTGCGAATATAGTGACTCATGAGTTAGCAAGAGCTACTTATTCTATGTCAGGTGTCCATGAGTGGGTTGATACCCCTCCTGATTGTATTCGTGATGCGTTGATCATCGATTCAATTTAATAAAAGCAAGTACTTTAACTTCAAAAAAAAAAATTAGTGTTTAACTCCGCTTTAATAACAAGCCGGTCTTAAAAATAATGAACTGATTTTAAAAATCATTTTCAGTTCAATAAAAAACTCGACTCTAACTCATTTAATTTATAAAAAAAAAACTAAACAAAGCTCGACCTATACAAAACTCGGTTCAATTTGTTTATTTACATCTCTATGAATATTAAGCTAACAGGTACTTGCATATCACACCCCCAAATATCATTCAAAATTAAAATAAACCCCAATTTTGGGAAAATCAATTTCCATCTCTTATCTTAACTTTAACATTTATTATATAAATGCATCCCATATCATAATTTCATTGAATCGAGGGTGAAATTGAAATTTCAGTAAAAAGAATTGAAATAAATTTTATAATTTTCAAATATTATTAAAAATAAAATTTTAAGTATACCAACTATAAAATACTTAATTCTAAATTTTCAAACTATACTATTAATTTATGTTTCAGTTTTTATATTATAATATTAATTTTCAAAACTTTATAATTCTACTAAAAGGAAATTTAAGTATATAATTTAAGGTAATTTTACAAAATTAATTTAATAGAATAATAAAATATTGGCATTAACGTTTTAAAAGGAAAATCAAAAATAAAATCAATTGTATGATTTGAAAATTCAAAATTTTTAATTTTATAGCTAGTAAACTTAAAAGTCTAATTTTTATTAATATTTGGAAAATATAAAATCTACTTGAACTATTTTTTGTTTAAAATTCCAATCCAGTGAAATTTCTATAACCAATGCATAATAAATGTCAAAGTTAAATTTAAGAGATATAATTTGATTTTTTTAAAGTTTGAATCTTTATGATACTTAAGAAATGCATTATGTGAATAACTTTTAAGATCATTTCCATTTTAGACCCTAGTATGTATCTAAAGAAGCTCCAGTAACTGTAAGGGTGTTAGTATTTTATGGAATTGGTAAGATGTTCATGGGTCGGCGCCGAGAATTGCTAATAATTGTTAAAATTCGCAGTAGTTTGGGATGCCAAACTACAATGCTAATAATATGTCATATCTACAATTTTTTATTAATTTTTATTTTAAATATATGTTTGTAAATGTTTTTTAACTTAAAATTTATGAATTAAAATAATTGTATTTAAAAAAAATTGCTAAATAAAAATTATTTATTTTAGTTTATTAAAGTATAAAAATTTCTGACTTATAAATAATACTTATATAATATCTATCTACTTATTATTTATAAGTCAATTATTTATTTTAATTTTTAAATAACTTATTTTTAGATTTTTGGATAATAAAATAACACGACAAAATAGACATTGTTGGGCCTGTTTGGTCACATCTTATAAGTCAGTTATTGACTTATAAGCCCTAGGTAGTTTGAGTGTTTGTGTACCTAATTTATAAGTGAGATTTTTAACTTATAAGCTGATTAAGTTGAATGTTAGTAACGATGTACTTTGTTTTATTTTGATTTTTTGCGTTTTTAATAATTTTAATTTAAAAAAATATATTTTTAAATGTTAATCTAATCTAAAATTGATGAAATAATATGATTATATTTATAAGTTATTTATTTTGATTTATTTGAAATTATCCAAACACGTATATAATTTATAAATATTTTTTACTTACCACTTATAAATTATTTATTCATTTTAAGTTATACGGTTGGTAGCATTATTTGGTGATGTCACTGCACTTGCTCGCAGACACTGAGCAGGTGCTGAGAATGAGCTGAAATATATGATGATATTATTAGACTGCATTATTAAGCAATTCAAGTTGTTCGGTTATGGCGTCTCCGCGTCTAATAAATCAACCTCTTGGGGTGCAACTGCACCGCCTTCAGTTCTCTCTCTTCATGCCCCATGCAGGCCCGGCGGCTGATTTTATCACCCTCTTCTGGGCCAGGGCACAACAGTAAGGCATAAGCTTTACTACTTGTCCATACTTTTCCTTGATAATTTTAGGTTCAAACTAAATTATTATTCGGAATCATCAATAAATAAGTAAATGTAAGATATCATTATAGTAATGCTAGTTATCCTGAATTGATTGTTAAAATCATTTTACAATGATACGTGACATTTATCATAAATATATTATGTATCATTATCAAAAAATAATTACCAAATATGAATAACAGGAATAACATATAATTTTAATTGAAAGTATGCTACTGTTTTACAAGAAGATAAATCAACCCTTCTAAGTTGGTACATATCACATCCACATCTTGTAATAAAAACCAATAGCAAATACAGTAGGCGCTTCCAAGTGGCAATTGTCAAAACTATAGAATAATCAATTTGTCTAGATTTTGACATGTTCTTATTATACCAACTTTGACCATACAAAAACAGATGTATATTGGGTGCTTCATCTAGTATATATGCAACTGATCTCAACACCTTTTCATCATATCCACTCTCAAAACCATGTCTTCATTCATCCATTTTATTCTCTTCTCCTCACTGCTCCTCTCATTGGCTTCTGCTCAACAATCTTTTCGCCCTCGTGCCTTACTCTTACCCGTCTCGAAGGATCCGAAAACGCAACAATTTTTGACAGAAATTAACCAAAGAACTCCTCTGGTCCCTACAACTCTTGTTGTGTCACTTGGAGGCCGCCAACTTTGGGTTGATTGCTACAACAATTTCATTTCTTCCTCCATTCGCCGCCCTAAATGTGGCGCGGCTCAATGTGCATTGGCCGATGCGGATGGCTGCAGGAACAACATTTGTGGTGCTAGTCCTGAAAACCCCGTCACTCGAACTGTTACTTATGATGATGTTGTCACTGATGTTGTTAATATCATATCGACTGATGGATCAAGACCTGGCCCTGTTTTTACCATACCAAATTTTGTTTCGCTTTGTGCACCTTCTTCTCTTCTGGAAGAGCTTGCTAGTGATGCAGTTGGCTCAGCTGGTTTGGGACGGACTCGAGTTTCACTTTCTTCTCAACTTGCTGCTAGATCAAGTTTTAAAAGACAATTTGCTATGTGTCTTCCATCTTCAACATCATCTAATGGTGTTATAATATTCGGAGACGTTCCTTATAAGTTTCTTCCGAACGTTGATGCTTCTAAGATATTGGCATTTACACCGATTCTTACCCATCCGTCAGGTGACCTGTCAGCTGAATATTTCATTGGGGTGAAAAAAATTAAAATAAACGGAAAAGTAGTGCCGATAGCTACTGCATTGTTAACTATTCAAAACGGTGGAACTCAGCTCACAACAGGCAATCCTAACACCGTGATGCGGACTTCTATTTACAATGCAGTGACCTCAGCTTTCATAAAGGAGGCTGCAGCCATGAACATTACTCGAGTTGCATCAGTGGCGCCTTTTGGTGCGTGTTTTGATGGTAAAACTGTTTTAGGTAGCCGGTTAGGTGCAAAGGTTCCATTTATTGACCTTGTTTTGCAGAATGAGAAAGTTGTGTGGACAATTACAGGGTCAAATTCGATGGTTGAAGTTGGAAACAATGTGTTGTGCCTTGGATTTGTTGACGGTGGCAAGGATCCGAGGATTCCAATTATTATTGGAACACATCAGCTGGAGGATAATGTCTTGCAGTTTGATTTGGCAACATCAAGGCTAGGTTTTAGCAATACTCTGTTAGCTAGACAAACTACATGTGCAAATTTCAACTTCACATTGACTGCTTAAGTAGTACTATGTATATTAATCTTGTGCAATTGAGTAATATGCAACTAACTTCAAAAATAATTTGCATCAATGTATTTTATTCATAATTTTACAATAAGGATTCTTTGTTTCATAGAAAATCTTGTGCATATGCAGTTAAAATCAAACTATTACACACATAAGAAAAAACAAATGTACATGTGTAGATCGTGCTAAACACATTCTGAAGTTTATGATCAAAAAAGGAAATGTCTGTATTACTACCTATATATGTACGGACATTTAGTCTTTCCTGTTTGTGCAAAATAGTAAAGCTTGCAGCAAGGTACGCCAGAAAACCTGAGAGATGAAGGACTAGTTGGGGATCTAGTGAGTGACAGGAAAAACGATAGAGAATGACCAGGTTGACCAATCCAACATGATAAGCTTGTGTGATTCATGTTTGCGTACCACATTTCTTTTGAGAAAAGACAGGGAAGCTAAATTTAAAAGAATTAAGGAGCCGTATCAGTCTTGACAGGTATACATGATCAAAGAAGAAGCGAACACGTTGCTGAAGCAGTTCCTCCGACGCGCGCAATAGCCAAAGGTTTTATAATCAGATTGTTCATCATGTTCCTTGCCTGCTCTCAACATAATCAGTCTCCCCTGCACCCCCTGTAGAGTAGTATATTGCACACTGCTAATGTTGTATCATCCTCTGTCAAATGGAAAAGTTTATTACCGTTTGACTTTCAAGTTTTAATAGTGCATAAGCACCGGTACAAACCTCTTCAAACACTTCCTGCTTTAAGTGTCAATAAGATGTCAAGCTATTTTAAAATTATCACATATTTTGCTTCCCTCAAATAAAGAACCCTTGGACTAGACACGGTAACTGTTCACATATGAATGCATAGGCCGCTTCATAACTCATGGTAGACGATGACATACACTGTGTCTTACAGACAATGACATACGTAGTGTCTCAATTAATGAATAAAATATTTTCACCACAAGGGTATTCATTTATCGAGATTTGTACTATTTTATTTGTTTTATCGTTAATCTCTCTATTTTAGTTTTCATCATTTTGACATAGCTCATCTCAGTACTTTCCAGCTGATTACTCACAAATTACAAATTTGTTACTTTCAGAGAACAAGATGCTTCTTTTAGGAAATCACCATTCAATGATACCATGTTTGAAACAACAAAATAATAGCCCATACTTCTCCACATCAGTTCTCGATAATGCATCAAAAGTTATCAAAAGTCGTCTAAAGTTCAAATAAAGAAAGGTGACTTGGTTGTAGATATACAAACATTGTAACTACATGTTAAAACCTTCCAAATATTTCAGGAACTCTGCAACTCTGAGAATACCAGAGATGCTAAAACGTCCTACAAACTCGTTATACATTTCCGTTGTGTTTTTCTGCCAATAGTATCCTTGCTTTTAATTGCATACTTTGACCTGAACCAACGAAGCAACACCACACTAATCAGCAAATTTGATCTTCTTTGGAAGAGGTTGATTGCTACCCACCTGCGAGAAAATTGCATTCATGTAAAGAGCCGAAGTGTGCAGATGATATTATAATCATATACCAGCAGTCCCTTCTGTATACATAGGCTATTAAGAACTTCGAGAGTTTACAAGTTATGAAAACCACAGAGCATCACTAACTAGTAACTACTAAATGCTAACACTTCATAAACAAAAGGGATTGCCGGGGAAACATACAACCCCTACTTCTCTACAAGTGCAAAAGAGACGCATAATGGGGACTCATTTCCATCTCACAATGGACAATTCATGTTTCTAATTAGTGATTAATTGTTTATGTCATTACAAAACAAAGGCCATTGAGAAAGGGGATATGGTATCTCTCAAGGGAGTTGATTGAGAAGCATAATAACCTGTCTACTTGAAAATTCCAGTTAGGAATTGATACTGGAAAATACATGTGGTAGGTAATTTAAGATTTCTGACATATTGTTTCCTATATACTGGTATGTGCCAGGAAATTCCACATTTACATAGTCTATCAGGCTGAAGGTAAGTCAAATGACTGCACTACCTTCACACTGGCTCTACAAATGCATATCATTCTTGGCGATGCCGATGTCAAGTCTGCCAACATTCTACTCTGTGAATATATCATGGCTAAACTTGTTGATTCAATGGTTTCATAAAAATGGCTTTTAAGATTGACATGTTAGTAAACTTTTTACTATTCTACACAGAGTTTGTCAACAAGCTCCAGTACAACTATGCAAATAACCTATGCTGCTATTCTTTCTTACATATGCTGCTTTTTCAGATAATTCGCTGTTGTTGGCTTAGTTTGGTAGTTTGTTAAAGAAAGGCAATCTGCCTCATCTTGTCTGTGCAAATTCATGAGATTGGCTGAGTAGATAAAATTCATGTTCATGTTTTGGTTAGTGTGGAATTAATTGAAACCACTAAATTTATAATATGGTAAAGTAGATCCTGAATGGGGAACAGCTCCTCTGATGGGTGTCGCAATGGCCCTGTTTGCAATAATTTTATCTATTATTTTGAAGATTTGGAACTCTTCTGTTTTATTGGATGGAATTTCAATATATTAGACACACTGCGGTCCAACCAATTGGGAGAGAATTGTCAAAAAGGAACAATTTAAATAAACATAAATACATAATTCGATATTCATTCAATTCATCCTCTCAGAACGAAATGCCAAAACATTTTGACTCTTCAACCCACTCAGGAGGAAGAACAAGTAATACCGTAATAGACATTTGGACGTGTTAAATTACAATCTGTATGTATTATGTAACTAATTCCTTGTTTTAGAATTTTCGCTTTAAAATGAATTCGATAATAGTTCTTACTACAGTAAACACTCGTATACCATAGTATTGTAGTACACAAGTATATACTATTTAAAATTAGATACATCATACAAGTGCATAACATTTAAATTAGATAGTCATAGAATATAAGTCTTAATTTTTGGCTCAAATTGCATTTTCAACTATGTGCTTGTGAATTATATACATGTAGTTATCACATTATTTAATATGATAGCAATCAAAAATTAAAACGAAAGGCAATTTGAGCTTTTAAAAGACAGAGAATAAAGAATTCTTACAATTTCTGGGCATACGTAATCAATACCAGCATCCTCAATCCTCTTCCGCCTTTTCTGGTCCTTTTTCATGATACGTTCCACCAATTTCCTCTGCTCCTCTAACGTTCTTTCCTGGAAGTAATATCACAGAACAATCTCATATTTGCTAACATACATAAGTTGCAAAAAATGAACCCCTACAAGAGTGCATCGGACACTAATATCTATCATAGATGTACCTTGTTGTGTCGTGTCCTTTCAATTTGAACCCAGTCAGGAGGTGTGTACCAGCGGCTAACACCTTTCCATCTGAATAAGGTGAACATCAGTTTATTACAAAAGTTAAGAGAGAGCTGTGATAATAAACATGTCAAATGCATGTAAACTGTGACATATGTGAGGAATTAAAAAACTCAGTTTCAAATTTATTAGCACCGCATTCACAAGACAAGATTATAGAATTCAAATTCTGATATGTATCAATTAAAATCTTAAACCATAAGGCCTGTATTTTGTTGTAATTGCCAAGTGCTTTACTATATTTATAGTATGTCAAATCTATGTCAAGTTTCTATGTAATGATTTTGTACGGGATTTATGTAGAAAAAATTCCTATATAAAATATTGTACATGATTTACTTAAAATGGTATGAAAAAACTTCACACAGCATTAATGCAGTGACAATATATTTTCATAAGCGAAATTTACACACTACACTTACACTTTTGGATGAACTCTCTCTGGTGGAATAAGCTGAACTTGCAGTAAGTGCTCAAATAAGAGGTAGTTGTGCATAGTCTCAGCAACGATCTTAGCCACCTGCAGTCACAGACACCATTAAATTAAGATTGGTAAGATATGTGTCAGTGTTCACAACAATAAGGGAATAAAATCATGACAAGTACAACCTCAGGAGATTCAAACTGAATGAAACCAAAATGCTTTGATTTTCCGGTCTGTACGGCACAAGTCAAACGATTGTAAGTTAGTCAATTAGAATAACTCTTTACATCAAATAGGTTTCAAAAAGAGATATGACAGATGATTTTTAAAATATGGACATTATGCACCATTAAGAAAATGATTGGCAATTCATAATCATAACCATCAGATTACACGATGCACAGATCAAGAAATGTGCATAAACTAAATTAGTTTTTTAGTATGCAAAGGCTTCCTACCAACAAGTACAATGATATTACGAACCTTTTTGTTCCTTGCAATTCGAAGCCTTTTGATTGCACCGAATTGTTTGAAAAAGGCTGCAGGAACAGGGTAAAAACCAAAGAAACATTATAGATATTCCTTTCAAATTAACAAGGTAGCCAGCATTAACTACTTCAGAAATTTCTCATTTAAAATTTAGCGTGTCAATTACAGTATAAAAATAAAAATACACAAAGCAGCCTACGTGTTCCCTATAATAACGATAAAACATGCATGCATTTTTATGAAATTGGTCATGAGTATGTTCACAAGTAAGGAAAAAAAAACATAGGCGAAACTGAACCCACCTTCCATTTCATCCTCATAAAACCCATGTGGGATTCGACCAATATACAAGACATTTGCTTTGTCTTCCGACTTCTTCTCGGACACTGGAATCTTCCTAGCTGGACCACCTTCTAACGGCTTTAATCCACCCACAAAAGAACAACAATAATCAGTAAAAAAACTTTATGATAATCAATATCCAACTACAGCTTCCCAGTCAATGAAAAACCAATATTACCAAAAAATCAGCAGCAGCAGTAGCAGTCGCGGCAGCCTGGACTTTCTTAGCCGAAGCAGCTATCTTATTAACCTTCTTCTTCTGCTGTTTCCTCAACGTAGTTTTCTTTAATTTTGAAACCATATTTCCGACCTAATATCACACACAATACTCAAAACGTCAAACACAAAACTCGATATCAAATATCATGAACACGAAACTTACTACTTCATATAAATCTAATTGAACCTAGTTCCTCACTGTTACTAACAGCTCACAATTTCAAAAAGGTGTCTTTTAAATCTAATTTTCATCGCCTATTTGCAATTACTTCGATTGTCAGAATAATTAACTTCCTACTTTATACAACTCGAATAAACCCTAATTCCTCATTCTATTATCAACATCTCAACATTTACCTTCAAATGTATCTCTTTTAATCTAATTTTCATCATTATTCGCAATTTCTTCGACTTTTGACAGATAAAAAATCTCAAACCACGAATAAATTTCAATTTCTTATAGCAAAAATCACAACAACAAAAAAACAAAGCAACGAATGTATATATGAAGTTGTACAAAATAAGCTACTTAAAAAGCAAAGGAAACATAAGTACGATAAGTATGAGGATTGTGTATGTATATAAGTAATTACTGACCTTAGTAGAGCGGCCGGAGAGATTGAGAAGAGGAAAGTGCGGCGGCGGAGATGTGGCGTCGAGAGAGAAAGAGAGGCTACGGAGAGAGAGAGGAGAGATATATTGCTGATGATTTGGGCTCTTAAACCCTGGTTGGTGTTTTATTCTTTGGGCTCTTTGTAAGTGTGAGGGTTTTGGAGGTTGGCCCAATTTAGAGTTTGAAGTTCTCTTTTTTTTTTACGAACAACCTTATATACCTTGCCATTTATTTCGGGGTGAATAATTTTTAATTGCATGAGAATCTGAGATATGTCATCGAACTCCTAGTTCAAATTTTTTATCCAAATTCGTAGTTTTATTTGTCCCTAAAAATATATCAATCTATAAAACAAAATCAATATATCCATTTTTCTCCTCAAAATTCCATCTACTATTTTTTCATATTTCGAAAATAATTGAAAATTTTACGTTCTCTTCATTCTCCCACTTAGAGGTAAAAACGAATTGAATAAATACGAATAGCCATATGTTCAAATTCGTCTTAAATTTATAAATACTTATTCAAATTCGATCCGGATTCAAATTAAAAAAAAAAACACTTTACCTCAATGTTATTAAAGGTGATGAGACACAAGGCCAGACGCGTGTCTCATCAAAGTGAAACAAATTTATTTAGAAAATATATTTATAATTGCTAAAATTATGCAAAAACACCATAAAAACCTAAATAAATTTTGCTTTGAGCTTAAAAGTGGAACATACCTGTAATTTTTAAGAACAATTAATATTGTACAGCACGAGTTTAGTACACAATGTGATGTCTTGTAGGATGAATTCTACAAACTCTTTGGCATGAACAAACAACTAACTACTAAAAAAGTTACAAATTAGCGAGGAATAAGTCCACCAACATCAAGCAATTGTAATTAACTCAAAGTCTCAAACAATAATAGTGGAAAGAAAATAAGTTTGGGGGCCGGATACAAAATGAAATAAAATAAATAAAGACATATCCAAGTTAAAAAATTTCATGTTCGAGATAATCAACATTAAATTCATCAACTTCGGTGCTCCCTTCCTCAAATTCGAACTCATCTTCCTCATCCTCCTCATCAGTCAAGCGGTAACTAGATGATGGCTCACATGGACGTTTCTCTTTCTTGTTAGCAGAAACAACGGTGTGTGCTTGTGATCTAACAGCCTGTGTTTGTGATCTAGAGTTATATCGAGCTTCTCATGCACCACTAGCTACTGCTATATCCTACCAGGTCAATCTTTCACCCTCGACAAAAATAAATTCATTTCCATCATCATCATCAGGCGTCCCCATCAGCCACTCGATATTTTCATCAATATCATTCAAAGATATATGGTTAATGGTGTCGTGCAAGGCGTATCGGCCTCTCAATACTCTATTGTATTTGACAAAACAAAATCATTCAAATGTTGTTGAGCTAGTCGATTCCTCTTTTTGGAATGAAACTGTAATATACAAACATAATTTTTCTTATAAGAGTACGCATTAATTAGATATACAAATTGTTTCTCCAATTTCGTTCACAACTGGACGAACTGCAACTGAGACTAAGGATTTTGATTGCAAGTTTTTGTACATTAGGCGCATAACCACCGTAAGAGATCCATCACTTCGTTGAAATATTAGCGCAATGAATATAAGAATGAGACTGATTTAATAAAAAACTTTAACAATTTACTTCATTATATTTATGTAACCTGGAGATTTTGAACTCATTTGCCTTCTAGCCATTGAGATGCCAAAGAAATTGCATACGCTTATGTACAATGGAATCTGGTCAGTATTTCTATCTTTTTCAGCTCTACTAGATATCACATTCTCAATACAAGTATAAAGCCCTTTTATCACCTATTGACCTGATTCTATGTCAAGTTTGTATAATAAAATTCTGGATTAAGATAATATCCAGCAGCATGTAGGGGCTGATGCAATTGTACATTCCACCTAGCATTAAAATACCAAATATTTTTTATCTACCGACCTCTTTTAACAATTACACAAGCGAGTGAGTCGTATATTACCTTTCATCAATTATTTTGAAAATGTGTAAGTACTTTTTCTCAATTTTCTTAAAGAACTTTGCAATTGCCTCTTTTCACATCCATTTCCTCGTATATATATCTCATTGGGGGTTTATTTTCCCCATCAACCAGCCTAAAGACATGAACAAGAGGTATTTTCACCGTAAGTGAAAATATCACATTATTCCAAAATGACGACATGAAAATAATTTCAGCAATATCTTTACCGGTCCTCTCCTTTGAATATTTGCTTTCGAGCCATTCTTTTAATGAAAACATATTTCGTAAATTAGCCTGGTGGTTGTGAATTCTATCCAGAATGAGAAAAGCCGTTACAAATCGAGTTTTTGTTGGTTTGATCAGCTCCCAATGTTTCGTGAATTACCTCAACATGTTTACCGTTGTAGGCCTGATAAATATTTAGAAATTCAATTTAACAACCCTCTCAAATATTGTCTTCATATTATTCAATTTGAAAATTCCTTCAAGGATTAAATATAAGCAATGAGCCGCACAAGGAGTAGACCCGCAATTATCGACACGACACGACTTACACGAAACGACACGAAAATTTAGTATTTGGGTTTACCTTTTTAGTAAACGACACGAATATACACGAACATGAAAGTACACGGGCAAAATTTAGTGTCGGTTTTGTTTTTACCCTTTGAGTACACGACACGACACGAAGTATACGACATAATTATATATATATATATATATTAATATTAGAACTTAATAAATTTATAAATTAAAAAACCTAATATAATATAACAATACATTATAAAATATAATGTATAAACAAATAGTCAAATACAGTAATACACTTTACTGGCTCGGGCCCTTATCAAAATAAGTAAATAACCTCTACATTCTACGGCTCTTATACTTTATACTTTATTACATTGGGAATTAGGGTTCTTTATACATCTTTTTTACACATCCACAAATAGCAAACTCCAATTTAAACGGCCCATCTGAACTACAATGGATGAAGAAGAACACCCAGATGCCAATATTCCGGTATTGATTACTTCTCAATTCTCGTTAATATTTGTTTTGATTGTATTCACTTGTTGATTGAATTTATTGAGTATTTGTTTATTTTGGGAGGTTTTGATTTCTTACCTTTTTTGTAATTTCTTATATCCTCTAGGTATATGAATTACTAAGTGAGGATAAGGCGGATTTGCAGGAGAATGAAAATGAAAATACGGTGCCAAGTACGGAGGATTCAGTCCAACAAGAGACGAAGTCGAAGGGTAATAAACGGAAGTGGACGAAAGCTTGGGATACTTTTGATTATATCAAGGGTGTAAATGGCGAGAGAGATACATCCAAGTGTAAAAAATATGGTTATTAATTACCTTATAATTCATCATTTGGGACCGGGAACATGCTTAAACATCAGAAGACTTGTACAAGATCTAGAGACGTGAGGCAGATGATTATTTTCAGCAGCCAAGGTTCTATGACGATGCAAAATTCAAAATTTGATCCTTTAATTTTCAGAGACATGATCACGGATGCAGTGGTAAGGCATAATCTACCTCTTCAATTTGTTGAGTATGAGGGCATTAGAGATGCTTTTAAATATACAAATCCAAAAGCTATTTTAGTGAGAAGGAACACTTTAAGAAGTGATATATTGCTTGGTTATAGATCTGAAAATGAAATTTGTTGAACATATTAAAAAATGTTAGCGCTAGAATATGTTTAACTTTAGATTTGTGGACCTCCGTTGCAACCGATGGATATATCACACTTACCGCTCACTTTATCACTGATGATTGGGTCTTGCATAAAAAGTTGTTGAACTTTTTGTACATGCCATCACCACACACGGGGATCACAATTTCTGATAAAATATACAAGTTATTATGTGAATGGAATCTTGAGTATAAGTTGTTTAGTATCACTTTGGATAATGCGTCTAGTAATGATGTATTTGTTGGTATTTTGAAAACACAACTAAATTTAAGGAAAGCTTTACTTAACAAAGGAGAGTTCTTTCAGTCTCAACTGAAGTCCTTGTCTGTTTTAATACTGTTTGAATGTGCTGCTTTCAGAAAATTAGGATTGAAAAAAGTAAACAATATTGGAAAAAATTATACATCCCTCTACTATAGTCTTCTGGGTCTAAAAGTTAACAATATAAAGCTATCAACTTGTAAAAGGGTAAACGTTTAGATAGAAGTTGCTCCGTATAATTGTTGCAGATGGAGCCTATAGATTTAGTATTATATCATGTGGTTTCAATGTAAATTTATTCAAATACACATTGATTTATAAGTTTTCCAAAAACATTTACCTCCAGAAGCAGTGGATTTGGTTTGCAGATTTTTTCAAAAACTGCAGTCAGAATAAAACTGAATTTCTTGCCAACTAGTGTTGTTTATCTAGTTTATTGGTTTAACTAGAATGAATAATCTATTTAAGTTCCATCAGCTAAACTGTTTAAATCTCCTAGGCAACTAATAAGTATTTTGTTATTTTTGTTGTTCAGTGTTGTGAAAGTACTATCCAGGTGAATTAAGAATTGCATTAAGAATTTAATATGCTATTGAAGGTGTTAGGTCCCAATGAGTTTGTAGAAGGGGGGTTGAATACAAACAATACTGAATAATCAAATAAATGCGGAATAAAAAATGTGAAACAAAATTCAAGTTAAATAAGAATATTATTAAACTTGAAAGGTGTTACAACAACTGTATTGATTACAAGGAATTAATCTCAAATTAATTATCACAAATCTAGAATAAATTCGACATGAACTTTTTCTATTTTTGCAATAATTAGAATCAAATGCTAAAAGCGATTTAAGATTAAGTTCTAGGGATTTTGATCCGTTAGATTGTTACACAAGAACAAGATAAATAATTCTAGTGGTTTGAATTTAACTTTATAAACTAGAAATTTGATCTTGAAGTTTGCAGAGAAGATGAAATATTGGTCTGCTTCTTTTTCTTTTGTTCTCGGGTGTTGACTTCTGTTTGATGTGTATTGGATAATGAATTCTGTTGCTTCTGCTTCTTTTTATCAAACAGCCGAATAGAATGAACTGCAATGACAATCCAATTAGCTCAACAAGACTTTCGGTAGGACTATCCTTAGAACTAGCAAGACAATCAGAATGAACTAGCAAGACTTTCGGTATGACTATTGATTGTCATACCAATTGTCATATTAGTTCAAATCAGATTGTCTTACCAAATTAATAACAGATTTTAATCTAATAATAATTCTAATAAGACAATTAAATGAATTAGCATGACTTTCGGTATGACTATTGATTGTCATACCGATTGTCATACTAATACAATCAGTTTGTCTTGTTTGAATTTAAATAGATTTTAAACCAATTAAAATTCTGAAAATCCTTAATATTAATTCTGAATTAATTAATCAATTAATTCAATTAATAAATAAATTAATCTTTGCAGATATAATTTATTTTCTTAATTAAATTATATGACTTAATTAATTAATAGAGAATTAATACTAATCCTGAGCAGCAACCATTCTTCTGAATATCTTCTGAAAATCACTGAAAATTATGAATCAATTCCACCAGTTCAATGTTGACACTCGATGTACTGTCTGGTTCATGAGTGACTAACTTCCGTGACGTTTCTTCATGTCTTGACTTTGACAACTTGATTTTCTTCAGATTAAATCCTTGTAATTCTCTGATACCCTGACGAGATCTCTGTCACTTGATTAAATCCACAATCTTGATTTGTATCACTGAGGCTTGATCAATTTCTTGAGCTTCTTCCAGTGAATTAATTCCTCAAGTCTATAGATGAACCTTGTTTCTGAATCCTTTGACATATGTTTACTTTGCGAGATCTCTTTGACGGTAGATCCACTATTTACTTATTACATTCTTATTTGAGTTGAGTTAAATCCTCGAATATACAAATAGGCTATGACATATGCCTTACAGAAGGGTAACAGTCTGTGACTTCTGTACATGCTATTTGAACTTCGATTTTTTTAAACAAAATTCCTGAACAAGTCTCCCAGGAAACTTTGTCTACTTTGTAGCCACCCGTTTTCTAAGTTGTCATTATTGCCCAATTTGCAGGTATCTGAATTTTGAACCACTGGGGACTGGGGAGAGTCTAAATCTGCAGAAAATGGAAAATTAAGACCATTGTTATCTTAAAATATCAGCATCTTTTACTAAAAATTATATTTGTAATTTGGTAGTATTTGGAGTTTGGACCTAGCTTAAATGTTGAAAAACTATTGTAAACTTTAACTTTTATGTGTAATAGTTCATTTCCATTCATGTAACAGTTCGTTTCCATTCATGTAATTTCAGTTCGTTTCATTCCGTGTACTAAATTATACACGAAAAATTTCGTGTACACCAGATCGTGTCGTGTCTGGTCGTGTAAGATCTGTGTCGTGTTCGTGTCAGAGTTCCAGGTATACAGATACATTTCGTGTCATTTTCGTGTCTACACATAAAGTACACGAAACACGACATTACACGACACGAAATGACACGACCTGAATGATTTTCCAGGTCTAACAAGGAGTCTGTTGTGCAAGACATGCCTGTACTAAAATAAGACTAAGTCAAATTGATAACACTAAGTAAGTTGTATGGTAATCTATGTTTGCATTTTGTATTGTAACACTTAAGTCTGTAAAAATGTAAATAGATTAGACTGGAGTATTTTTCTGTAAACAGTTTCAAACCTAAGAATAAACTCTGGAAGAAGATCGTGAAGATCATGCCTCAGAGAAAGTGTGAAGAAATTTGGAGTTGAATAAATGTGTTTTGGGAAAAATATTCTAAGTCCAGAAATCTACAAGTCACAGATTATGTGTTATAGAGAAGTCATTCGAGAACTTCAGAATGACTTATCGAGAAGTTAAGAAAGCTACTAGAGAACTCAGAGATATCGACAAGCCAAATTGAAGACATGAAGAGCGGAGATATCGACAAGTCATTTGTTCACTAGAGAACTCTGAGATATCGACAAGTCAAAATATCACTAGAGATCTCTGAGATATCGACAAATCAAAATATCACTAGAGATCTCTGAGATATTGATAAGTCAAAATATCACTAGAGATCTATGAGATAACGATAAGTCAATTTGTCACTAGAAAACTCAGAGACATCGATAAGCCAAAATGAAGATATGAAGATGAGAGATCTCGATAAGCAAAATTCTCTTATAGAGAACTCAGAGACTTCGATAAGTCAAACAACTGTAGAGTTATTAGAGATATCGATAAGTCATTTTACTTATCGAGATGTCGAGTTCTCTACATAACTAACTGGAGATCTCGACATAAAAGTTCAAGTACAGAATGAAGATCAGTTTGATATCCAAGATTATCAATTAACAAACAAATCAATCACTGATTTGAAAAGTCTACAAAAGCAGCTTGAAGAGTACACAATCAAAGGCCAAGATTAACCGGCAAAGTAAAGTCAAAGTCAGGCAAGATTAGAAAAGATACACTAAGCCAGAAATAGAAAGATTTGATTATCCAAAAGTAGGGTTTAGTACATGTTATCGCATGCTGTGTAAAAACCAGTGTTTACTATTCTATAAAGTAAACAATGGATGCTTTATTTTAATTGTAACAAAATAGATATGAAATTTCTTGTAACTCTCAAAAGAGAAGCTGAGTTCTTAACATACTAAGAACCCAGAAATTTGTAGCAAACACTAGCTTGATTTAAAATAAAATTAAGTGACTTTTGAAAGATAATTGTGGTCATATGCATGTTTTAATTATTCTGTTAAAACACATTATCTCTATAATATATATTATTTTGGTCACCATTATTAAAAGTTCAAAAAGACATTAAAATTCTTTAAAACACATTCACCCCCCCGTGTTGTATTCATTACCCAACAAGTGATATCAGAGCAAAATCTGAAAGCAAACAGATTAAAGATCTTGGAATAATGGATACAAAGAAACTGAGCAGTATTAAAATCCCTACCTTTGACAGATCTAACTATACAATATGGAAAAAGAAAATGATGTTGTTCATAAGGATGGCCAATCCACTATACATTCAGAACCTCAAGAATGGGCCTTTCGCTCATGTGGTAAGAGTTGAGAAATCTACAGATGGAGACATGGTCATTCTAGCACATTATGCTCCTAAAGATCCTTCTGAATACACTGAACCTGAGAAAGAAAAAGTCTCTCTAGATAGTGGCTTGCAGCTGATTTTCATAGAGTCATTTGACAATGTAATGTACAATAACATTGTCAACTGTGACACAGCCAAACAGATCTGGGAGAAAATAGAGATATTATATGAAGGAACAGAGGAAGTTAGGTCAAACTAAAGGAGGATTCTGGTTTCTCAGTATGAAGGGTTTATGGCTAAACCAAAAGAAGGAATTACTGAAGTTTTTGAAAGGTTCAACAAACTGATAAATAACTTGCAGCTACATGACATATATTATGAAGCTGAGGAGGTTAACCTAAAGTTTTTGCTAGCTCTTCCTGACCATCTTGAACAAAAGATATCAGCCATAATAGAAGGAGGAGATTTAAGCAGAATGACTTTCGAAGCTCTATATGGAATCTTGAAAACCTATGAACTTGAGATGTTGTAAAGAAAGTCATTAAAAGCACATCATGGACATGTTGTTGATGGTTCAAGTGCTTTAATTGTAAATGACAGAGAAAAAAGTGAAGATGAGCAAGATGACCAAGTTCCAGTTATTCAAGCTATGGAACAAAAGAACAAAGGACCTCAGAAGCAAGTTGTATTGGAGCTAGAGGAAGATGAATATTACACCTTGGATGAGCTTGATGAAATGGACCAATCCATGGCTTATTTGGTAAGGAAATTTTCCAACATAAGAGTCAAGAAGCCAAGGTTCTTCAAGAGCAAGGGACAGTCTTCCAACAACAACAATTGGAAATCAAAGACTCGGTACAATTCAGCTAGCAAAGGTGGATACAAAACAGGATATATGGACAAATCAAAGATAAGGTCCTTCAACTATGATGAGTTGGGTCACTTTGCTACTGAATGCCAAAAGCCTAAAAAGGTGAAGAAAGACAAGGCATATCTTAAACTGGAAGCAAAGTATGAAGCTCTCTTGAAGAAGCAGTCTGGAAAAGCTTATATTGCAGAAGAAAAGAGTTGGATGACATTGATGTTGATGATGAGGATGAAGAAGTTGGAAACTATGCTCTAATGGATTTTGAGCATGGAGAAGCATCAACTTCAAAATCAAAAGTACCAACTCTAACCACCATTGATTTAAATACTAGTCAATATAAGGAGATTGTGGAAAAGACGAGTGTGGAAATGTTCCATATACACACTAGCTTAGTAGTTGTTACTAAGAAAGTCAGTAGGCTAACAAAAGCTAATGAGAAGCTTGAGAGTGAGAAGCAAAAGATGGATCTACTGCTTGTGGAGCTTGAGTCTTTCAAGCAAGAAAATGACTATTTGAAAAATAAGTTGAAGTGTGCCAATGAGATTGAACTGTGTTAAGAGAGGAGATTTAAAAGAATGAAGTTAAGTTAAAATATTTCAAGAATGCATCTGAGTTGGTTGGACAGTACCATGAGAAGAACAAGCCATGTGTTAATATAACCATTGGTCTTGATTATGATGTTTTGAACAATAAGAAGAAAGATATAGGTGGCAAAGGGAAAGCAATAGAATATGAAGATGTTTCAGCTATGCTGAAAGAGGTTAGCTCACCTATGTTCAAAACATGTGAAGTAGATTTCAGTGAAGAAGAGTTGATCATAAAGCAAGAAATTGCTGTTGAGGATAATGAAAAGAAAAATGCAGAAACAACTCTATCTTCCAAAACTGAACAGAAGCCCATGGCCAACCAAGATTTCAAGACACCTGTCAAGGAGATGAAAACTGAAGATGCAAGAAAGAAAAGAAGAATAGAAATGGAAAGATTGGGATAAACAAGAGCAACAATTTTGCTTATGTTGCAGATGCTACAAGGAAATAATGTCAAAAATGTGGCTCTGTGAATCATCTAACTCACTTTTGTAAAAAGGTTGTTAGTAAGCCAATAGAAGGAGTATGCAAGTATAATGAAGCAAATGCAAATGATCCCTACTTATTCTGTGACAGGTTTGATTGCATCCCATGCAACTTGAAAGTAATAAAAAGCTTCCATAAGCTGTGAGTAGACCTCAAAGAAGTAAAAATTGGGTCTACAGCAAAAAGGGAAATTGCACAACAGTCAATGAATTTTATCTTATCTGAAACAACTCATTCTGATTCTGCTGACTCTGTTAACAAGAAGATAATACCCAACACTGTTTCGGTTTCTAAACACACTTAAACTCATTGTATGCAGGGCAAAAAGAAGAAAGTAATATGGATCATAAACAGTGGATTCTCAAGACATATGACAGGTGACACATCAAATTCCATTCAATTCAACAACTTAGAGGTATGGCTGAGTGGCTTAAGGCATTGGTTTGCTAAATCGACATACAAGAAGATTGTATCATGAGTTCGAATCCCATTTTCTCCGGCACGGAAGTGAAACGGGAGGGCGAAATTACGGCCCTGACGTATCTAAGACATAGTTTGTGTGGACTTGTTATCACAGTTTGAGGAGAAGGCTAACCCATTAGTAATTTTTGGAGACAACAGCAAAGGTTTCACAATGGGATATGAAAAATTGATTTATGGAAATGTTGTCAATGAAGATGTAGCACTGGTAGCTTATCTTGAAGTGAATATTCTCAGTGTCAGCCAATTTGTAGATAAAAGTTTCAAAGTTTTATTCAACAAAGAAGAATGCACTTTTATTAGTAAGAAAATTGGTGAAATTGCTCTGAAAGGAGCAAGGAAAGGAAGCCTATTTGTTGCAGACTTAGACTCATCAAATGAGGATGGAATTTGTTGCTTCTACACCAAGGCATCTGTAGAGCAAAGTAATCTATGGCATAAAAAGTTTTCACATTTAAATTTCAAAGTAATCAACACTCTAGTTAAAAAGGAGTTGGTGAGAGACATGCCTAATCTGAAATTTGCTCAAGATGAAGTCTATGATGCTTGTCAAAAGGAAAAAATGAAAAGATCAAGTCACAAAAGTAAAACTGTGAATTCTATAAGTGCACATTTACAACTTATTCACATGAACTTATTTGGACAGTTAATGTCCAGTCAATTTCAAGAAAAAGATATGCATTTGTGATGGTGGATGACTACTCAAGATACAAATGGGTAGAATTTATGCACTCTAAAGATGAAACTCCACACATCATAATTGAACACATCAAGAAGATTGAGAAACAGGCTGAAGATCAAAATTGTGTGAAAAGATTAAGTAGTGACAATGGAACAGAATTCAGGAATACAACCTTAACTGAATTCTGCAAAGACAAAGACATTGTTCAAAAATTATTAGCAGCTAGGACACCTCAACAAAATAGAGTGGTTGAGAGGAAAAATAAAACATTGTTGGAAGCTGCTAGAATAATACTGCAAGATGCAAAGTTGCCAACTAGTTTTTAGGAAGAAGCTGTGAACACTGCATGCTATACTCAAAACAAATATCTCATTAATAAGAATGTTGGAAAATCACCCTACTCAGTCTTATCTAAGAGAAAGCCTACTGTGAAGCATCTTCATGTATTTGGAAGCAAGTGCTACGTGTTCAAGGACAACTCTGAATATGTGGGAAAATTTGACTCTAAAGTTTTTGTGGTAATTTTTCTGGAATATTCATTGGAGAGAACTGCATATAAAGTCTATATGACTGAACAAAAGAGCATCATGGAAAGCACATATGTTACTTTTGATGATGACAAGTGCCCAGGCTTGGAATGTCTTGATAAAAATGAAGCTGAAGCCCTAAAGTATGAAAACCTCAACATTGATAGTGATTTTGATGATGAAGCTGAAGTCAATGCAAATCACAAAATAAATGAGAGTCAACTGAACAAGTGAACCATGAGAATGGAAGCTCATCTCATGAACTTGAATTTGATAGCACAAACTCAGGGGGAGAAAGAGAGGATGGTTCTGCAAGTCATGCCAATGGTGAAAAAACATAGAAAATTCTAGTCAATAAACTCACACCAGAAAGTGGGATGGAAGCCACACTAAAGAAGCAATTATTAGTGATCCAAATGCTAGAGTAAGGACTAGAAGTGCAACTACAAATGAATGTCTGCATGCATATTTTTTGTCACAAATTGAGCCAAAGAAAACTAAAGAAGCTCTACTTGATCCTGATTGAATATTTGCTATGCAAGAAGAGCTAAATCAGTTTGATAGAAATAAAGTATGGAAATTGGTTCTTGCACCAAAGAACAGAAGCATTATTGAAACAAAATGGGTGTACAGGAAAAAGATGGATGAAAATGGAATTATCACCAGGAACAAGGCAAGGTTGGTTGCAAAAGGCTACTCACAAGAGGAAGAAATTGACTATGATGAAACTTTTGCTCTAGTTGCAAGACTTGAAGCAATAAAGATTTTTCTTGCATTTGCTACACATTCAAATTTTGAAGTATATCAAATGGATGTCAAAAGTGTCTTCCTAAATGGTGAGTTGGAAGAAAAAGGTTTATGTGCAACAACCACCTGGCTTTGAAAATCCAGAATTTCCAAACTTTGTATACAAATTGCTCAAGGATCTCTATGGACTAAAACAAGCACCTAGAGCCTGGTATAACACACTGTCAGAGTTTCTACTTAAACATGGATTCAGTAGAGGAACAGTAGACAAGACACCCTTCTATAAACTGCATGGTGGTGATATGATCCTAGTTCAGATTTATATGGATGATATCATTTTTGGCTCTACTAATGAAAAGCTTTGTCAAATATTCTCTAAGCTTATGCAGAGTGAATATGAAATGAGTATGATGGGGGAACTAAGTTATTTTCTTGGACTTCAAGTCAGTCAAAGAAGTGATGGAATCTTCATCAGCCAAACTAAGTATGTCAAAGATTTATTGAAAAAGTTTGGTATGATTAATTGGTCACCTGCATCTACACATATGTCTACAACTACAAAGTGGGATGAAGATAAAAAGGGCAAGAGTGTAGACATTTCAAGCTATAGAGGAATGATTGGATCATTGCTTTACTTAACTGCAAGTAGACCAGATATCATGTTTATAACATGTTTGTGTGCAAGATTTCAGGCCAATCCAAAAGAATCACATTTGATGGATGTGGAGAGGATTTTTAGATACTTGAAAGGGACTCCAAACTTGGGATTATGGTATCCTAAGGGAACTGGTTTTGAAGCTGTTGGTTACACAGATGCAGCTTTTGCTTGATGCAGGGTTGATAGGAAGAGTACTAGTGGAAGCTGTCAGTTTCTTGGACAAAGACTTGTATCCTGGTACAGCAAGAAACAACAATCTGTGTCAACTTCCACAGCTGAGGCTGAATACATAGCTGCTGGAAGTTGTTGTGCCCAAGTGATTTGGATTAGAAATCGGCTAATGGACTATGGCCTAGTGTTACACAAAATTCTAATTATGTGTGACAATGCTAGTGCTATATCTATTGTGGCTAATCCAGTTAATCACACTAGAACAAAGCACATTGATGTAAGGTACTATTTTATTAGAGAACATGTTGTAAATGGTACCATTGAGCTTATTTTTATTCCAACAGAAAAATAATTAGCTGATATTTTTACTAAATCTTTTAATGAAGCAACTTTTAATAGACTTGTAGGTGAAATTGGAATGTTAAATTCTTCATTCCAAGGCAAAAACCCAGCTAATATGTTACAGCATATTAATTTCTAGTAAATCAAAATTAATTTGATTTAATTGGAAATTAACTGAAATATGAATTATAAATATTTCAGAAATCTCTGCATATTTATTTTTCAAAAATAAAAATTTAACTTGGAATTTTTCAATTCTAAGAAAACTGTCAAAATGTTGATTTACATCTTCAATATGTAAAATAAACACAAGACATAATCAAAATGATCAAGAGCATATAGAGAACTGAGTTCTCGATAAGTCTGATTGACCTATCGACAAGTCATTTTAAGACTTCTCGAGTGAGTTCTCGACAAGTCAATTTTCTGACTTCTCGAGGGACTTCTCGATAAGCTTTATTATGACTTATCAACAAGTCATTGTAGAGTTCTATAAGTGTTAATTCGCAGAGTTCTCTACAAGTACATTTTGACTTATAAATAACTTAGAACTGAAATAATTTAAATTTAATAAATTATTATGGTAAATTGCTCTTGATAAATTTATTCTATATTTATTTGGATTTATTCAAATAGAAATTAGAAATAATTCAGCCCATTTTAGGAAAAACTGAGTATTTATTTGACATCTCGATAAGTTAATTTTAGTTTTCTAAAAGGGTAAATTAAAATGACTTCTCGTATGTAATTCTTTTTCAAAATGACTTCTCGATAAGTATACTCCAAATGTCTATTTTTGAGTCCTCGATAAGTCATTTGCTTTTACTATAAATACTCAGACATCTCGACATACATATACTTACGCCTTCGAGAACTCTAAGTGACCTAGATTTTTCAATTCCAAACTGATTTCTCTCTCATTTTAAACTCTTTCTCTCTAATTTCTTTTACCCATTAATTTACACATTCACAATAATGGCAGCAAACATTATTGTACCCTTCATCCCAAAGGAGACCAACTTCCTTGCATTCCTAGATGTCAATCAGACTCCTAAAGTTTTCAAAAGCTTTGTCAAGTTCTTGTCTGAAACTTACTTTGTTGGAGCTCTTACAGCTAACCCAGTTCTCTATTTGGATGTATTGGGGGGTTTCTGGAACACAACTGTAGCTAGGACAGTTGTGCATGAAGACCAATCTTCAACACTAGTGGTTAACTATCAGATCAAAGGACAATAGGTTAAGATAACTGAAGCTGACATGAACCTAGCCTTGAACATTCCAACTGACAAGATAATGGAGATTTCAACTCAAGCGGAGCTGTATGATTTCCTGGATTTTATCAACTACTCTAAGAAAATCAACCTGGCCAGCTTGAACAAGAAAAATATAAGGAAAGATTGGTCCTTTCTATTTGATTATGTGGTGAGCACTTTCACATGTAGAAAATCAGGATTTGACAACATTTCTAGTGTTGTTCAAAAGCTGGTCTACTCAATGGCTCACAACAAGCAGATCAATGTAGGACACTACATTCTGGAGGAATTAAGCACCAGGCTCATCATGCCATTAACTTTAAGAGGTAAAGAAATTTTTCTTCCTAGATTCATTATGTCTGCTTTAAATCATAAAATAAATGACATACATATGCTTGAAGGTGTAGATAGGTCATTAATAGGCAACTGTAAGCAAGTGTCCAAAATCTTATTTGGATCACTTACTACTAAAAATAAGGTACAGGTGGGTCTTAGGTTAACACCTTTCATGACTGAAAGATTTAAGACCTATCCTTACCTTATGCCTGACATGAGGCCTAATGTAGTTCAACCTAGTGCAACTATGGTTCCTGAATCTGTGGAAGTACAAGCACAGACACATCCACAGTAACCTTCCCAAGTTGAGTCTACTTCTTCAATACCAATAGTTGCTAGGAAACCAACCACTTCATCCTCTCAAAAGGGTGAAGTGAGTAAAAAGAGGAGAATGGAGGTAACCTTACAATATTGAGTGAGAGTGGTGAGGAACAAACACCAACCGAGTCACCCTTGGTCAAAAAGCCTAAGAAGGCTAAACAACCTGAGTTGACCACTCTAGACACCTTTGCATCCTCTCGAAAGGATGTAGTAGTAAACAAGGGACTTAAACAGAATCTAGGGGCATCCTCTCAACAGGGTGTCTCTATTGAAAAGGGCATTCTCCCAAATGCACCTTGTAAAGAGTCTACACCTGTACTTGAAAAAATTTAAGTGTATGAAAGGAGAAACAGGGATGACACACACCATGAAAGTACATCAATTGAAGCTCCCTCATCCATTCAGGGGGAGCTGCCAACACTCACTATTAAACAACAACTCTCAATCTCTCAAATTTCTTCTTCACAAACTACACTTGAATCTATTCCTCAAGTGCAAACTCACTCAAGTGACATGGTTCAAGAAACCTTGATCACCACCCAGACACCACATTTAGATGGTGAGAGGCTACTAGCTGGGGTAGACCTTGATGACATTATCACAAACATGGGGGATTCATCAGTTTTCACTGAAGACCCCATGGTAGTTGAAAATGCACCTTCATGTGCTAATCAGTCTTCACAGACTGTAAGGTTTAAAGGTAGTACTCCTGAGGGGGAGCTATCTAAATCCTCCCCAATTCAATTGGAGGTTTCTGTCACAGGAACAACTCCCCTCAAAACCCCGGCTGAAATTGCTCTGACAATTGAAGCTGGGAGTACAATTTCTAGTGACCCTGTTATGGGAGAGGCAAGTATAGCACATTTAAGTGACAATGTGGTGCAAGACACACAAGGGTTTGAGGCTGTTACAAACACTACGCCATAGATGGCTTTAACCAACACTAAAAATATGTTGCTATAGACCCCTAAAATTGTTGCTATAGGCAAAAATAGGTCTATAATAACACTTTTTCGGTGTTGGGTCTAAGGTCGTCACTATATATATCTAACCTTATATTAGTGCCAATCTATAGCAACACAGCAAAATATGTTGCTATGGATATCAATTGTAAGATGATTTTCAGAGTATAGCAATACAGACTTGGTGTTGCAATAGGTATACTAACTAATAAAAAATGGGACCCACATGTGGGCCCCACATCACTAGTTTTTAAAATATTTATATTTAATAGTTTTTTTTGTTTTTTTTTATTAAATTTTTATAAATATAATATTAATTAGACAAATATTTATATCCAAAATATAAAATTTGAATTAAATTAATAAATATAAAACTCTTGAATCATTACAAAGAGTTGAACACAATTCTATAAAAGTTATATTCTACTATCATTAAGAACTATAACAAGTTCTATATCAATTACAAGTTCAGTGCTGGTACTTCTAAATACAGTTGAAGAGAAATAAAACACATCCAAGTCTATACAGCATGCACTGAATTATATTATCAATTATTCCAGCAATATCACCAATCTTTAAAGCCTCAACCTGAATACCTCCCACTGTAGCTGGTCCAAGAACTACCTACATATAATAATAAAACAAATTCAAAATTTAAATCTACAAGTGCAACATGTTAGTGGCTGGGGGATGTTCGCCTCTTTAATCAACGAAGTGATGTCATCTATCAAGTATCAAATACAATAAAAAATAAATTCAGATGTATTCTAAGCTGTAAATATCCAGAACTCAAAATACAATAACTACACCAACAAGCTAACAAAACATTAAAATTCCACAAGCAATTAAATACATATACCAGACCTCCTGAAGCAACAAGCCATCCATAGTATTATACACCCTGACCAAAGTCCCCTTAGTATTGGCAGTATCAAGAAAGGACTAATTATTTCACAATTAACTCAATTCAAAAGACATAATTATTTTAATAAGGAATACAAAAATCAACATAACATGATAGACTTGGCACCGAATTAAGGTATATAAAGGACTATTTAGATTATTATTGAAAGAAAATAGAATAAAATAGCAAGTGTTGATGGCATTATAAATTTAAAGTTGGTATACAAAAGAATTGGTCTGTTTCTTGTAAATCTATACCTAGATAAAATAATCTAAAAACATTTTTACCATTTATGTTCAAGTATTATTATGCTTCAATAAAAGGAGAAATAAGAGAGAATATTAATCTAAAAAAACTAGACAAAGAGAGTATATATGCACTCGCACGTAACGGGCCACATCACATCACATCACTTATCGTAAGTAGTAAAAAGAGAGCAGTACTAATCTATAGTCTCTTCTTTTATCGAGGTCAATGGCTGGTTTTACACAAAACACCAGACAATGATGCTTATTAAGCCTCTTCACTTTTGGAGGTCTATCTGATTACGCGTAACATATATCATTATTTACATGTTAAACAATGAAGACGTATATAAACTAGTACTACCATGGCAGGACAGAATGGCAAAAGATAGAATTATATCTTGAACTTATATTAAAATCCAAGAGCGCATATAATTCCAACTTGTGCAATACAGCACGATGCATGGCTTCAAATCTCAATACATTTGTAGAGGTTTGAATATAGGCAGATTGACTTTATGGACACTAGAAATTTGGAATAGCCTATACATGTACTTGATCCCACAAACACAGGGAAAAAATTATGGCACCCAAGAGTAGCAAAGGGTAAATGAAGTATAACCTGGCAATACGGGTGTGCAACAACTTCTTGGACAACTCATTACATTTCTCCACAGTGGCTGGCTCCTGGATGTACTATTTATTCTGCTCCAACAGCTGTTTATAATGTGAAGTTCCGTGCGTGGCCACAATGCTACAATGCACTATACAAACTGAAAATTCAGATAGTGCATAGTACACAGTGAATAAATTAACCTTAATTTTGACAAATCAAAATACATCGGAAAATGTACAAATGGATAATTAAAACGAAGATTCTGTGACATGATATCAGGACTTTGAACAAGCAAATAACAAGGTTATACCTTTCGTATGGTCACTCCTAAAGCAGCTATCAAAATAGAGGTTGTTGTGCATGCTTGAAGAACAGAAGACCTGGAAGGAAAGGAAGTTGACATTGTCGAGTCCAAATTATCAGAAGACATCTTGCTATCATCTTGAACGGAAGCATCTCCTGAAAAAGACTCATCAAATGCATCAACATTATCAAGGAATGCAATTGCATTCTTCTGGGCATTCCCTTTTCGTCGGAACTTCTTACCTGTTTTATTGCTTGCAAACACCCTGGTCTTATCTCTAAGTCTAATCAGTGGTTCACTGACTTGGATTTGTTATAATAGGCAAGTGTGGCTGGCTAATGGGAGTTGTGCACTGGCAGAATTTCATTTAGGCATAACACTGGGAGTATGATCAAATATCACATGAATCTAACTTTACGTGGTATCCGGGCACTAATATTCAAGTAGTGTTTCGTATATAATGTTGACTAGTATTTTACTCTAGTAACTCTTCAGGTTTACTTGGAGGAGGTTCTGACAAAAAGAACTGCAATAAAAACCAAGTTGTGCATCAATAGGTGTAGCTCAACAAGGAAAAAGCAAAGGGTTCAAATGCATATTAAATATTATAACAGGCAAAAAATTACAGAGTTGATGGATTGCAAGAGAAAATACTTTTAGGAAAGAACAAGAATTCTCAGAGTAGAGTTATAATAAGAAAAAATTATATAACTTCGCAAAACTACTTAGTACCTCACTATTCAAAGCATCAACTGCAGACTTTCGAGCTGAAGGGTCTATGGATAGAAGGGACTCAAGCAGTGCTAGTGCTGGTGCAACACGTCTTGTAAAATGTTTTTTAGGATCAATGATGTCTACAGGATACCATTTTAATTTTCTCCAGTAGTCCCCTAAAGGTGAGCCATAGATCATGAATATTCTATGCAGCTGATCCACCTAATCGATAGAAATATAACAACTTCATCATTCAATTGTAATAGAAAAATCGATGCAGTAAATGAACTAGGCCATGCTGGCCAGCACTTTCAATGGGTGCATTATTGTCTGGCTGTGGTAGGAAAATGTAGAAATAATATTTGGCCTACGCGCAATGCGTTACCTTTCTTTTTCCTGCCTTGGCTTGAAATAAAATAACTGTCTCCCTAATTTATTATCCTGTGCAATGCACATACAGACTCCCGAAAAAAAAGGTCAGGTTTTCATTCAAGAGGTCATAATGTATATTCCAAAAGTGAAGGACTACTTCCCTTGAAAGTTATAATATCAGGCATTGCCTTGTCTTTCTATGAACTGTAAGAGAAAACTTTTTTCAATTATGTATCTTTCAATTTAATGTTTATTCTTTCCTTTTCTTTTGTTTTAAAACAGCTTAAAATATACACTAAAAACACTAATTACCTCTTTGAGATCCTCAATGAGATAGTGAAGTTGACCCGTAAGAGACGTAACCTGCCTACGCAAACTCGGAATAAGTTGTTTTTTCTGTTTCAGTTCAGAACCCTGCTTCTCCAAAAGATCTTGAAGTTGCGAACCCAGAACATCGAGGAATATCAAAAGACTTGGAAATGATATGACACTTTCTTGCCAAGTGTTTTGGTAAAAACCCAATTCCATCAGTCTCAATCTACATCTTTGTTGTTTTAATTCTACAAAGGGACATGGAGATGATCTCAAAATAAAGAGAGAAGACAACGAGATAGATCTTAATTAGTAAGGGAGGGATAGAGATTGAATACCTCTAATTGAAACCAGTGTAGCTTGCCCAGAACCCTTATTTCTGGATATTTTTTCCAAACCCGCCGCTCGGTGAAGGTGGGAGTACCCTAATTTCTTTAACTCCAGTTTCCCCGTTTCATTGGTTTAATATTTCACTTCCTCCGCGTCTATTTAAAATGTTACCGCCTACCCAAAATTAGGGCCCAACATAACCCAATTCCACTTTATTTTTTTCCAAAATTATAAATATTAAAATATCCGAAATATATATATTTATTTTATTATAGTTACAACTAATATATTAATATAATTAATTTGTAAAAATTTAAAGTTGTTACATGATTTAATTTTTTATATGGAAATGTTTTAGCGTTATCCGATCTAAACATTTTACTATTATTATATATAATTATGAAACAATTATTTTATATATACAAAATTTAAATAAATAAATTTTTTGATATATATTTCATTTATAAGACAAATCAATAAATCATTTTATCCAAGTAAAATATTTTTAAATATTAATTTATTTTTTGATAAAAAAATTATTTTTTATTTATAATCTATGAAAACAATATATATTGTACATTTATTTATTTTTAAATTAATATTAAAATGTATTCATTTAGTTTTATATCCATTGGAAATATATTAATATTCTATAAAATATGGTTAATTTATTCATTTTGTGTACATTTACTTTCTACAAAAATTTCATAAATTAGTTTATTCAAATTACTTACTTTTAAAAATAAATTATATTTTGAGTTTAATTAAAAAAATATTTAGTTGTATATGGAAAAACCACCTGGTGGGTTGCAATAAGGAAGATATCTATGCCAACAACAAAAATGTATTGAGCTATAGCAACATGTTTTTATATCTATTGCAACACCAAAATTTGGGTGTTGTAATAGGACCACAATTTCATACCTATTGCAACGTTTTCTAAGGCAACACGAAAGAAAAACGTGCAAATAGTTCATATATGGCGTAGTGAAATGACAGTAGCACAGTCAAATCCCCTCAAATTCAAATGGAGGTTCCCATAACTGTTGAGGAACAACACCCTGTCATAACCACAGTGCAAATAGTGAGTCCAATTGTGACTCATGTCACAGGTGTTCCTGGCTCCTCTCAAATCCAAACAAATGAACCTTCATCCTCTCAACAAACTCATCTAGTCTCTATGTGGCTACAAGAAGCTGCAACTCAACCTACTCTTGAAGATTTCAGGGTTGACCAGCTAGTAGGACTTGCACAGATATCTCAATAACTCCTCACATCAGATATGTCCAATCAGGACTATCAAGCAATAATGTTGTTTTATCAAACAGATGTGGAGGACCAACAAGACAAAATAGTAGATGAAGCTAGCAGAGATGCAAACTGTGATGCCTGGTTGGATAAGGAGTTCAAGATAGAAATGGACACACTCCTGACACAGTTTAGAGAAGAGTATTTCACCATTCTAGGAAGCAATTACAGATGCATGTCTCCACATGAAGTCTATGATGCAGTAAATGAAGTGACTAAAGCTCAAATCAAGGCCTTTCAGAATTTTGGGAAGGCCCTCACTATCACATTAACTGGCCATCTAGACAAAATCATGGGAATGGTGAAGAAAAAGATGGATGAGATAATCCCCTCACAGGTAGAGATCAAGAAACAATTAAAAACCTTTTCAGAATAAATGTCAAGGTATGATCTAAGTGAGGTGGACAAGAGTGTGAAATAACTGAAGGAATCCTGTGTAACTCTACAAAAAGTAGTTCAAGATCACATAGCAAATTCTAATGACACAAGATGGAAGTTGGATCAAATGCACACTACAAGATACACTCCTTCCCCTTTGGTCATTGACGAAATACAGAAGCATGTGCAAGCTGCATTTGGACCATCTACCTCTACATCTACTTCCACATATCAACCTGCCTCTACATCAACAAATCTACAGATTCAATATCCCACTGCCTGCACTTCCTGAGTCTGTGAGGACAGAATTACCAACTCCCATGTTTCCAAGACTAAGGGGGAGATAAAAGCTAGGATTCAACAATCCAAGGATGTTGGTAAGTCAAAGGATCCTAACAAATCAACCACAGGCTCTTTTAAAGCTCAATTCTCAAAAGATGTTGGACAAAACAGACTCCTAAAAGCTGCAGAAGCACCTTGTCAAGATCAAGAATTCAATGAACTTTTGTTAGTTTTAAGGGAGTCTCTCCACAATAACTACATCACAGACAAGAAAGCCTTGGCCAACAACATCAACTTTATAAGAGTGGTGATTGTCAAGATTGATAACTTCCTGGAAAAGAGAATCATAGCTAATGTGAATGATTGTGGTCTGGACAGATGTCTCCAGGTGTCTCTCACCAATATTCAAAAACTAAGAGCATCTGAGATGGATGTGATAATTGACAAAGTGCATAGAGTAATTCCAGAGGACACCCAACTGCTAAAGGAACTCAAAAATGCTCAGATAGCTGCTTTTCCTGAAGCCTATCTCTATCTAAGCAGGGGGGTTGCCTACATCTGTCCACAAACCAGAAAATGCAGATACTTCACAGTTCCTAAGAATTGTGTAAGGAATAATTTGAGATTGATTATGACCCTTGAAACTGATCTAAAGACCAAAATTTACAAGAAGACTGAAGATGAGGAAATGATCATAATCTTGGGGAGATACCTTCAAAATGTAGACACCATGTTGCCTACCACAAATTATAATTTAAAAGATGACAAGGATGATGATGAGCAGAAGCCAAAGGATCAACCTCCTTCTGGCTCAAATTCAAGTCAATCCTCAAGAGCAACTGGTGACACGGGCAAAAAGTAATATGAGAAGAAGGGAGATGACAGGAAGAGATGAGAAGAAAGAAGAAGGAAGAAAAAGGAAGATGGATCACAACCACAACAACAAAAACCCTACAAATTCAAATTAAGCAAGCTCAACCCTCTATGCCAACAAACTTAAATACCAAACCACCTCAAACCTCAAAGCCTAAATACTTGTACAAACAGACTGCTAACACCTTTCTGAAAATACCAATCACCTCCAGCCAAATATTTCTCAAGAAAATCACAAACGTACCTTCTGTGAAGCCATCACTCAAAGTTCACTACAATTCTGTTGGGAGGAAACCTAAGTTACTGAGAGGGCCATCTGGAATTGCTATAATCAAAGTGATTTTCTACCTCTTAACTTGTGCATCTCAGATGAAGACTACTTTCAACAACTAACTGGGGAAATTATGAGAGTTTGGGTTGTAACAGTAAGGAAAGTAAGAATCTACTATGAGAATGGGTCCTTCACATTTCTTGGCAGCAACTTAATGGACACCTTTTCACCCACAAAAATCAAGAGAGTGATAAGCATACTAAAGGATAAGGATACTGTAACCAGGGCATGGTGGTTGATAGCAAGGGTGGAAAGAAGAGCAATAAACAAGGATGAATATGAGGAGAAGAAGAGGAAGTATGATGAGGAGTACATTCAAAGATCTGAAGATCTCATGGCAAAAGGGATGAGCAGAATTTCCAAGGATGGAAGATTTCTAAATGTCAAAGCTGGTACATTCTCAAAATTTAGGATTAATTTGCTGAGTGGTTATCTAAAACCTGACAGACTCAAACTTATGGAAGCTCTAAGAGGGAAACCAATCATAGAGGAACTGAAAATTCTTGTATACTTAAAGGACCTCATTAGAGAAGAAACAAGAGATACAGTATTTGTCTGATGTGTGTATCTGTTAAACACAAGAAATCACCTAATGTATGAATGTAATATTTGTGTCAATTTATATGAAAAATCTATCTGTCCATTGTAACTTGGGGTTAGTCTTGTTAACAGGCATAATTTGTGATAAGCAATCTTCTCACAAATTGGGGGAGATTGTTGTGCAAGACATGCCTCTACTATAACAAGACTAGGTCAAATTGACAACACTAAGTAAGTTGTATGGTAATTTATGTTTGCATTTTGTATTATAACACTTAAGTCTGTAAAAATGTAAATATATTAGACTAGAGTATTTTTCTGTAAACAGTTTCAATCCTAAGAATAAACTCTGGAAGAAGATCGTGAAGATCATGCCTCAGAGAAAGTGTGAAGAAGTTTGGAGTTGAATAAATGTGTTTTGGGAAAAATATTCTGCGTCAAGAAATGTACAAGTCACAGATTATGTGTTATAGAAAAGTCATTTGAGAACTCCAAAATGACTTATCGAGAAGTCAATAAAAGCTACTAGAGAACTTAGGGATATTGACAATCCAATTGAAGACATGAAGAATGGAGATATCGACAAGTCATTTCTTCACTAGAGAACTCTGAGATATCGACAAGTCAAAATATCACTAGAGATCTCTGAGATATCGATAAATCAAAATATCACTAGAGATATCTGAGATATCGATAAGTCAATTTGTCACTAGAGAACTCAGAGACATCGATAAGCCAAAATGAAGATATGAAGATGAGAGATCTCGATAAGCAAAATTCTCTTATAAAGAACTCAGAGACTTCGATAAGTCAAACAACTGTAAAGTTATTAGAGATCTCGATAAGTCATTATACTTATCGAGATGTCGAGTTCTCTACATAACTAACTGGAGATCTCGATATAAAAGTTCAAATACAGCATGCAGATCAGTTTAATATCCAAGATATTAATTAACAAACAAATCAATCACTGATTTGAAAATTCTACAAAAGCAGCTTGAAGAGTACAAGATCAAAGGCCAAGATTAACTAAAAAAGTATAGTTACAGTCAGGCAAGATTAGCAAAGATACACTAAGCCAGAAATAGAAAATTTGGTTATCCAAAAGTATGATTTAGTACATGCTATTGCATGCTGCGTAAAAACTAGTATTTACTGTTCTATAAATTAAACGCTGGATGCTTTGTGTAACCCCCCCAAATCCGGGGTCAGAGGATTTGGTCGTCACTATAAAACCTCAATCCAAATTAACCTGTTAAATCAAAATTCAAATGCCAGTGGAAGATATTTAGCATCTATGACCCCAAACTAATCCAAGTTCTTTTAAGGTTACAGTTATAGAAACAAGAATTCTAAATTTCACAAATAAAATTTTCACTTTCTATTAAAACTCCTTTCAATAATTCTAAACCTTAAAACTTAACCCGCTAGTATAACTTCGAGAAGAAGTATACTAGGCCCAAATACAATACACAACTATAATATAATATAATATAAATAACTTTACACAATAAAACTTACACTAGTCCACAAACCCTGGACCAACCACCTTTCAAGAGCTTCTTCTTTGCTTCCTCAAATTACGTGGCTAAACAGCGCAAGCTAATCCTCACTGGAGGTTAGATTTGAAAACAGGCAAGTATGAGTGAAAGAAATGCTCAGCAAGATCATTGTAATATATATATGGTCGTTTTGATATAAAACCGACATCTGCAATAGCGCCGATCATCTTAAAATCATAATTGCCGAAACAGAAAATTTGGTAAGGAATCCCATAATTGGTTCCCTCACTGTAAACCCTTTTTGATACTTTCGAGCGAAATGCTTCAGCAATACTTTGAATCTTTGACGAGAATAAAACTCGTAAAACAGTGTTTACGTAAATATCATAAACAACAATAACATGGAACAATGATTATGGACTGAATCACAAACTTTATTCAAAACCGAACTCTTGAAATTAATACTTTTTTTTGTCTTATCAAATTAGATATTAATACGAACTATGATGCTCACAACATCCCATATTGAAGCCAACATCAATCATATATACTAATACCACCTTTGATATTTAACAACAAAGTAAGTATCATCATAAATCAGAAACTGAATAAAAACTGCATTTCGACACATTTGATAAATCATTTATTCTATGATTATCAAAACAATTTAGAAACACCAGTTTAGATTGGAACCAATTATATTTCATGTTGTTCCTGATGATCAGTTACGAAACAGCACCGGTATCTCGCAGCCATACCGTAAATATAGGTACTACCCGTATCCCGCATCCATACGGTACCTATAGGGCACCAGAAAAAGGCATATATTCGCCTTGAAAGATATTACAGCTGGACCGATATCTCGATCACCTACATTGTAACCAGTAACCATTCCAATCTTAAAACCTTTTTATTGAAAAGGAGCCGACTCAATCGATATTTTAAATAATTTTATTCCCCCATTCACTTGGGCAAGAATACTCGCAACAAAATCATCTTTCTCAAAATCCAAAATATTTATAAATCCAGTAATTTGATAAGTAAAACATTTAACTGTTCTGAACATAGAATAGCAGAGGGTACTTGCATGATAAGCATTTTAATTTAGCGATATGTAAAACATTTATCTATTCTGAACTGAGAATAGGGAAAACAATACTTGTATAATAAGATTCAAAATAAATATCACTTGAAGAATAAGTGATGGTAGGGATACTTGCCTTTGGGTTTTTAGCAGTTAGTCACACTCACAATAACACAATCCCTCATTTTGACATCTCATGGCATCACCGTCTTTTACTTCGCTAAATCTCTGATCTGCTGCTCATGTAGTGCTGCAACCCAATATTCCATACTATTCAACTCTAGTCTTCATCCATTCCATTTGGTATTGATCATCTTGAAAGACTCATATCTATAAATAAAAAATAGCATTTTAATCGTCTAAACGATAATTACTCAAAGAACTCCGCGTCAAAATTCCTATCGTCTACCCATACGATGGCCCACACATAAAGAATACAGTCAAACACAAGACTCTTGACTCACGTACACACGTAATTCACATAGCACTTAAACACATAACTCACGTATCACAAAATTCATATCACATATGACTCAGTTCGTCAAAAGGTTCGACTCGGTATGGTTAAAACTGAAATCGGGTCAAAAATATGATTTATTGATCAGCTACCAACTCAGAATGACTCACAAATCAAATTACCCTGTAATACAAAAGAAATTATGTCTCGAAAGTATTTTTAATGAAAGTAGAATATTTTTCTGAGTCTATACGCGTTCGTTTCGTATTAAACGGACGAATGGTTTATTTATTACGAATAAAATGAGAATTAAATGAGAATAAATCAATTAATAATAATATTAATTGATTTTAAATACCAAAATATAATTTTTAAAAGCTTAAAAACAACTTTAGGAATTATTTAAATTAATTATAAATAATTATATTTTATTTAACTATTTATAAATAAAATTAATTGATTAAATGAATTAACCAATTAATTAAACCTATAAATATTTAAAAATAAATTATAAATAATTAAAACAAATATAAATTTTTGAAAATAATAAAATAAATAATTTTAGGAATTTAAAAAATTTAAGAAAATAATTTTTGGAATTCAAAATAAGAAATAAATGATTTTTGAAAATAGGATAAATCATTTTTAGAATTTTAGAAATGAATTTTGAAATAAAAAAAATAAAAAGTAATAACAGAAACAGATTCAAGTTTTTGGGGGTTGGGACTTTGAAGATCAAATGGTGGCTGGGGGTAGGGGACGACCAGAAAATCTGGTTGAAGCTCGCCGGAATATGGGGAGTACCCAGAAACCGATCGACTTTGCCGGTTTCCGGCCGAAGTCCGGCCACAGCCTCACCTCCCCGTTTAGCCACAAAACACTACCGAAATCGATGGGTTTAGCTACCAATCGATTCTAAATTTTCTCAGAAACTCAGTTCTACTAACATGAACATCTAATATCAATCCAAACACAATTTCTGATCAAAACCAAAGTATTTTCCGGCAAACTAATCGAAAACTTCGATTTTTTCGATTCTTCAACCAAATTCAACGAATTTGTATCAATACAAACCTAACAACATCCCTAATCTACTCAGACCATTAACAACCATCAAGAACATCAATTCAAACCGAAAAATCGATTCAAAAAAACTAAAACATCAAGAACTCTGTTAATTCAAATCTGGACTAAAACAAGTCAACCAAATACCTAAATCGATTCCAAAGATCATTTTAAAACTATTTGTAACAATAAAATCAATCAAAGATCAACAAAAATCCAAAACAAATTCAAGCTCAAGAACGATAAAATCGATTTTACAATATACTTACCCTCAGATTATGAAATTGGTATCAATAGAAAGCTCTTGTCGGGAGGATGATTTTGACTACTAGAGCGTCCGATTTGGTTCCTTAAATCGATCAAAATCAGTGATTCCGGTTTGTGCATAGAATTTCACCCCCAAAGTATATGTTCTTGAATTTTTGTGAATTTTCAAAAAATAAATGAAAATAAAATAAAAGAAAATAATAAAACTTGCTATTTATAATATCTGGAAAATAAGTACCCCAAAATCAATTAAGAGTGTTTTTATCCTTTAATTAAAATAATTAGGCCCCAGACTAATAATTACGGGGAATAATTTTAAAAATGATAAAATATAAAATTTGTATCGAAATTTCCCAAAAATTGTGAATAATGCAAAAATGCAGAAAATATTGGGTGTTTGAAATACGTATAATTCTATAAAAATAAAAACCTGAATTCTGTGGGCTTTGATGTCCCGTGGGGTCCGGTCCGTTTGTTTTTGAAAAATAAAAGCGATTCTTAAATTAATAGAAAACCCCGAAAACACATAAAATACATTCAACATTAAACGAGATAAATCGAGAACCTCGATAAAGACGCACATAAATACGAGTCCAGATTGTAGATCCATTCATATAAATACAGTTTTAACACGTAACGAGTATTCTGTTGGGTCATATCGAATCCGAAAATAGGTTACTTAGCCGTTAAGTAACTATAAAGACGATACAATTAGTATAAGATTTGGATATTTATTAAAACCGAGCTTCTTATAAAACACCCTATGAGAAAATAATGTAAAAATATCCCGTCTCTCGAGTATGTGGGTTTTATTGATTTACTGAAATGATTATCGTATCGAAAATTGTATGTCGGGAGACGTACGGGCCAAACCGTAATCCGGATCGAAAAAGTTAAAATACGGAAGATGTCTGAAATTACCAGATTAGGTTAAGAAGGAGTTTTCGGAAGAGTTTCGGGTTGTAAAAATGCAAAAAGAGTTGAAGTTGGACGATTCCCGGTTTTATAAAATAGTTTCATAATTACTCAGAAAATAAATATTAAATCTATAAATCCTTATCAAATCATATAACAATCCAAAAATTACCAGAAAAAATACCATAATTATCTATAGTTTATTCCGGACATATAAAAATTGAAATACTCAAAATTTGTCACATATAAACATCCAAACATCACTTCAATTATCATATAATTCACTAAAATTCACATAAAAATCACATAAATAACTCCAAATAATTATAATAATAATATCTGAAAATATGGGATATTACACTTTGTTTTAATTGTAACAAAATAGATATGAAATTTCTTGTAACTCTCAAGAGAGAAGCCGAGTTCTTAACATACTAAGAACCCAGAAATTTGTAGCAAACACTAGCTTGATTTTAAGTGAGTTTGAAAGATAATTGTGTTCAGATGCATGTTTTAGTTATTCTGTTAAAACACATTATCTCTACAATATAGATTACTTTGTTCACCATTATTAAAAGTTCAAAAAGACATTAAAATTATTTAAAACACATTCACCCCCCTCTGTGTTGTATTCATTACCCAACAGAGTCCAAAATAAATGTGAATAATTTACCTCCAAGAACTTCTCGGTTAAGATATTTAGGAATACATTGATTAACTTAAATATGTCGATGTAACAACATAAATAATATTTTATTAAGACCTTACCAGTCAATTTATTATTTGAGGCACTATCCGTAACCACTTGCACAACTCGAGAAGGTCCAATCTAAAGGTCCACTTCCCTTTAGATTGTTGGCAAGGAAATCTATCAAAGATCTTTGAACGTCATCCGTCCAACCATCACACATCAATGAGCAGCCAAACTTATCCCATTGTTACTCATGCTCTGTTACATAACTTTTTAAGTGATCAACTTCTTTTTTCATGAAACGAACTCTATCCTCTTGATAACTCGGCGACTTCACACCTGATCCGCATTGGAAAAAGGCCTTGGCCCTTATGGGAAAACTGTCATAATTCACAGAATTGAAGGAAAGTCTTGCATCATACATCCATCTAGAAAAGGAAGTACATGCTCGGGCTCTCAACTCCTTTCGTACATGATCATTCTCATTTATTTTCAGCTTCCCTTTAGCCTTCTTTTTCATTAATGATGTTTCTGAATCAGGAATCGTATAAAGGTCAATTGGCCCCTTCGAAATTGAACTTTTGCTCGACTTAGACTGAGACTTCAAATGAGGAGTATTTGCAATGGACCATTTGTTCGACTTTGACGTGCCATCAAAAGAATCTTCATCTGAATCAAAAACAGTTTGAATGTATTGCTCAAATTTTCTTGATTTTTTTTTGTTTTCGTATATTCCTCCATCTCTTTTATGACCTCTATTGGTGCTCTGGTACATTGTTTTGGCGTTTTGACGTCCCCCAGTTAGTGCTATTTCACTCGAAAAACTCATTCGCATAATATTTTACTGCAGAAGTTGCATTGAATTTCGTCATAATTTTCAGGTTCAACTTGGTTGAATACTTCCATGCTGAATCAATTTTTACCATCTTTTCTAGCCATTCCTCCTGTAAATTTAAAATATGTAAAAGAACAAATTATGTGTATATATACACGATACATACATATATAAAATTGTGTATATATACCATATATTTAAAATATACAAATAGGATATATATAAAGCTTTATCAAGAAGGATAGAATATTTAAAATATACCTTGAATCGGGTCAAACGCGGTCTAAGACTTGCATGCTTAGTCCAACTCGGTTGAAGAGAGAGGAGGCTGCGAATAAGCAAAGTAAGATGCATGTAAAATTAGGGTTATTACTCACAAGAAGAGAATAAGAAGGAGGTTTAAAGATATATGATTTTTCTAGTGTGTGCCCATGGGCAAATGCTAGGAGTTAGTGCTTGACGAGGTGTGCACAAATTATTGGTTGAGAGCTCATTATAATGATAAAACCCCCTGTATACAAAAAATCTCCATCAATAAAATTTTTACAACTCATCAATCACAGTTTCTTAGCATGTGCCCATGGGCATGCACTAGACAAACCGAAAAATATAAATGGGCTTTTGAGTTTTTGGGCCTTTAAAACAAATTTAATTTGAATTGAAGTCTTAAATTTGCTCTTTAAAATTTTTTAAATGATATGATTTTATGATAAATATATTAATATCCATATATGTTAATGATTTTTTTAATAAGAGATATTTGAAAAATATAATGATACTTATTGAACGATATAGTTTTATTGATTTTTTAACGTATTTTTATTGATAATATATATGATTCTATTTTAAGTAGTCGAATTATATTATGATAAATTAACTCTTGATAGTTTAGATATAGATATCTATAATATCTATGTAATAATTAAATTATTTTAATAGTAAAGATTATTATAGAAATTAATAAAATAAAAATTAAATTTGCAGAATAAGTTGACTTTAGTGTGAATTAGAAAGTTTGTAAAAGACTTGACTTTAAATTGGAATAGAATTTAAATTGGAAGAGAAAGTTATCTTCAATATCAATTACAATCATTATGACCGACCGACCAATCGACCAAGCAAACTTCTAATATTTTGTTTATTATAATATAGTATATATCGATAAATAGATTCGTGATCTACTAAATTAGTTACATAGCAAATCAACTATAGGAGACTGTGAAGGAGAAATAAGAGTAATTTAATAGAAGAATCATATTCAACTATTAGAGATTAGGATTTTGAGGCATATGATAGTTAATATATTATTATTAAATATTAACTATTATTTTAAATTATATTTTTTAAATTAATTTTCACCATTTGGCCGAATTGGTAGATTTTGACTGAATCGGCCAACTTTAGATCAATTTTCAGAAAAAAATGCATTTTGGCCCGATTTCTGACTAATCGAGACGGACCCGTCCGAACTCCGATTAGTCGGTTAATCAGCCGATTTTTATAACATTGGTTATGATATATGATATTAGTTATTCATTGATTATATATAACAAAAACTTACTGTTCATAAATATTGGTGCTAATTTTTCCAGTTTATATAGGCGGAAGAAGTGAGTTATTTTTATTTTTTTTGAACACTATGCAATGTGGGTATATTGCATTAAAGTGTCCAAAGTAGCAGTTTTAACAATTACCTTTTGAGTATTTAAATAAAATTTTAAGTTCAAACATTTGTCAGGTTTATTTTTCGATATCTAAGAAACACTTTATTATTTTCAATTTTATTTGAGATCCTGCTAACACATTGATATATCGCATTTTAATTCAGTGAAAAATGTTATAAATTTGTATATCATTGAAGGATAGGTACATTATAAATCTTAACACATCATTTATATATTACCTCACGTTAGTTATGTTTCCGAGTTAAACTCACCTAAGTTTCCTGAAATAAAAAATCTTATATAAAAACATGAGGGTATTATTGTAATTGTAGGAATTTATGAGCATTTACAAAAATACTACTAATATTTTATACTAAAAATCACATGTATCTCAGGTAAGTTTCATGAGTTAACCTCGGAAACATTATTCTCTTATAAAATATAGTTAAAATAAAAAAAAATATATATGGAGTTTTTATAATTTCAGAAATGTGTATAAAGCAGATGTTTCCTCAAATTTACTTATATGGAGTTATATGATATCTCAATAATAAAATTAATCATGACTTCGACAACATTTGAGATAATATATATAGAATAGTTTCTTACTATGTATTACTTTTTATATTATTTCTTTGAATATTAAAAATAATATTTTTGTATAAGACACAACAATTTTCTTAACACCCAAACCTTGAAAAAAAATTGACGCTCGTGCGCTCCAACAAATGATACTAGTAATACTAAAAAAACTAGTACTCAGATAAATAATTAAAAAAATTAAAATATGAGAATATTCTACAATATTATGTTAATATATATATAATTATATATAACATAATTTATGTATTCAAATCAAATATAAATAATAAATCATATTCAAGCATGCTATAAATATTCGAACTATTCTATATAAATATGGTCGAGGGTCAATGCTCATGAGATTCAACTCATATTTTTTCAAATTTGGAAGCATGATTCGAATTCACTTATTATATATATAAATATGAATTATATTCATCATTAACGATTCGAATCCGGATTCAAGCCCGAATTAGTCGGATTCGTTTTCTTTATTATTGACTCAAATCCGAATTTGAACCTGGATTCGTTTTCAACCCTAGTCTTACTTCATTTAACTATTACTTTTTTCTTTTCTTTCATCCCACTTTATTATTATTATTTCATTTTCTTATTTGTTCTTACTTTCTCTACCTATTTATTGTTTATTTATTTTCTTCTTCATTCTAATGAATACTCAAATGGTCCTCAATTGTCCTATTTCTATGTCCTAAATTATTTACTTAAGTATTACTCCCACCTACATTAATACTAGTTATTAGCAGGGGGAGTATACTTTTTTATATTATTATTACTATTATTATTGTTATTATTATTATTATTATTATTATTACTACATTAATTCTAGTTATTAGCGAGTAATGTGTGTTATTAGTATATGTTAATGGTGACCGGTGAGGGTCATTTAAGTAAGTGTTAATACTTATCATCCATGTTCTGCAATCTGAATATGAACGCAGCGAACAATTTCACACTTGAAAATCCTATATAATTGTAGCAACTACTTAATGTAAGGGAAGTGAATGAAAAAATTTAAGGTTTAAATTAGCTTGCGTAAGATACTTTTCACAACTTGGATTGGACCTATCATTATTATTAAAGCTTAGAGGCTGTACTCGGTGAACTTCAAAATTAACTTAGAAAAATAAAACTTGGTGTTAATGACAAGATACCCACCTAGAATAAACTATCAACATGTTGTTTGAAGTTTTGGTTGCAAATAAAGAAAGAACTAACAATAATGTTAGTCAAAATGACCTCGTTCATTTCAATATGGTTCATGTTATAATGGATTGACATTATAGTCGATAGTAAATAGTAAAGTTAGGCATGTAAAAGAATACTAAAGTTAGGCATGCAAAGTAACTGGTGCACTGCAATTAATTATCTTGTTTGCTCTCCTGCCTATAAATACCTTCATCCGATAATGGACATAACACACCAAGTAGCTTAATTCTTTCTCTCTTTACTCAGCTTTCTTTATCTCTCTATCTACTCTATTTACTTTCTACAGAGGTTCAATATAATACTGTTATAGCTAGTATTTTATAACACATTATTAACACGAAACTCTGCCGAAACTGAGAAGGTATACTTTTAATTTAAATATACATATATATGAGTAGACGTGGTTACACCCTCTACATATAAATTAAATATATATGACCGAAGTAGATATGATTACACCTTCTACTAATAATTTAAATATATATGGCCGAGGCACCGTCTGTTAAAATTATTTTACGTTACCATTTAATTTTGGGTAATACCGAAGTATAGTGGGAACCTTAATTTATAAATTGCATAACTATTAGATAATAACTTTTTGCCCCTAACTAACATATGTAGGATTGTCCACTTTAATTTATTATTGGTCGCAGATAACCTGCATACGCAGACGTCCGTATGGCGGGTGAAAATCCATTTGTCATTTTATATATAGATCTGTTTATAATATCAATGATAATAATGATATATACATTGATTATTGCGTACTCGTTAACACACCCGATTAACTAGGATTTTATGTAATATTTACATTGATGAATTAAAATTTAATAATTTTCGTGTTAATTCAGATTTAGTATGACAAATATTACAAGCTTGTCGTTCGTTGCCTTGGACATTTCTAGCGATAATTATTTATCATGGGTACAAGATGTAAAGTTACGCTTGGATTCAAAGAAATTAAGCGATACAATAAAGGCATAAAATAAATCCACGGCTGAAGAAAACTTTACCTCTATAATTTTTATCTGACACTACATGCATGAAAGTTTAAAATCTAGGTACTTAGAAGTTGAGAATCCCTTTATTTTATGGCAAAATCTAAAGGATAAGTTCGATCACCAAAAACTAGTTTATCTACCTGTAGCTGAAAAAGATTGGGCTAAGTTAAGACTTCGGGATTTTAAGAGTGTCCGAGCATATAGCTCTGCTTTGTTCAAAATAAGTTCTAGGCTAATTATGTGTGGTGAGAAAGTTACTGAAAAAAGAAAAATCAATAAAACACTATCAACTTTTCACCCCAACAATATCAACTTAGCAGAGATGTACAGGGAGCGTAAATTTACTAAGTTCGGGGATCTTCTATCAACTCTCCTCGTTGCTGAACAAAATCATGAATTGGTGATTAAGAATCATCCATCCCGTCCAACAGGATCTGCCCCATTACCTGAAGTAAATAGCATGCCCATCCAGCAAAATGTGCATGGAAAAGGTATAGAGGTGGACGGGGCCAAGGTCGGTACCGTGGACGAGGTCGGAGCCACGGGCATTTTTGTCAATATAATAACTCTGGTCATCAGAAGTGGAAATATGAATCACGGAGTAAAAGAAAGGCCCACGAGGAGGAAAAATTGAAAATGTTTGCTATAGGTGCGACATGGATGGGCAGTGGATACGTAATTATCATGCCCCAAATCATCTTGTTAAGCTATACCAATCTTCTCAAAAATTAAAAGAAAAAATGGTAGAAACAAATTTTACCAACAATAACATAGATGATTTCCCGAGAATCACAACTGGAGGAATACGCAATAATGGTCCGAATGAACCTAACGAAACTCCCATATGGGAGGCTGAAGATTAGTTTCATATAATTATTATAGTAGTGTGTATTGTGTGCTTTATTTTGTTTGAACTATGTAGTGTGTTATGTTCTTATCAAATAAATTATGTTTCTTAATTATATACAGAATGGATTCTGAAGATGTATGCATTGCTGATTGTGGTACAACTCATACGATTCTACAGAACCAAAAATATTTTACCCAAATAACCAAAACTAAAGCTTAAGTCTGAATGATTTCCGGCGTATCTAATATAATCGAAGATTTTGGAAAAGCTAGTTTCGTCCTACCTAATGGTACCCACATACGCATTCCAAATGTATTATATTCTAGTAAGTCTACTATAAATCTTCTTAGTTTTAAAGATATCCGACTCAACAATTTTCACATCGAAACTACCTCCGAGGCTGATAGAGAATATCTTCTTATTACTTCCGCTAATCCTAGCAACAAGAACATCTTAGAAAAGTTTCACTCACTTTCCTCAGGATTATATATGATAAAAATTAAAACTATTGAGTCACACAGTGTCATTGCTTCCAAACTCATAGATCTAAAATCTTTTACACTTTGGCATGAAAGATTAGGTCATCCTTGTTGGGATTAAACCCGATATGTGGTATGGGCTTGGTGATACAAGACATAATTGGATCGGATAATAATTGTATGTGTTGCCAATTATTATCATAATGAGATTGAGTAATAATTGTATGGGTATACAATTATAATTATAATCATATTAGGTTTGTCTTGTTGTTTAAGTTTGTTATGGTTATATATACATATTCATGTTATTGTTTTGATGTATGCTTAAAAGATGTAGTCGTTTTAGGTATCGTGTGAGAGATGCTTGAGCATTGGTTGACTCAAGTATTAGTTTGGAGGTGTTATATATTGATGTATTATTGATAATTATTTTGATTAATAATACAAGTTGGGACATGGGTTTTCCACGTCAAATATATTGTTGTGTGTTTGTGTGCGTACTCTATATTAGTAGAACTGAATCTCGAATGTGTGTGTGTTGGAGGAATGTGGTATCAGAGCCGAGGTTCGAGCTTCGTGATGAATTGGGTTGGAGGAACGTTCGAGGTTCAATTGGTATGGTTGAGTACGTTGATGGATTTGCTGACAAAGTTACGTGCGGTATGGCGGTTGACTTACATCGTGGATCAATTTGTTCAAATTCGAGATGGAAGATGGACGGGATCTTTGCAATAGTTTCAATGGTTTGATGGCTGATCAACCAGGTAAAGAATTTATATGATGCTCGTGATATTTTTCAAAAGAGGCCGAAGGATTGTGAAAGTAAGGATCAAGTGACTCGATGGTAAAAGGAGGCACTTAGGGTTGATGCACATGATTTTGTGAATGGATATGTTGTTATGATAATGAACGGTAGTTTGGAGGTATTGGAATTCACTATACGGATTTTAGTGATTCTCAAAAGTTGGAAGATCGAGATGAATGGATTCTTGTTCAAGGGGGGCATCGGTGAATGGACGTTGATGTTTTGATGATTACCATTCAACCTGATCTGGAGTATTGGGTTGAAGGGGCGGATTGTTGGGATTAAACCCAATATGTGGTAGGGGCTTGGTGATACAAGACATAATTGGATCGGGTAATAATTTTATGCGTTGCCAATTATTATCATAATGGGATTGAGCAATAATTGAATGGGTAGACAATCATTATTATAATCAGATTAGGTTTGTTTTATTGGCTAAGTTTGTTATGGTTATATATACATAGTCATGTTATTGTTTTTAATGTATGCTTAAAAGATGTAGTCGTTTTAGGTTTCGTGTGAGAGATTCTTGAGCCTTGGTTGGCTCAAGTATCAGTTGGAGGTGTTATTTATTGATTATTGATAATTATTTTGATTAATAGTACAAGTTAGAACGTGGGTTTTCCACGTCAAATATATTGTTGTGTGTTTGTGTGCGTACTCTGTATTGGTAGAATTGAATCTCGAATGTGTGTGTGTTTCCTCCTAACAATCCTGGCGTCTCTATGATGCGTCGTATTATAGAGAATTCTATTGGTCATCCTCTTAAATATTTTAAAGTTTTTTCAACAATGACCTTCATGTTCAGTATGTTCTTTAGGAAAATTGATTACTCGACCATCCCATACTAAAGTTCAACTTGAAAGCCCAATTTTTAGAAAGGATCCAAGGCGACATATGTGGACCTATACACCCATCATCTGACCCATTTAGGTAGTTCATGGTATTAATCGATGCCTCAACTAAATGGTCTCATGTTTGTCTTTTCTCAAGTCGTAATGATGCTTTTGCAAAATTATTTTCCAAATAAACAAATTACGAGCTCAATTCCCTGATCATTGCATTAAGTCAATTCGTTTAGATAATGCCGGAGAATTCACATCTACCACTTTTGTCGATTATTGCATGTATGTAGGAATCCGTTCCTCATGTACATACACAAAATGGGTTGGTCGAGTCCTTTATCAAAAGACTCCAACTTATTGCAAAACCGCTGTTGTTGAAAGCAAAATTACCTACCTCTATTTGGGGTCACGCAATACTTCATGTTGCTAATATTATTGGGATGAGACCAACTTCCTACAACCAACATTCTCCGCTACTACTGGTACTTGGTCAAATTCCTAATATTTCTCACTTCAAAATTTTCGGAAGTGCTCTATATGTACCGATTGCTCCACTACAAAGATCGAAGATGGGAGCTCAAAGAAGAGTAGACATCTACGTTGTTTTTGATTCCACATCTATAATTAGAAATCGGGAGCCTCTAACCGGAGATTTATTAACCGCGAGATATGCATATTGTCATTTTGACGAGTCTATGTTTCCTCCCTTAGAGGGAGATAAACATTCAAATAAAGTTAATCCTGGCATAATATGGAATGCATCAGGATTATATTTTCTAGATTCACGTACCGGTCAATGCGAACTCGAAGTTAAAAGAATTATCCATATGCAAAATATTACAAACCAAATGCTAGACACATTTAATGATTCTAGAGATATAACTACTCATATACTTGCAGTAAACACTCCAGCTAGAATAGATATACCAATTAAAAAATCAGATACAAAAGAATTATTACAGAATCAAAGCCATGCCTGAAGCGTGGTAGACCGGTCGGTGCAAAAGATGTTGCACCACGAAAAAGAAAAATAAAAAAATTTCCCCCGAAGTGGCAAATGCTCCAGAAGAAGCAAATACCCCTAAAGTGGTATTATCTCTTAAAGAGATTCCAATCCCTGAAGATACGAAATTAAACAATCATGAAATTTGAGTAAATTATATGCATGATATGAAATTATGGGATCGAAATAAAGCCATAATCGATGAAGTATTCGTGTATTCCACAATATTAGATGTAGACATAAAATCTGATCCCGAACCACAAAGTGTGGATGAATGCCGTCGAAGAAAAGACTTGCCAAAATGGAAAGACGCAATCTAAACAGAATTAAATTCATTACGTAAAAGAGAAGTATTTGGACCTGTTGTCCAAACACCAATTGGTGTGAACCTTGTTGGGAATAAATGGGTATTCATAAGAAAACAAAATGAAAAGAATGAAATTATGAGATATAAAGCCCAACTTGTAGTACAAGCGTTTTCTCAAAGGCCTGACATTGATTATTAAGAGACATACTCGCCAGTGATGGATGAAATTACTTTTCGTTTTATATTAGGCATGACATCTAAAGAAAAATTGGAAAGAAATCTTATGGACGTCGTTACTGCATATCTGTATGGTTCACCTGATAGTGAAATTTTTATGAAAATCCCAGAAGGGTTAAAAATGGACGAGTTCAATAAACCTCGTCATATATACTCCATTAAACTTCACCGATCATTGTGTGAACTGAAACTCTTAGGTAATGAATACAACACGGGGGGGGGGGTGAATGTGTTTTAGGATATTTTTAAGCTTTTTAAACTATTTTGGATATGGTGAACAAAGTAGTCTAATTTGTAGAGATAAAGTGTTCTAACATAAATGATAAAATATGCACATAAACACACTATCTTCAAAACTCACTTAATTTTATATTAAAATCAAGTATGTCTTGCTACAAATTTATGGGTTCTTTGTTGATAAAGAACTCAGCTTCTATCTTAAGAGAGTTACAAGAAATATTAGATCTATTTGTTACCAGAAAAAACAAAGGACCGGTGCTCACTTTATAGATTGGTAAACACTGGTTTACACAACATACAATAGACTGTACTAAACCATACTAAAAGTAATCTCTAAAGCTTTCCATTTTTGGCTTAGTGTATCTTTGCAAATCGTGCATGTCTGTGACTTTCCTTTGTCAGTTAATCTTGGCCTTTGATCTTGTACTCTTCAAGCTGCTTTTGTAGACTTTTTAAATCATTGATTGATTTATTTGTTGATTGACAATCTTGGATCTTTAACTGGTCTGCATTCTGTACTTGAGGTTTATATCGAGATCTCCAGTTCGAACTATAGAGAACTGGCATCTTGATAAGTATAATGGCTTATCGAGATCTCTTAATTCTCTATAAGTATTTTGACTTGTCGAGGACTCTGAGTTCTCGAATATGAACTGGACTTGTCGAGGTCTCCAAATCTCTGCATGTAGAATTGACTTTTCGATATCTCTGTAGGCATTTTGACTTGTCGATATGTCTGAGATCTCTAATGAGAAAATTGACTTGTTGATATCTCCAATCTTCATATCTTCATTTTGGCTTGTCAATACCTCTGAGTTCTCGAATGTAGAAATGACTTGTCAATATCTCCAATCTACATATCTTCATTTGACTTGTCGATATCTCTGAGACTTCTAGATAAATTATACTTGACTTCTCGATAAGTCATTCTGGAGTTCTCGAATGACTTCTCTATATGACTTGATTTGTGACTTGTAGATATCTTGACTTAGAATATTTTTTCTAAAATAGATTTATTCAACTCCAAGCTTCTTCACAATTTCTCTGAGGCATGATCTTCTTCTAGAGTTTATTCTTAGGCTTGAGACTGTTTACAAAAATATACTCCAGTCTAATTTATTGACACTTTTACAGACTCAAGTAATACAATACAAAATATAAACTTAGATTATCATACAACTAATTCTTAGGGTTGTCAATTTGACTTAGTCTTGTTATAGTACATGCATGTCTTGCACAACAGAAACAATCTGGTTGTATGTGGTATAACAGACTAAGTCGTTATTTACAAAAGAATGAGTATATTAGTAACCATATTTCTCCATGTGTTTTTATCAAAAATTCACAATCTGGTTTTGTGATTATTGATGTATATGTGGATGATTTAAATCTTGTGGGAACATCTACGGAGGTTAATAATGCTGTCATATACCAAAAGATAGAGTTTGAAATGAAAGATCTTGTAAGGACAAATTTTTTTCTTGGGATACAAGTTGAGCACTTGTCAACATGAATTTTCCTCCACCAATCCACATATACAGAAATGGTTTTGAACAGATTTTACATGTATAAATCTCATCCATTTACTACTCCAATGGTGGTTAGATCTTTAGAACCTCATAAAGATCCATTTTGACCACGAGAAGATGGTGAAGAGGTTCTTGGTCCTGAAATCCCATATCTTGGAGCAATTTGTGCACTTATGTATCTTGCAAATAATACAAGGACATATATTGCATTTGCTGTGAATTTATTGGTTAGATTTAGCTCTGCTCCGATGGACAGACATCGAAATGGGATCAAGCAGATATTTCATTATCTTCGTGGAATAATTGATTTTGGGTTATTATTCCCGAAAAACTCAACATCTCAGTTGATCGGATTTGCAGATGCCAGATATTTGTCAGATCCTCATTTTGGCAAATCACAAACTGGATATGTATTTACATATTTTGGTGTAGCCATTTCCAGGAAATCCAAGAAGCAAACTATAGTGGCAACCTCAATAAATAACTCGGAACTCATTGCAATTCATGAAGCCAGTAGAGAATGTGTGTGGTTGCGGTCTATCATGAAGAATATTCAAGAATCATGTGGATTACCGGACATCACAAGAAGTCATACTGTCATGTTTGAGGACAACATTACATGCATTGATCAACTTAAAGAAGGATATATCAAAGGAGGTATGACGTAACATATTTCACCAAAATTGTTTTACACTCACGAGCTTCAAAAGAATGGAGAAATTGTATGCAACAAATTCGATCATTTGACAACCTTGCGGATTTATTCACGAATTCATTACCGAATTCAATATTTGGGAAGCTACGACATAACATTGGAATGCGTCGACTCAAGAATTTGTTACAACAAAACTTCGGAGAATGATTAGTTTTTTCAAGGAGAAATTGTACTCTTTTTCCTTCGTCAAAGTTTTTATCCCATTGAGTTTTTTTTTTGACAAGGTTTTAACGAGGCGATCTATGATCCATACTATAATGACTATCAAAGGGGAGTGTTATAATAGATTGACATTATAGTCAATAGTAAATAGTATAGTTAGGCATGTAAAAGAATAGTAAAGTTGGGACTGCAAAGAAATTGGTGCACTACATTTAATTCTCTTGTTTGCTCTCCTGCCTATAGATACCTTCATCTGGTAATGAACATAACACACCAAGTAGCTTAATTCTTTCTCTCTTTACTCAGCTTTCTTTATCTCTCTATCTGCTCTATTTATTTTTTACAGAGGTTCAATATAATATTGTTATAACTAGTATTTTACAACAGTTCATACATGAATGTTGAGGGGGATTTCTAGATTTTTTCATCCAAAATGTCCAAACTTGAGTTTTCTAAATATTATGACAAATATCTAACATAACGATTCACCCTCGTTGATCAATTAATTCAATTTCAAGGTACTGCAATAAAAAAAGATTTTAAAAAATATTAGCGAGAAGGAGAAGCAAATTAGTGCTGGATGTTGACTGCCACTTTCTACCAATGTGGTTTTGATCTTCCAACAACTAGGGATGGACATTTCTCCCGCCCCGCCCCGCCCCGCCCGACCCCGATCCGATCCCCGCCTCGGATGGGGTGGGGAATCAGGGATTTTTTGGGTACGGAGCGGGGATCGGGGAGATATGTGTAAAAAATTCGGGGATCGGGGCGGGGATTAGTGTCTCCCCCCCGATCTCCGACCCCGAATCGTATTTTAAATAAAAATAATATAATAAATATATAAATATCTCAAATTAATATTGAAATATATACAATATATTATTATTTTCAATTTCTTATCTCCTAAATGGTTTAAATTTACTTATCGTGTTATTATTTTATTATAATAATATTATTTTTGTTTATTATTATACTAGAAATAAATATTAATTCAAATTAAGGTTAAACATTAATATTAAATTTTAAGGAAAATCTATATATTATGATTTACTATGTGATTTTTTATTGGAAAATATTATTTAAAATTTATTTTTTATTAACCGAAAAAAATAAAGAAATTCCCCGAATCCCCGCGGGGATCTTCGTTCCCCGTTTGGAGCGGGGAATGAGGAGGAAAATAATCCCCGTTCGGGGATCGGGACGGGTTCGGGGATCGATTTTGGGTTCGGGGATCGGGGGCAGAGATAGCACTCCCCGACCCCGAAGTCACCCGATGGCCATCTCTACCGACAACCCCAAGCTGAATGTTTTGAAAGTAATCCTACGGTAAAACCTCAATAAATTAATAAACTTGAGACCCATAAATTTTATTAATTTATCGAAATTATTAAATTATTGAAGTTCCATTTACACTTTCCATACTGTATCGAGACAAAATATTATATTCAAAATATTAATTTATAGTAGATTATTAATTTATCAATTATTAATTTACGGAGATTTTACTTAATTTTAAAAAAATTATAAAAGATGATTTAGATTACAAAAGCCCATAGAGTTGGCTTAAATGGGCTATTATCCAGCATCCACAAATCACCGGGTGGGTCGAGAAAGTTAAACCGACGTCGTAATAAACACCTCTGACTCTGAAGCACAAGTCTCATGCTTAAAGGCAAAAGCCCTAATTATAACCTCTCACTTTGCAGTTGGCACAAGTTGAGAGCTTTTATAAGCCCCTAGCTCTACAATTCATCCTAATTCACAATGAAGCTTGTCAGGTTTGTTTTTTTCTTTTGTCTCTCGCTTTTGCCGATCTGTATGTATGTTTTTATTTATGTGTGTGTGTGTGTGTTAATTTTAGATTTTAAGGGTGATTTGATTGATTGAAAATGTGTGTTGTGTAGGTTTTTGATGAAATTGAACAATGAAACGGTGTCGATTGAGCTTAAGAATGGAACTATTGTTCACGGCACTATCACAGGTTCTCCCCCCCTCTCCCTCTCCCTCTCCCCCCCCTCTCTCTCTCTATCCTCTTTTCGTGGATTTGGAATTGAATGAATTTTTTGAACTTTGAGCCTACAACTTATGTATTTGACATATAATTATTATGTTATTTTACGTCATTTAAGGTCGCCTATTGTCTAGTCAATCATCCGTAGTCTAGGTATGTATGCTCTATATATCTTTTAAATACCAACCGTTAGGCTGAAATACTCCGTCAGTTCTAAATTACTACGTATTAAATTAGACCAGCAATTAGTTGCGATCCCTATTTTCAATTTCGAAATGGTTAAAGTTCATACAGGTTCTATATTGTTAATATCATTGCATTTTACTTAGATTTCAACTTTGCTGTTGTAGTCTAAACATCAAGTGAAATTTAAATTTGGAATTAGAGGTTAAATGACCTTCGGAGTCAATATAATTACTTATTATATCATAAGATTGAATATGGTTATAGGCATGGCGTGATTTGATGCAGCACAGTAACAAGAAGGACAAACGATAACCAGAACAACGTTAAAACCCACAGGAACCCCAAGCTATTCCCAAATTGATAACATATCATTATTTAGAGATGCCAATACAAAAACAATTGGATGGAACATCCCAAAAAGGAAAGCGTTAACAATCTGTTGGGACAGAGGGAGTATTGAATATAGTTAAATTATTTACTAGTGTATATAAGTGCTTCCTTTTCCCCATTTCCCATCATATTTTTAGATTTTCTTTCAGGCGTGTCGAATTAGGACTGCCCAAACTACAAGTGAACCTTTGCATGTATTAGTGATAAGTAAAATGGAAGAGGAATACTTGTGTATCTATCAGTCTATTATTTTACTCATTATAAATATCTATAAGAATTGTTGATATCATGTTGGAATTTGAATTTCTTTTGTGTTAATGACATGTGAAAAGATAGAGAGGATTGTAGGGAACATACAAAATTTAGAATGTTGAGAACCTTAACATTGGTATCATGATAGCAATTTGTGTATTGGTTTCACAATTTTAAGAATGTTTTATATTATATAGTATTTCAGAGCTGAAAGTTTTAAAAAATTCCCATCTAATACGTGACTATCCACAATTGCAGCTTTCATTAATTGAAATTTTGTTGCATACTTCTCATCTTTCTTCATGAGTTTTTTTAAATGATTTTTGACTGAATAATGAAATTCATGTCAAGTTGGAAGTTTATGAATAGTTGTGCTTATCATATATTATGATCTGATGCGTCTTCAACGTGTCACTACTACAAACATAATGTAATGTTACGATAATCATGACAATGGAGGCAAAATTTTGTATATGAGCTTTCATCTTTTTCGAAATTAATTTAATTTTGTGCTACTGACATCAAGATATCTGAGTTTCTTTGAATAAGCCGATTCATCTGAAAGGGCTATTAATACGGACTGCTAGTTTGTACCTTAAAAAATATTTTAAAGCATTTCATTTGAACTACTGGACCTTGAATTCATTTGTTGTTATTGTCACAATTTTTTTGCTAATATTATAAGTTTTTTACCTAATTCTTTGTGCTGGTGATTGATATGCCCCACGTAGTGTTTTGTATCAACAGTCTCTTGCAACTAATATTCTAATCGAAACAGTTGTATGCAAGTCTTTTTAATATGTGATGATTTACATTTCAGGTGTGGATATTAGTATGAACACCCATTTGAAGACTGTAAAACTTACGCTCAGAGGGAAGAACCCAGTTACTCTAGATCACTTGAGTGTTAGGGGGAACAACATCCGTTACTATATCCTGCCAGATAGCTTGAATCTTGAGACTTTGTTGGTGGAAGAGACGCCTAGGGTCAAGCCTAAGAAACCTACTGCAGGTATTACAACTCTTTCCTGTCACTACATTTTACCTTCTGTTGTATTTGTCATTACTGTATTGTACTAAATAAACTGCTATACAGGGAGGCCTGTGGGACGCGGTCGGGGACGTGGACGCGGGCGTGGCCGTGGAAGAGGCCGTTGATTCAGTTGTAGCGTTGCAATTTTCGGGATTTTATGTTCCATTGCGTTGTTGGAGTTGTATGGTAAACATGCCAGCAGTACTTAAATTGGACAATCAGAGATTTTTAGTATAAGTATTGCGACGAGTAAGATTCATGTCAGATGTTCTATTAAATTTGGTTCCTGTTAGGCTGGCACAGATTCACTTTGTTAGTTTCATGTATGGAACAATGTTCTCCTGTAATGTGTAGTTTTCGCTTTTCTTTCAAAATGATTACTTCTCAATCTTAATTCTCTTGCCTACGTAAACTCAAGCCCTCCTAATTTGTCAGCTGGTATTGGAGGACCTTATGAGATCTTTTTCACCTGCCTGCTTATTATGTTTAGTGGTATGCTTATGTGCTTGTGAGCTTTATCTATAGTTTGAGGATGTCCTTATGCCCGCTTCCGGAAGAATGGATGAATTGTACTAACTAGTGGATTTGATCTGGGTAGCTCAGATCTGTGAACTTGCACTTGTACACACATCTTAATGATAAATAGAACAAATTTATCATTAATACATCTATGATAATGATCATCAGAACCTCAAATGTTCATCGTGTTAGATAATGAATCACACGTGAAGGGGGTAAAGAGGGGGTAAATATGTTTTTGTGTTTTTGTGCTTTTGTGTTTTTCTGCTTTTCTCGAAGTGTTTATGGTGATGAACAAAATAAATTAAAATCTTGTAGTTAAATATGTTAGTGCTGAATTTAGACAGATAAAATAGTGAACATAATTTTTTCAAAACTCACTTAATTTTATACTAAAATTAAAATGTTTTGCTACAAAATTTCTAGGTTTTTTTTGATAAAGAGTTTAGTTTATTCATCGAGAGAATATATGATTTTTCTTATCTAAATTGTTACCTCTAACAAAGCATCCAGTGTTTATTTTATAGAACAGTGAACACTGGTTATTACATAGCATGCATTAGCATATACTAAACCCTATTTTTTGATAATCAAATCTTTATATTTCTGGTTTAGTGTATCTTTTCTAATCTTACACGTATGTGATTTTACTTTGTCAGTTAATTTTGGCCTTTGATCTTGTGCTCTTCAAGCTGCTTTTATATACTTGTAAATCCAATTGATTAGATTGTTTGTTGATTGATAATCTTGGATATTGAACTGGTCTGCACTTTGTACTTTAAGTTTTATCTCGAGATCTCCAGTTTGGTATATAGGGAACTTGACATCTCGATAAGTATATTGGCTTATCGAGATTTCTAATCACTCTACAATTATTTTGACTTATCGAAGTCTTTGAGTTCTCTATAAGATAATTTGGCTTGTCGAGATCTCTCTTCATATCTTCACTTTGGCTTATCGATAACTCTGAGCTCTCTAATGACAAGTTGACTTATCGATAACTCTGAGTTCTCTAGTGATAAATTGGCTTATCGATAACTCAGAGTTCTTTAGTGAAGAAATGATTTGTCGATATCTCCATTCTTCATGTCTTCAAATTGCCTTGTCGATATCTCTGAGTTCTCTAGTAGCTTTTCCTGACTTGTCGATAAGTCATTCTGGAGTTCTCGAATGACTTCTCTACAACATTTAATCTGTGACTTGTAGAGATCTTGACTTAGAATATTTTTCACAAAACAGATTTATTCAACTCCAAACTTCTTCATAATTCTTCCGAGGCATGATCTTCTTGATCTTTTTCCAAATATAATTCTTAGGCTTGATATTGTTTACTAGAAAAAGACTCCAGTCTGCCCTTGAACATTTTTACAGATTTAAGTGGTACAATACAGAATGCAAACTTAGATTATAATGCAACTTGTTTATGGTTGTCAATTTGACTTAGTCTTGTTATTGTACAAGCATGTTTTGCACAACAATCTCCCCCAATTTGTGAGAAGATTGCTTATCACAAATTCATTCCTGTTAACAAGACTAACCCAAGATTCAATGGAAAATTAGACTAATACATAAAAACTGACACATACACATCATTTATACATTAGGCGATTTCTTGAGTTTAAACAATTACATACATCAGACAAAGACTGAAACTTTTGATTCTTCTCTAATGAGGCCCTTTAGATATACAAGAATTTCAAGTTCCTCTATGATTGGTTTCCCTGTTAGAGCTTCCACAAGTTTGAGTATGTCTTGTTTTGGATAACCATCTAACAACTCAATCCTAAACTTTGAGAATGTGCAAGCTTTTACATTTAGAAATCTTCCATCCTTGGAGATTCTGCTCATCCCTTTTGCCTTGAGTTCTTCTGATCTTTTAATATATATTTCAATCTCTTTATCATACTTCCTCTTCTTCTCCTCATATTCAGCTTTATTCCTTACTCTTCTTTCCTCCCTTGCAATCAACCATTTAGCTAAAACAGATCTCCATGCTCTTGTAGCAGTATCCTTATCCTTCAATAAACTTATCACACTCTTGATTTTTGTGGGTGAAAAGGTGTCCATTAAGGTACTGCCAAGAAATGTATAGGACCCATCTTCAAAGTAGATTCTTACTTCCCTTAATATTACAACCCAAACTCTGACTATTTTCTCAGCTAGTTGTTGAAAGTAGTCTTCATCTGAGATGCACCAATTTAGAGGTAGAAAATCACTTTGTTTGTAACAATTCCAGATGGCCCTCTCAGTAACTTGCACTTTTTCAGTATGCTTGACTTTCTTAGGTTTACTCCCAATAGACTTGTAGTTAACTTTGAGTGATGGCTTTACAGAAGGTAGGTTTATTTTTTTCTTGAGAAATGTTTGACTTGAGGTGATTGGTATTTTTAGAAAGGTGTTAGCAGTTTGTTTGTATAGGAATTTAGGCTTTGAGGTAGGAGGTGGTTCAGTGTATGAGTTTGTTGGCTTTGAAGGTTGAGCTTGATTTGTTTGGATTTTTAGGGTTTGTTGGTGTGGTCCTGAGTTGTCTTCCTTTTTCTTCCTTCTTCTCTCATCCCCTTGCTTCTTTTCATCATCCTTCTTCTCTTCTTACTTCTTGTCATTGCTGCAAGTTGCTTTAGAGGATTGACTTGGATTTGAGCCAGAAGGATTTTGATCATCTTTCTTCTGCTCATCATCATCCAAGTTATCCTTATTGATTTGAGTTTTAGGCAAGTTGGCTTCAGGATTTCTCAGATATCTTCCCAACAAATTAATCATTTCTTCATCTTCAATAGTCTTATTTTTCTTGACTTTCAAATCAGATTCCAGAATCATGATAAGTTTTTTGTTGGCCATGACACATTGTTTAAGGATCTGGAAGTGTTTGCAATGTTTGGTGGTAGCACAGATGTATGTCACTCCCTTACTTGGATGTAAGTATGCTTCTGGAAAAGCAGCCACTTGAGCATTCTTTAACTCAGTTAACAAGAGAGTGTCTTCAAGAATCACTCTTTTGACTTTGTTTATTAGAATGTCCAACTCAGATGCCCTTCAAGAGATAAGATAGTTGAGGGACACCTGCATACACCTGTCTACCCCTGAGTCATTTATGTTGATCACGATTCTTTTCTCCTAAAAATTATCCTTAGTCACTAAGATCACCCTTATAGAGTTTATTGTCATGTCCAAGGCCTTTTTGTAGGTGAAGAAATTATTATTGAGAGAAGCCCTGAGAGCCTTGAGCAATTCATCAAATTCCCTGCTCAGACTAGGTCACTCAGCTGCTCTAATAAGCCTCTCCATTCCTATATCAACTTCTTGAGTTTTTCTCTTGTTGGCAACTTGGACAGTTTGAGCAGATGATCTTAATAGCCTAGCCTCTATCTCCCCCTTAGTCTTGTTGGCAGACATGAGAAGGGGAGTAGGAATTTTAGGCCTCACAGCTTCTGGAAGTGCAGTCAGAGGTATGTTAAGCTTGCCCATGATAGCTCCCAAAGCCACATCATTTTGCATTTGTAAGTGTTTATGGGAGTCTACCAAGGTTTGTATCTGTCTGTTGAGTCTGCACCAATGAGGTGAGAGTATGCACTTGTGTTGTGGTGAGTCATTGGAAAACTGCAAGTTTGAGACTTGTTATTGAAGAGACTGGATTTGAAGGTTTGTAGATGTTGAGACAGGTTGATGAGAGCTTGTAGATAATGAAAAGCCAAAAGTTGCTTCCACAACCGGTTTGATACCATCCATAACAAAGCAGAAGGCTCATATCTGGCTTGGTGAAACTGGTCCAGCTTGATCTTTGTGTCATTTGAATTGGTGATTTGTTATTGGACCACTTCATGAAGAGCAATGAAAGATTGTCTCAGATTTTTGACATCTTTTTCCACAGAAGTCAGATCAAGACTTGTCATTTGATTAACAAAATGTTTAAACATGGAGGTGATCTTGACTTGAGATGGTATGATCTCATCCATTTTCTCCTTCACCAGCTTTCTTATCTTTTCTTCATGACCAGTCATCTTTACTTCTAGAGCTTTAACAAAGAGGTAAAAAGCCTTGAACTGAGCTTTGTAAACTTCAGTGACTGCATCATAAACATCCTGTGGAGTCAAGGCCTTGGGATTGCTTCCAAAAATAGTGACATATTCATCCCTAAACCTAGCCAAGACTTGATCCATCTCCAAAACAAAATCTTTGGATAGCCATGCATCTACATTCCCATCTTGTTCTACATCATTTATAATTTTCTCCTTTTATTTTTCAACTTCTTCATTGTATGTTAGCATAATGGATTGATAGTCGTGATTGCTCATATCTGAAGTAAGTAGATGCTGCGAGATGTTTGCTAATCCAGAAATTTGCTCAATAAGAAGATCAGATGGAGGTTGAGAGTCAGTTGTTTGCAGCCATTTTGAGAGGAGGTGTGGTTGTTGAGGTTGTGAGGTTGATGGTTGGTGTGAGGGATCAAAACCACATGTGACAGAAGTCACAATTTGACTCACAGATTTCTATGTGTTTATGACAGGGTGTTGTTCATCACCAGTTGTGGGAACCTCCATTAGAATTAGATGGGATTTGACTGTGCTACTGTCATTTGCAACAGTCTTAAACCCTTGTGTGTCTTGCACCACACTATCACTTGAATGTGCTATTCTTGGCTCCTCCATGACAGGATCATTGGAAATTGTACTCCAAGCTTCAATTGTCAAATAAATTTCAGCCAGGGTTTTGAGGGGAGTTGTTCCTGGAACAGGAACCTCCAATTGAATTGAAGATGATTTAGATAGCTCCCCCTCAGGAGTACTACCCTCAAACCTAACATTTTGTGAAGACTGATTTGCACATGTAGGTGCATTTGTGATATCCATGGGGTCTTCAGTAAAAACTGATGAATCTCCCTTGTTTGTGGTGTCATCAAGGTCGACCACATCATGTAGCCTCTCACCAACTAATTGTGATTTCTGGATGGTGAGCAAGGTTTCTTGAACTAAATCACTTGATTGGGGCAACACTTGAGGATTTGATTCAAGTGCTTCTGTATAGGAAGAAGAAATGTTAGATATAAGAGTTTGTAGTTTAGGACTGAGTGTTGGCAGCTCCCCCTGAATGGATGAGGGAGCTTCAAGGAATGTGCTCTCCTTATGTGTGCCATCCTTATTTCTCCTACCATACACTTGGATTTGTTCAAGTGTTGGCTGTGCAGACTCTTTACAAGGTGCATTGGGGAGAATGCTCTTTGCAATAGAAACACCCTGTTGAGAGGATGTCTATAGAATCTATTTTGGCCCCATTTGTACAACTGCATCCTTTTGGGAGGATAGAAAGGTGGTTTGAGTGGGCAACTCAGTTTTCTTAGCCTTCTTTGTTTTTCTGACCAAGGGTGACTCAGGTTGTATTTATTCCTCACCACTCTCATTCATTACTTTAAGGGTTGGCTCTTTTCTCATCTTTTTACGCACTTCATCCTTTTGAGAGGATAAAGTGGTTGGCTTCCTAGTTGCTATTTGTTTTGAAGAAGTGGTCTCAGCTTGGGAAGACCCCTGTTGGTTTTCCTGTATTTGAACTTCTACAGGTTCAGGGACCATAACTGTACTAGATTGAGCATTTGATCTCATATCAGGCATGGGGTAAGGGTAAGCCTTAAACCTCTCCATCATGAATGGAGTGATTTTCAGACTCATATTTACCTTATTTTTTTGTAGTAAGTGAACCAAATATTATTTTGGACACTTGCTTACAATTGCCTATTTTACTGTTGTCTATACCATTCAACAAATGTATGTCTGTTACTTTATGATTTAAGGTAGACATTATAAATCTAGGAAAAAAAATTTCCTTACCTTTAGCAGATTGGGGCATGGTCAGCTTGGTTGCAAGTTCTTCCAGGATCAATACACCAACATTCAAGTGTCTGTTGTGGGCTATTGAGAACACCAGCTTCTGCACCACACTTGAAATATTGTTAATAAAATGTCTTCCTGCATGTGAAGACCCTTACTATAGAATCAAACACAAAGGACCACTCCTTCCTTAGGTTTGTTCTGTTCAAATTTGCCAAGTTGATTCTTCCACCATAGTTGATGAAGTCCATAAACTCGGTTAGTTCATCTTGGGTTGGCACATACACTAGATTTGCAGTTGGAAGACCCAAAGCTGCATTCACATCTTGCTCATTGAACTCTATCTGTTGGCCTCCAATTGAGCATGTCACCACCAAGGACACAGAGTTGTCAAACATAACAGTTCTCTCCACTACTGTTGTCCAGAATTCATGCAGAACATCCAAGTATAGGACTGGGTTAGCTGTTAAAGCACCTGCAAGATAGGATTCAGACAGAAATTTTACAAACCCCTTGAAACTGTCAGGGGCTTGGTTAGCATCAGTGAAAGCAATATAGTTGGTTCCTTTCAGTGGGATTACAGCTCTAACATTGTTGAGTGCCATTGTTGTTGATTAAGAGTGAATGTGTAAGAAAAATTAGTGAAAAAGAGTCTGAAACGAGAGAGAAATCGGTTTGGAATTGAAAAAACTAGGTCACTTAGAGTTCTCGAAGGCGTAAGTATATGTGTATCGAGATATCTGGGTATTTATAGTAAAAGCAGAGGACTTGTCGAGAACTCAAAAATAGACGTTTGGAATTAGTTTATCGAGAAGTCATTTTGAAATGTGAAAAACATATCGATAATTCATTTTATTTATTCCTGTAGAAAACTAAAAATAAACTTATCGAGATGTCAAATAAATACCCAGTTTGTCCAAAATGGACTGAATTATTTCCAATTTTTATTTGAATAAATCAAAATAAAATCTGAATAATTTTTCCAAAAGTATATTACCAAAATAATTTATTGAATTAAATTATTTCAGTTCAAAGTTATTTATAAGTCCAAAATGATACTTGTAGAGAACTCTGTGAGTTAATACTTATAGAGAACTCTACAATGACTTATCGATAAGTCATAATAAAGCTTATCGAGAAGTTCCTCGAGAAGTAAGAAAATTGACTTGTCGAGAACTCACTCGAGAAGTCTTAAAATGACTTGTCGATAAGTCAATTAGACTTATCGAGAACTCAGTTCTCTATATATTTTTGATTACTTTGATTCTGCCTTGTGTTAATTTTACATATTGAAAATGTAAATTAACAATTAGACAGTTTTCTTAGAATTGAAAAATTCCAAGATGAATTTTCATTTTTGAAAAATAAATATACAGAGATTTCTGAAATATTTATAATACATATTTCAGTTAATTTCTAATTAAACTAAATTAATTTTGATTTACTAGAAATTAATCTGCTGCAAAACATTAGCTGAGTTCTTACCATAGGATGAAGAATTAAGCATTCCAATTTCATCTACAAGTCTAATGAAAGTTGTTTCATCCAAAGGTTTAGTAAAAATGTCAGCTAATTGTTTTTTTGTTGGAACAAAAATGAGCTCAATGGTACCATTTGCAGCATGTTCTCTAATAAAATGGTACATTACATCAATGTGCTTTGTTCTATAATGATTAACTGGATTAGCCACAATAGATATAGCACTAGTATTGTCACACATAATTGGAATTTTGTGTAACACTAGGTCATAGTCCATTAGCTGATTTCTAATCCAAAGCAATTGAGCACAACAACTTCCAGCAGCTATGTATTCAGCTTCAGCTGTGGAAGTTGACACAGATTGTTGTTTCTTGCTACACCAGGATACAAGTCTCTTTCCAAGAAACTGACAGCTTCCACTAGTACTCTTTCTGTCAACCCTGCATCCAGTAAAATCTGCATATGTGTATCCAACAGCTTCAAAACCAGTTCCCTTAAGATACCATAATCCCAAGTTTGGAGTCCCCTTCAAGTACATGAAAATCCTCTTCACATCCATAAAATGTGATTTTTTTGGATTGGCTTGAAATCTGGCACATAGACATGTTTCAAACATGATGTCTGGTCTACTTGCAGTTAAGTAAAGCAATGATCCAATCATTCCTCTATAGCTTGTAATATCTACACTCTTGCCCTTTTCATCTTCATCCAACTTCGTTGCTGTAGACATAGGTGTAGATGTAGGTGAACAATCAACCATGCCAAACTTTTTCAATAAATCTTTTACATACTTAGTCTGACTGATGAAGATTCCATCACTTCTTTGACTGACTTGAAGTCCAAGAAAGTAACTTAATTCCCCCATCATACTCATTTCATATTCACTCTGCATAAGCTTAGAGAATCTTTGACATAGCTTCTCATTAGTAGAACCAAAAATAATATCATCCACATAGATCTGAACTACAATCATATCACCACCATGTAGCTTATAGAAGAGTGTCCTGTCTATTGTTCCTCTAGTGAAACCATGCTTAAGTAGAAAATCTGTCAGTGTGTCATACCAAGCTCTAGGTGCCTGGTTTAGTCCATATAGAGCCTTGAGTAGCTTGTACACAAAATCTGGAAATTCTGGATCTTCAAAGCCAGGTGGTTGTTGCACATAAATTTCTTCTTCTAACTCACCATTTAGAAAGGCACTCTTGACATCCATTTGATACACTTTGAAGTTTGAATGTGCAGCAAATGCTAGAAAGATCCTTATTGCTTCAAGTCTTGCAACTGGAGAAAAAGTTTCATCATAATTAATTCCTTCTTCTTGTGAGTAGCCTTTTGCAACCAACCTTGCCTTATTTCTGGTAACTATACCATTTTCATCCATCTTGTTCCTGAACATCCATTTTGTTCCAATTACACTTATGTTCTTAGGTGCAAGAACTAACTCCCAAACTTTATTTCTTTCAAACTGATTAAGCTCTTCTTGCATGGCAGATATCCAATCAGGATCCATAAGAGCTTCTTCAATTTTCTTAGGCTCTACTCGAGACATAAAGCATGCATATAGGCACTCACTAGCAGTTGCACTTCTAGTCCTTACACCAACATTGGGATCACCAAATATTGCATTTTTATTGTGACTCCTATCCCATTTTCTGGTGTGAGTTTGTTGACTGGTGCCTCCATCATTTTCTTCATTATTGGTATGATTGGTAGATTCTTCTTCCATTTCTCCCCCTGAGTTTATGCTATCAAATTCAGGTGATTGAGATGAGCTTTTATTTTCATGATTTTCCTGTTCAACAGTCTCTTCATTCATCATTTGTTGTGCATTTCCTTCATCCTCTTCATCAGAATCACTGTTAATGTTGAGATTTTCAAATGCAAGGGCTTCGGCTTCATTATCATCAAGGCATTCCAAGCCTAAACACTTGTCATCATAAAAAATCACATATGTGCTCTCCATGATTTTCTTTTGATCAATTACATAGACCTTGTAGGCAGTTCTCTCCAATGAATATCCCAGAAAAATTGCTTCAAAAACCTTTGAGTCAAATTTTCCCACATATTCAGAGTTGTCTCTTAAAATGTAACACTTGCTTCCAAACACATGAAGATGCTTTACAGTAGGCTTTCTCTTAGACATGATTGAGTAAGGTGATTTTCCATGAATCTTGTTAATGAGATATTTATTTTGAGTATAGCAGGAAGTATTTACAGCTTCTTCCCAAAAACTAGTTGGCAGATTGGCATCTCGCAGCATTGTCCTTGCAGCTTCTACTAATGTTCTGTTCTTTCTCTCAACTACCCCATTTTGTTGAGGTGTTCTAGCAGCAGAGAACTCTTGAACAATGCCCTTGTTTTTGCAGAATTCACTCAACGTTGCATTTCTGAATTATGTTCCATTATCACTTCTCAATCTCTTCACACAGCTTTGATCTTCAGCCTGTTTCTCTATCTTCTTTATGTGCGTAATTTTGATGTGTGGAGTCTCATTTTTAGAATGCATAAATTCTACCCATGTGTATCTTGAGTAGTCATCCACCATCACAAGTGCATATTTGTTCTTTGAAATTGATAAGACATTCACTGGCCCAAACAAGTCCATGTGAATAAGTTGCAATGATGCACTTATGGAATTCACAGTTTTTGACTTGTGACTTGATCTTTTCATTTTTCTTTTCTAACAGGCTTCACAGACTTCAATTTGAGCAAACTCTAATTTTGGCATGTCTCTCACCAGCTCTTTCTTGACTAGAGTGTTGATTGCCTTGTAGTTTAGATGTGAGAGTTTCTTATGCCATAACTTGCTTTGCTCTATGGATGCCTTGGTGTAGAAGTAATAAATTCCATCCTCATTTATTGAGTTCAAGTCTGCAACAATCAAGCTTCATTTCCTTGCTCCTTTTAGAGCAACTTCATTGGTTTTCTTGCTGGTGAAAATACATTCTTCTTTGTCAAATAGAACTTTAAAACATTTGTCTGCAAACTGGCTAACACTGAGAAAATTTACTTCAAGACCAGCTACCAGTGCTATATCATCAATGACAACATTTCCAGAAACAATCTTGCCATATCCCATTGTGAATCCTTTGTTGTTGTCTCTAAAGGTCACCAAAGGGCCAGCCTTCTCCTCAAATTGTGATAGCAGGGCCTTATCACCTGTTATATGCCTGGAGCATCCACTGTCTATGATCCATATGACCTTCTTCATTTTGCCCTCCACACAATGAGTTTTAAGTGTGTTTAGCAACCCAATCAGTGTTGGGTACTTTCTTCTTATTAACTGACTTAGCAGAAGTAGAGTTAGAAGTTTCAGAAAGAATAACATTCATAGATATTTTGTGCATTTTATCTTACAGCTGTAGATCCAATACTGACTTCTTTGAGATCTACTCTCAGCTTGTGGCAACTTTTTATTACTTTTAAGTTACAGGGAATGCAGTCAAACTTATCACAAAATGAATAGGGATCATTTGCATTAGCTTTATTATACTTGCAGGCTCCTTTAGCTGGCTTGCTAACAACCTTTTTACAAAGGTGAGTTAGGTGATTCACAGAGCCACACTTCTCACATTTCTTCCTTGGAGCATCTGCAACATAAGTAAAATTGTTGCTTTTGTTTATCCCAATTTTCCCCATTTTCTATTCTTCTTCTTCTTTCTTGCATCTTCAGTTTTTGTTTTCTTGACATGTGTCTTGGAATCTTGGTTATCCATGAGCTTCTTCACTGAAATCTACTTCACATGCTTTGAACATAGATGAGCCAACCTTTTTCAGCATAGCCGGAACATCTTCATTTTCATTTGATTTCCCTTTTTCACCTACAACTTTCTTCTTGTTGTTCAAGGAATCATAATCAAGACCAATAACAATATTTGCACATGGCTTGTTCTTCTCATGGTATTGTCCAACCAACTCAGATGCATTCCTGAAAGATTTTAACCTGACGTCATTCTTTTCTAACTTTTCCCTTAACACAGCTTCAATCTCATTTGTACACTTGAGCTTGTTCTTCAGATATGCATTTTCTTTTTTCACAGCTTCAAGCTATACCAGCAACAACTCAGTTTCTTGTTTCTCATTTTCAAGCTTCTCATTTATCCTTGTTAGTCTGCTAACCTCTTCATTAGCAGCAACCATACTTGTATGAATATGAAATATTTCTATGCTCATCTTTTCTACAGTTTCCATATATTGACTCACATTTAAATCAGTGGTGGTAAGAGTTGGTACCTGTGTTTTTGATGAGGATGACTCTCCTTGCTCCAAGGTCATAAATGCATAATTTCCAACTTCCTCATCTTCATCATTATCAGAATCATCCCAACTCCTTCCCTCTACAGTATAGGCTTTGCTTTGCTGTTTCTTCATAAGAGCTTCATACTTTGCTTCCAATTCAAGATAAGCTTTGTCTTTCTTTGCTTTCTTGGGTTTCCTGCACTCTGTAGCAAAATGACCTAGCTCATCACATTTATAACATATTATCTTTGATCTGTCAACATATCCAGCTTTGTAACCATTTTTGCTATCAGATGTGTACTTCCCTTTTCCTTTCTAGCTGTTGTCTTTGTTGAATGATTGTCCTTTACCCTTGAAGAATCTTGGCTAATTTACTCTAATGTTAGAGAACTTTCTTGCCAGATAGGCCATTGACTGATCTAGCTCATCAAGTTCATCCAGGGTGTAGAACTTATATGGCGCCCTCCAGGAATCATTCGTTATATGAAACGCTCGATTCCGAGTTTGATAACGCCTTCGTTTGTGAGTTTGATTTTCAAGAACACAGTGATTTTAGGGGGTTTTCTCTGTATTTTGTCGGTTTTTACTGGTTGATTATGATTATATGAATAAAAGGAAATAAGAATGGGCTATTTATATTTATGGAATATTAATACGTGTTGGATCGTATTGGATCGAAAAATGAGTTACTTAGCCGCTAAGTAACTGCAAAAATGATCCGATTGGATAATGTTTAGGATAACTATCAACCTGTTTTAGATTATTATCAAAACTTTTGGATAACCATCAAAACCGGGCTTTTTATAAAACAATTTATACGAAAATAATGTTATCGAAATGATTTTCGTATCGAAAATTTTGCGCAGGGACGCGCATAGGTCAAACCGTAATCCAGATCGAAAAAGTCAAAACACGGAAAATGTCCGGAATTATCAGATTAGGTTAGGAAAGAATTTTCCGAAGAGTTTCGGGTTGTAAAAATGGTTGAAGTTGGACGATTCCAGTCTTTATAAAATAATTTTGTAATTATTCAGAAAATAATTAATAAATTCATAAATCATTATAAAATCACATAACACTCCAAAAATTACCAGAAAATACCAAAATTATCTATATTTTATTCTGGAAATAATAAAATTAACATACTTATACTTTACCACATATAAACATCCACATATCAACACCAATCATTAAATAATTCACCAAAAATCACATAATAATCACATAATAATTATTTATCGATAAAAATAATTACACGCTATGTCCCGTATATTACATCTTTCCCCCTTTAAAAAGATTCTGTCCTCAGAATCACACTAAGGATCAGATAATGATACATTTAAATATCTCACTTCTATTTTCTCAGGGTGATTGTTAGGTCACACACACTGTAGAAGGGGGTTTAATACAGTGTTTGTCACAATCAAATCGAATTAAAGAACACAAGTAACATAAAACAAGCTTTATTAAACTCTGTTACAATATGGAACTGTCCTCTCTCAGTGATAAACAAATTATCACGAGAGCTGCTAGGGTTACAATAAATAATAACTTCGATTATGATAACACATATAGTGTAAACCCTATGTCTGTGTTTATATACTACACAGTTACAAGATAATCTCTAATTGATATGGAATATAATTCTGCTTCCTAAAATATATCAACTAGTTATCTTTTCTTCCAAGTATTCTATTCTTCATAGAATTACTTCTTCATGCATATCTCTTCTTGCGTTCGTCTTGAACTTCTTTCCTTTCAATCAGCCGCCTTCCTTATCTGAAAGTCTCCTTAAGTCCTTATATTATCTTCTGATAAATATCTCCTGATAACTTAAGTTCTGACAACTTAAGTTCTGACTTCAGTATAAGTGCTGATTTCCAGTTAAGTACTGATTTGTCCTGTTTAAGTAAGATCTGAAAACTAAACACAAATCATATTATACATGACATTATCAAATATATCTAACAATCTCCCCCAACTTGTAAATTAGCATAATATACAAGTTTAACTGATATTTGATGATGTCAAAAACATTAAGTACAAATGCATGAGAATTTGACTAGATAACTACAACTTACAGTCCTTGTAGCTTTACCATCTTTAATTTCTGATAACAGCTTCAGTCTGTATACACATCAGAATTTGAGCAGTTGTAGATCTTGACTTGGCTTCAATTACTGATCTCTTTGATGTCAGGAGTTGTTCTGAGATAGTTCTTTAATAAACATCTCTCAGCATATTTAAGTTCATCAATCATCCTCCTTTTAGCATTCTTCAATTCAACTGTATCTTCGCCAATTTGAAAGATAGCATCCCTGGGATAATTTATTCTAGCTTTTCTTATGTCCTGATCTAGTCTGATCAAATATGCCTTGTCAGACTCAAGATTGAATTCCACAGCTTTATAACCCAAAAAGGTAGTTATAATCTTAGCAAAGTTAGGCTTCATCTCGACAATATCACCCTTGTGATCTCTGTACTTGGGACAATATGTGCTGTCAGACTTTACAGAATAAAGCTTCTTCTGTCTCTGAATTTGAGTCTTCAAATAATTTGCAGCACAATCTGTTAATCTGTTCTTCACTTGAAGTAAGAATAGAACATGTTCTAGTTCCTCATAATACTTCAGTGGTATAGCATTATGTCTAATATGGTATACCCTTCCATCTGTCATAAATATAACAAGATGTATTCTTTCAAGAAGGTATGGTAAACCATCTGTACAGATTCAAGCTGATTCAATCTTTCAGGAGTTGCTCCAACACCTGGTTCACTTAAAGAAGTTGGATCATTGGTTGTGTTCTGTATTCTTCTTTCATCAGCACTACCCAATCCAGATTTATCTCTTGCTTCTTTTCCTGTAACCACTCTTGCTTCAAAACCACTTGTTGCAGTCTTCAAATGTTGAGTCTGTTTAGCTTTGGTGAATCCTGGTAGGAGTAACTTTGAAGGTTTAACATGAGCAATGTCAGAGGTTTCCTTTTCATTATCTTCTGATATCAAGCCAACTTGAGCTATGTTAGAGGTTGCTTGCTTCAGTGTCATATCAAAACTTACTATATCTTGACTCTGAACAACTTGAGCCATGTCGGAGGTTGTTTGAGAAATCTTCCTTGAAATCAGAGTAAGATTAGCATCTTCATCAAATATTTCTTCATCCATAGCAGGCACATAAACCTTTATAGATTCACCAACTTTTTCTTTGCCCTTGGACCTTGGATCTATCTCCATTTGTGATTTGGCCTTAGTTGCCTCAGGATTTATCCTTTCTTTTATCACAATGCCTTTAGCCTTAGGAATTTTCTTTTCAACAATAGAAGCTTCAGATTTGGAGTTGACTTTTTCTAACTTAATTCTAGCTTCTTCTTCCTTTAGACTCTCAAAGTCCATTCCTGGATTTTTTTCAGAAATAACTATCTTGAAATTTCCTCATCAAGTTCCAGATGTTCATCAGAACTTATCCTTTTACCAGTATCATAACTTATTCTTCTCCCAGTATCAGAACTTGTTCTTTGAATTATAGTTCCAGTTCTACTTGATGAAAGACCTTTACCTTGACCATGACCTCCACCCATTCCAGAGTTTCCCTGGTCATCTTTCCCATCATCCTTTCCCTTCAGTGTCTTAATAGGTTTGCATTTGGACTTAATTACTTTCTCCCCCTTTTTGGCATCAGCCGGTAAAAGAAGAGAGAGAAGCAATTCCACTGAGGATTGGATCTCATTGAGTTGATTTTGATGAGAAGCTTGATTCTTCAGAATGTTATCAATCTGATCCTGTTGCTTCTCCTGAGTTTTCTCAATGTACTCAATTCTGTCAAACGTAGGTTTGAAAAACCTTTTCTTGTCCATCTTGGCAACCATATCTTGCTGATTTAAGGATTCTTGAATCTTGTCTACCTTGGCCTGAGTTACAGATTGTTGACTTTGAAGGTGTCTTGTACTGAGTGCAGTAACCCTGAGATGTATCTTGAAATCATCATTGACTAGCATCTCACCAGCCTTTGCCAAGTGCTCAGCAAGTATGTTTGAAGTAGGAACGAAATCAACTTTATTCCATTCCTTGGTCCACTCCCTTCCTCTAGGAGTTTCACTCCAAGGTACTGGTGCATCTCCTCTAACAAACTTTTTAACAAGATCAGCTTTTGAAGGAGCTTGTGGAGATGCATGCCCAGATGGACCAGCTGCATCGGCATCTACAGTAGCAGCAGCTTCACCGGTAACTTCATCATTAGCAGCATCAGAACTTATAGAATCAGCATCATCAGCTTCTTTTGATAAAAGAATAGTATGGGTGGCTATTGAGTCTTCAACATCATCCTCTAAGTGCTGATCTCCAACTAAGTTCTGATCAACAGCCAAATCTTGATGCCCACCTAAAACCTGATTTTCATCATCCAGATTCAGAATAGGTGTAGTAGGAATATCTTCATTAAAATCAGCATCCAGAATTGGGGTTGTTGGTGGAGTGATTTGAGCTGGTGGAGCTTCCAAGTACAGAACCTCAGGCACAATCAGGTTGTGAATATCAATCTCAGCACTTATGCCTGGGTCTTCAGTATGTACAGTTTCATTTACAGGAGACACAGGAGGAGTAGGCAGTCTGTCTTGAGTAGTTTCTGGTTGTGCTGAAGGAAGTAATTCAACAATAATTGATTCTGTTGGGATCAGAGATTCCTGACCCCCTTCCTTAGCTCCTTCTTCCAGAGTTTCTTCAGAATGTGATGATACACTGACAGCCCTCCTGGCTCTTTGCTTTTTATGTCTCTTTGCAGAACTAGAGACTTTGGGAGCTTCATCATCAGAATTTAGCTTTCTAAGCCTTTTTAGGGGCCTAGAACTCCCAATTTCAACATCCTTCTGAGAATAGACCTTCTCAGCTTCTACAACAACAGGTTCTGATACAGGAACCTGTTCCTCACTGTCTGACTCATCCCTCAGAACAATGCTCCTTCTCTTCTGTTGTGTCTGAGGTACAGTCTTTGTCCTCTTAGGTTTGGAAGATGAAGGCCTCATAGGATGTGCTGATGGTGAAGGTTGAGATGTCTGTGATGGTTTAAAATATATCCTGATGGAGGGTTGAGTAGGTTGAGGTTGGGAAGTTCGAGGTGTAGGTGTGGTATGTTCTGATGGTTGGTGTGGTGGCTGGAATGTGCTGGTGGGTTGAACATCAGGGTAAACAGATATGTAGGTTTGAGGATCAGCATTTACAAGAATCTGTTTTACAGACTGAGGTATTTGTAAGGTTCTAACCACTTTCTTCTTAATGTCAACATTTAACAAATCATTAAAAGCTCTTTTTGCAAGCTTAAAAGGTGGAATTGAATCAGTGGTAGGTTGGGGTTCATCAGCACAACAAAAATTATATATAAGCTGACAGAATCTAGCAAAGTATACTACATTCCTATCCTCTATCATCCTATCCCCTATGAATCCTAGCACAACACTTGCAAAATCAAAGTGAGTTTGATGAATAAGAGCATACTCGATTTGCTGACTCATAATTGGAATGACATCAAAGTTGGAGCACTTATTGGCGAATGCCTTAGTGATACAATCGAAGAAAAAGCTCCATTCCTTCCTGATATTTTCCCTTTTCAACTGTCCAAGCTTGCCCAAACTTTTCTCATAGCCCAAACTGGCCATGAGCTGCTGTAGAACAGGGTCCTCCACTGTTGAAAAAGTACAGCCTTCTGGTAAGTGGAGAGCTTTACGAACTGCTCCAGGAGTAACCACATGCTCAACATCATTGACTTCAAATACGATGCTTGGAGTACCAGTAGCACCACCATCATCAAAAATCCCAGTCCGCCAAAACGTCAGAACTTATTGGCTTGAAATAGTTTGAGGTTGGGTCAAAGCATACCCAATCTCACTATTTGCCAAAAAATCTTGCACAAAGTGCAAATCTGATGGAGCTTCAGCCTTGTTCAAGATTGCAGCATAGTTGTTTTGTACAAACTTGGCTTCATCAATAATTAAATCCTTGGGTGCCATGAGAAATAAGTGAGAAATAAAATTGCCTGTAAGGTGTTTGATAAAATATCTGTAAAGAAACCGTCAGTAAAAAGTGTGAGAGAATAAGAAAAGAGAGAGAGTAGAATAAAACTGAAAATAAAAGATTTAAAAGTCTTTTATCTCTTTTACTTAGGCACCCCATGTGACAACAGTTAAAAAGTAGTGGAACAGACCTTTACACCTGTCAAACATGCAGCAGTTGAGGAAAAAATTAATGGGCACGGTAAATAAGCAATTATTACTTATTACATGCAGTTTTTTAAGGAGAAAAACCGTCCCACTATCCAAGTAATCCCATTAAATAAATGATTATTACTGCTTTATCTCTCATAAACCAATATTCAAAGATATATGACCGTTGAGGTAATGACCAAAAATAAACCAAGTAAATAAATACTGCCACGTTAGCATTAGAACTTGATTATTATCAGAATTTAAAAGGTCATCAGAACTTGATTATTATCAGAATTTAATAGGTCATCAGAATATGAAACGACTCAGAGACAAAATCTTGCAATAAAGTAAAATTTCATTAATATATCAAATGAATACATTTCATGAAACTTAAATTGCATGCATAAAATTACAAGATTGCCCTAGTCTAAAATCTCTAACATCAATAGCCTTAGTCCTAGTCTAAAAGACTGACAAAGCTGACAGTGAAGAGAAACAAGAGGATTGCAATTAATCCTTCTTCTTCTTCATATCTTCAATAAAAAGAATAGCAAGACGAATGATTCTCTCCTGCTGACGAAGAGAACGGAGATGAAGATTTCTTTGGACAGTCAACAAGTCATTTTCAATGATTTCTGGAAATTGAATCCAGAGATTAGAAGGAATGTTGTTTATGGGATAACGAGTTGGAACTCCATTGTTCCAGATGGTCACCTTGTCTGAGCCATAGAAGTAAAACCAACCAAACAGAGTCATTGTTTGAGAAAAAATTGATTTGTACTAAAGGATTATTGGTCAGTTATATAGACAAGGGAAGACCAGGGGATGCATGGAATGTGAAACAAAAAGAAGTAAAGTCTCGTCTCCCTAGACCGATGAGTAATAATGACAGCCATTGGAAGCTTAAAACAGGAGTTAATGAGCACACGAAACAAGTAAAAATTACTGTGCATATACGAGTACCACTAACCCAAATTATGTTGACTGTTTATATCTCACCCAAACATATTCAGATTTTAAATATGACTGTTTCAGATTGAACCACAAATAAGTCAAGTAAAGAATCAGGATTTAATATCAGAACTTAGACTTATATTAGAACTTAACAGTCATCAGAACATGACTCCTTAACTCGAAAAGTGAATGCCTATTTCTATAATTCTTCACACAAATACTGATTTCGTTTCTTCAGAACTTAATCATCAGAATTTCCATCATAACTTGTCCTCAGAATTTATGCAACTGACACTTAACCTGTTCATCTAAAATAACATTTATCACCACAGTAATTTTCATTATTCATATGGAGTGTATGTGTGTGCAGTAAGCTAAATATCATATAAAGATTAAAGTCTGATTCACTTCAGTACATCTTAGAAATAAGGCATAACTAAGAACTTTGCTCAAAACCTGTCATTATTCTGAAGTCTACTATAGAATGAGTTCATACATGAGTCCACCTCAACTGTTTTGTGCTCATTTTATGCATCTTTTGAAATTCTATTTTACAGTGGCTTCTCAGTGTAAGTGAGTCACGAATGCTTATCAGAATTTATGCTATTATCAGAGTATTTCTCCAGTAATCATAAAGTGTGAAAAGTCACCAAGAAAATATTTATTTTGCTTTTCTAATGCATATAACTTAATACCAGCAATGCACTTGGGTCTTCCCTTCCACATTTTTACTCTAGATCTCAAAGGAGTACCTGATTTTTATTTCTTTTCTTTTCTTTTTCTTTTGATAAGTGAGGCTTATCATCACTTAGTACATTGACCAGATTTACTAACATCAGAACTTAACAGATAAGAAACACTATTCTAGTTTTTGACTTAGTAATAAGATACACAAAGTAAACTTAACTAAGCTCAATATCAGAATTTGTTTGTGTTAAAAGATTTCCACATAAATAATTACTTCAAATATGGGATTTTTAGAATATTAAAGACTACTAGTTCATCATCTAGCACAATTATCCTTATTGGATTGAATAGTCACAAAGACATGCATATCACTATCAGAGTTTAGAAATTCACATCAGACAACAATCAACACTTAAGCAAATTTCAAATTAAGCACATAATACACAAAGATAGTAATATCTGTAAATACTGATCATAAACTCTGATGTATCAGAACATAAACTAAGCAGATTTAGAGAAGGAACCTGAAACCATTCCAACTTTATTTACCAGTCTTGTAAAAGTAGCTTCACACAGTGGTTTTGTGAAGATATCTGCTAGTTGTTGATCTGTTGAAATAAAATGTAATTCCACTGTACCTTCATCCACATGTTCCCTTATGAAGTGGTACCTAATGCTGATATGCTTTGTCATTGAGTGTTGAACTGGATGACCTGTCATAGCAATAACACTTTGATTATCACAGTAAATAGGAATTTTAGAAAATTCTAACCCATAATCCAATAACTAATTCTTCATTCAAAGAATCTGTGCACAACAGCTTCCTGCAGTAATGTATTCTGCTTCTGCAGTTGATGTGGAAATTAACTTCTATTTCTTGCTAAACCAAGAAACTAATCTGCCTCCAAGAAATTGGCAGCTTCCACTTTTGCTTTTCCTGTCAATTTTGCATCCGGCAAAATCTGCATCTGAGTAACCTATTAGCTTAAAGTCTGATTCTCTAGGATACCATAATCCCAGATTAGCTGTACCCTTAAGGTACTTGAAAATTCTTTCATAGCTGTTAAGTGAGGTTCTCTTGGATCTGCTTGAAATCTTGCACAAAGACAGGTAGCATACATGATATCAGGTCTACTAGCAGTTAGATAGAGTAGTGAGCCAATCATACCTCTGTAATCAGTAATATCTATTGATGTACCAGTATCCTTATCCAATTTTGTTGCAGTGGCAATGAGAGTGGATGCACTTGAACAATCTTGCATTCCAAAATTCTTCAGCAAATTTCTGGTGTACTTGGATTGACAAATAAAAGTTCCTTCTTCATTCTGCTTGACCTGAAGGCCCAGAAAATAGCTAAGTTCCCCCATCATACTCATTTGATATCTTGACTGCATCAGTTTGGCAAACTTCTTACAAAGTCTGTCATTTGTAGAACCAAAAATGATATCATCAACATATATCTGCACCAAAAGTAAGTCCTTTCCATGGTTGAGATAAAACAATATTTTTTCAATAGTCCCTCTATTAAATCCACTTTCCAGAAGAAACTGAGCTAGTGTCTCATACCATACTCTTGGAGCTTGTTTAAGGCCATAAAGTGCTTTGTCTAGTCTGTAGACATGATTAGGAAATTTTGAATCTACAAAACCTGGAGGTTGTTTAACATATACTTCCTCTTCCAATTCTCCATTGAGAAAAACACTTTTCACATCCATTTGAAAGACTGTAAACTTTTTGTGAGCAACATAAGCCAAAAATATCCTTATGGCTTCCAATCTAGCAACTGGTGCAAATGTTTCATCATAATCAATTCCCTCCTGTTGAGAATATCCTTTTACAACCAGCCTTGCTTTATTCCTTGTAATTATGCCATCACTATCAGTTTTGTTTCTGAACACCCACTTTGTACCAACAACAGATCTGTTCTTTGGTCTTGGTACTAGGGTCCAGACTTTGTTTCTTTCAAATTCATTTAACTCTTCCTGCATTGCTTGCACCCAATCAGCATCTTGAAGAGCTTCTTCCACTTTCTTCGGTTCAGTCTGAGAGAAAAGAGTGATAAAGACATTCATTTGATGTAGCCGTTCTAGTTTTGACACCTGCATCAGGATTTCCAATAATTAAGTCAGGTATATGTGCTTTAGTCCACTTCCTTGCAGATGGAAGATTTTCTCTAGAACTGGATGCTCCCCCATGATCCATGCTGTCTTCATCAACATTTTCTGATGCCCCCCCCTGAAATTATGCTCTCTGAGCTGGATCCTTCAGAATTTGAGTTTCCAGAAATATCAGTACTTGAGTTTCCAGAATTATCAGAACTTGATGAATCAGAACTTGAAAAGCCTGTTGTAGGTTCTGATGCTTCTTGAAATGTGGTTGTATCTTCATTATGCTCCCCCTGCACAGGTGCATCTCCCTTTGACGTAGTCACCACAGTTTCAATAACATCAGAGTTTAATCCATCAGAGTTTGCAGTATCAGGATTTAGACTGTCAGGATTTACAGTATCAGAATTTAAAACTTTATTCTCAAATCTCAGCTGATCATGATCATTGAAATCTTCAAGTCCTGTAATCTTCTTATCATCAAAATAGACATTGATAGATTCCATGACAACCCTTGTTCTTAAATTGTAGACTCTGAAGGCTTTTGTGGAAAGTGGATATCCAACAAAAATTCCTTCATCAGCTTTTAGATCAAATTTGGATAGCTGTTCAGGATGAGTCTTAAGAACAAAACACTTGCATCCAAATACATGAAAATACTTCAGATTTGGCTTCTTTTTCTTTACCATCTCATATGGTGTTTTTCCATGCTTGTTAATGAGTGTTGCATTCTGAGTAAAATAAGAAGTCTCCACAGCTTCAGCCCAAAAGTAGGTTGGCAACTTTGCTTCATCAAGCATAGTTCGTGCAGCTTCAACAAGAGTTCTATTCTTTCTTTCAACAACTCCATTTTGTTGTGGAGTTCCAGGAGCAGAAAATTCCTGCTTTATTCAATGGTCTTTGCAGAACTCTTCCATGATCAAATTCTTGAACTCAGTGCCATTATCACTTCCTATGATCTTCACAAAATCTTTGACCAATTTATCCAGTTGCTTGACATGATCAATCAAAATAGATGCAGTTTCCCTTTTTGTGTGCAAGAAATACACCCATGTGTATCTGGTGAACTCATCCACTATGACCATAGCATATTTCTTCTTTGCAATAGACATGACATTCACTGGACCAAATAGATCAACATGTAGTAGGTGATAAGGCTCAAGAATTGATGATTTAGTCTTGCTCTTGAAAGAAGATTTTCTTTGTTTTGCCTTCTGACATGAATCATAAAGGCCATCAGGAGCAAATACTGATTTTGGCTGTCCTCTCACAAGATCTTTCTTGACTAGTTCATTTATATTGTTGAAATTTAAATGAGAGAGTTTCTTGTGCCAATTCCAGCTTTCTTCAATTGATGCTCTACTTAACAGACAGATTGCAGAACCATCAGTACTTGTTGAAAGCTTGGCTTCATAAATGTTACCATGCATGTATCCTTTCAGAACAACTTTGTCTGTAGATTTGTTTACAACTTCACAGTGTTCTTCAAAGAAATTCACAAGTAACCTCTGTCACAGATTTGACTAACACTCAGCAGATTGTGTTAAGTCCTGAGACCAGAGCTACTTTTTCAATGATGACATTCCCCAGATTGATATTTCCATATCCCAAAGTTTTTCCCATGTTGCCATCTCCATAAGAAACACTTGTGCCAGCTTTCTTCACAAATTCTGATAGCAGGGCTTTATTTCCAGTCATATGTCCTGAAGATCCACTGTCCAGAACTAGGATGTTTTTCCTGTTGCCCTGCAATCACAAATACCACTAGTGATTAGTTTTAAAGACCCAGACTTGCTTGGATCCTTTGGCCTTATTAAGTTTGTTAACATTTGTAGCGGATTTAGCATCAGAGTTTATGTTAACATTTTTCTTATCAGCATTTACACTATCAGACTTTGTATCAGAACTTACACTAGAAGGAACAATGCTAACTTTCTTTAAAGAAGGTTTTATTTGATAATAATCATAGTACAAACTATGATATTCCTTACAAGTATAAATGGAATGACATAAACTACCACAATGAAAACAAGGATTTTGTGGCCTATATCTAACAGATGACTCTTAACTCCTGACTTTGAAGGTAAGGAGTTTATGTTCTTATTTTTCCTGCTAAAAGAAGCCAGATGGTTAGAAATTCCACAGTCATAACATTTCTTTCTAGGAGCATGAGGAACAGGCTTATAATCATTACTTTTATTCACACCTTCCTTTCCATTCCTATTTTTCCTAGGTGGCTTTACCTTGTTTACATTTTTAACATCTTTCAGCTTATGCTTAAGCTGCTTCTTTGTCATTAAACCTATGTTTACTTCAGTTGGCTTACCCTGTTTTAGTTTGTCAGAAGTTAATTTCTCTTTAACTCCTGATTTATCATTTTCAGAATTTACAGCTACAAACTTAACAAGATTTACCTTTGGCTTTTGTTTAACAACTATAGGCTCAATCTCTACAGTACCCTTATCATTCTTATCATCTCCATAACCTAAGCCTTCTTTCCAGTTTCCACTACTTAACAAATTCTGAGTTGTTCTGCCAGAGTTAGTCCAAGTCCTGATAATCTCTTTTTCCTTTTCTAACTTAGTTTTTAGAGATTCATTTATTTTAAGAATTTCATCCCTAATATAAAAGGCATCATCTCTATCTTTCTGAGTTTGATAGAACATGACTAACCCTTTTTCTAAATAATCATTCCTCTTCTTATAAGCAAGATTTTCAGAAGTTAATCTTTCACATGTTAAAGTTTGATCTCTATAACTAATGAACATGGTTTTAAGATATCTTCTCAACTCATTAATATCATCAGTATGAAAGACATAAGTAGTTTGAGGTACCTTTAACTCAACAGCATCAGAACTGCTATCAACATTTGCCATCAAGGCATAGTTCACCTCACTTTTAGAATCTGAAGTGTCTGTCCAGCTTTTCTTCTTTGTGACAAGAGCCTTGCCTTTGTCACTCTTCACTTTCTTGTAATCAGGAGATATGTGGCCTTTCTCACCACAGTTGTAGCATTTGACATTTGTGTAATCTCCTCTGTCAGACTTTCCTCCTTTGCATTCAGATTTTCTGAAACTTTTCTTATCAGAACTTGCACCTTTCCTGGAAAACTTCTTTCCTTTTCTGAACTTCCTGTATGCAATCCTTGTGATTCCTTTCACCATAAGAGCACACAGCTTCATCTTCTCTTCATCAAGATCCATCTCAGGTAAGCTTTCAGTTTCAGAGTAATCATCAGTATCAGAACTTGATGATTCAGTATCAGACTTTGTGATGAGAGCTTTTCCCTTGCCTTTTCTTGAGGCAGCTGCTTTGGGGGATTCCCCCTCAGCCTTAAGAGCAACTGTCCTTGACTTTCTTCCTTTTCTCTTGTTTCTTTGTTCTATCTCAAGTTCATGAGTCTTGAGCATCCCATAAATTTCATCAAGAGTTGTTTCTTCAAGATTATAGTTGTCTCTTATAGTGGTGGCCTTCAAATCCCAACTTTCAGGAAGTGCTAACAGGAATTTAAGATTTGAATCCTCAAGATCATATTCCTTGTCAACTAGTGACAAATCATTCAAGAGTTTGACAAATCTGTCATATAAACCAGTTAATGACTCATCAGGCTTTGAGTCAAAGTGTTCATACTCTTGAGTGAGTATAGTCTTCCTGTTCTTTTTAATTGATTCGGTTCCCTGGCATCTTGTCTCCAAGGCATCCCATATCTCCTTTGCAATCTTGCAGTTGATTACCCTATTTGACATTACATTATCAATAGCACTATGCAGCAAGTGTCGTACCTTAGCATCCTTAGCAATTGATGAGATATCTTCAGCAGTATAATCACTCTTCTCCTTTGGTACAGACTTTGCTGGTTCACCTGCAACTACAACAGAGAGTTTGGTTGGCTTGTTTGGTCCTTCATTGATTCTGTCAAGGTATTCTAGATCAGTAGCTTCCAGAAACATAGACATCCTCACCTTCCATATAGAATATTCAGATGGTTTCAGTATGGGAACTCTAATAGTCTCATATCGACTATGGATTTGAGTCTTTGGAGGTTCTTCAGTTTTGATGGGCTTAGTTGGAGTTTGTTCTTCTTCAGACATAATTGTTTTCGGATCTTAAATTGTTTGTGTGTTAACAGATCTACTCTGATACCACTTTTTAGGTCACACACACTGTAGAAGGGGGTTGAATACAGTGTTTATCATAATCAAATTGACTTAAAGAACACAAGTAATAGAAAACAAGCTTTATTAAACTCTGTTACAATATGGAACTGTCCTCTCTCAGTGATGAACAAATTATCACGAGAGTTGCTAGGGTTACAATACATAATAACTTCAATTATGATAACACATATAGTATAAACCCTATGTCTGTGTTTATATACTACACAGTTACAAGATAATCTCTAATTGATATGGAATATAATTCTGCTTCCTAAAATATATCAACTAGTTATCTTTTCTTCCAAGTATTCTATTCTTCATAGAATTCCTTCTTCATGCATATCTCTTTTTGCGTTCGTCTTGATCTTCTTTCCTTTCAATCAGCCGCCTTCCTTATCTGAATGTCTCCTTAAGTCCTGATATTATCTTCTGATAAATATCTCTTGATAACTTAAGTTCTGACTTCAGTATAAGTGTTGATTTCCAGTTAAGTACTGATTTGTCCTGTTTAAGTAAGATCTGAAAACTAAACACAAATCATATTTGACATGACATTATCAAATATATCTAACAGTGATCCCTCGACCTTACAACTTTTCATAAATTTTAACTCACAACATCAATCATTACTCAACAACCTCTTGCTGATCTCGTATATATTAGTTGCTCATATAACTCAACTCAAATCTCCATTTTATATATAATGGAGCTAAATTACTCTTTCTGAGTATACACATATAAACACCCTATGAACCTTCCATACGCGTGGCGGTGAAGCCAACTCACTTACACTTATCCTGCCTATTTTACTGTCTCAAAAGGACCAGCATAATGTATATTAATTCTCTTTTTCTTTCTAATTCTAGTAATTCGTGCTCATGACCGTTTTTAATAGTTTACTGGTTGTTGAAATTCATTCCCACATGTTTCTTTGTTCAATTAACCTAATTTCTAATCTCTTCCAATCGCATTCGAGGCTCTTTAATCGTTCACTTAATCTTCTTGTCCATGTGCGAATGATATACTGAAACCATGGCGTATTCGATTTCTAAAGTTCTTAAAATTACTCCGGAATTAAGAATTAACGATAAAATCTCAACTGGATACAATTGACGCATAAACTTATCATCATACCTTAATTTCCTTGAATCACAATCGAGTATATTTTCCGAGCGAAAATATCTTACTATTTAGAAGAAAATATACTAATCTGGAGGAATTACCCGCATATTCTAACCCACATTATCATTTATTTTGGTTCTAAGGAGTTATCATATGAAACTGACTGCAATGCTCTTCCTTGACGTCTAGTCACATATAACGCTTATTCTTTCTTTATGTCATATTATCAAAAAGTCTTCTTTGACATCTATGATTTGTGTGATATCCCGTGTTTTCAGAATTATTATTATTAATATTTGAATACATTTATGTGATTTTCTGATTTGGAAGGAATAAAATGGTGGATATTTTATTCATGTTTGACGAGTTTGTGTTATTAAATGGTTATGTGCTAATTGTTAAGTGTTGTATCGATCCTTGTTAATTTCTGAAAATATTTACTTAAATATATTATTTTTAAAAGTTATTTGAAAGCCGATCTTATTGATATCGGTAAATTGAAATTGTTTTGTAATATCCGGGAAATATCGTGCCATTATTTTTATCAATAAATAATTATTATGTGATTATTATGGAAATTTTGGTGAATTATCTGATGATTGATATTTATATTTGGGTGTTTATATGTGATAAAGTGTAAGTATTTTGATTTTTAATATGTCCAGAATAGAGTATAGATAATTATGTTATTTTTCTGGTAAGTTTTAGGTTGTTATGTGATTTTATAATTATTTAAAGATTTAATAATTATTTTATGTATAATTATAAAACTATTTTATAAAACCGGGAATAGTCCAACCTCAACCGTTTTTGCATTTTTATAACCCGAAACTCTTCCTAAAACTCTTTCCTAACCTAATCTGGATATTCTGAACATTTTCCGTATTTTGACTTTTTCGATCCGGATTACGGTTTGACCCGTACACGTCCCGTCGTACAATTTTCGATATGATAATCGTTTTGATAAATCAACAAAACCCGTATTCTCCAGAGACGGGATATTTTACATTATTTTCTCAGAGGGTGTTTTATAAAAAGCCCGGTTTTGATAATTATCCAAATCTGATATTAAATTGTATCATTTTATAGTTACTTAGCGGCTAAGTAACCTATTTTCGGATCCGATATGATCCAACGGGATACTTTTTACGTGTTTAAAATGCATGTATATGAATCAATCCGTAATTTTGACACGCGTTTATTTGCGTCTTTATCGAGTTACTCGTTTTATCTCATTTTATGTGAGTTGAATGTATTTTATGTGTTTTCGGGGTTTTCTGTTAATTTAGGAATCGTTTCGGTTTTTTTTCAAAAATCAACGGACCGGGACCCACCGGGACGTCAAAGCCCACAAAATTTATATTTTCATTTTTTAGAAAATCGTGGGACTTTAAAATAGTCAATATTTTTGTATTCTTTTGGATTATTCGTAATTTTTAGTAAATTTTGACATTATTTTTGTATTTATTGGATTAAATATTATTCCCCGTAAATTATTAAATTTGGGCTAATTATTTTTACTAAATGATATAATTATGCCCCAAATAATTTTACGGGGTATTTTTGTGTAAGTATAAATAGCTTTTCATTTATTAATAATTATTATTAAAAATCAGTTTTTATTTTATTTTTTTAGAAAAATCATAAAATCCTCTAATATTTGTTCTTCATGTTCTTGAGGATCAATCAATAACTTATAGGTGTTATTGATTTCCAAATCACAAGTAAGAGAACCCAAATCGAAGCTCTCGATCTGTGCCATCTGATTTCACCATCAAAATCACCAAACAATTGGTAATTGTTAAATTCGATAATCTAGGGGTTGTATTCGAATTGGGGCTTTTCATTTATTGGTTATCAGTTCAATTTATTGTTATATAGAGCTTTATTAAGTGAATTACAATCGTTTTATGATATAAAATCATGTGTTTATGTTCAGGATAGTATAGGTCGAGGTCGAGTTATTGGGTTTTTTTTACTGTTTTAATTTTGACTTTTATGGATTGTTCTTGACCGGTTTGATGATTATGAGCATGTAATTACGTTAGTACGATTCTCAGTTTTAATTTGGTATATCATTCGTTAAATTTGGTGTTGGTTTGCGCAAAATCGGAGTTCGCCGGATTGTCTACCGGCGTTGAGCTGCAGATCGTCAGAATCGACAAATTCAGTACTGTTTGTTGTGATTGTTAGTGTTGTTGCGTTGCTAGACTGATTTCAGATGAATTAAAACTGAAAACCCGATCAAATCGGGCTGTTTTTTCCGTCACCGGAGCCTGGCCGGAAACTTTGTCGGTCACCGGTTTCTGCAAGGTTTTCCGGTCAGGGTTCTAGGGTTCTTCATAACCCGAATTTAACCGACTTCGACCCGGTTCATGACCCGGGTTAAATCCAAAATCCCCTTTTTCAGTTTACATAAATCTGTTTCTGACCAATTCTTTTTATTTTTAATTCAAAATTCAAGTTCTATAAAAATTATTTTCTTTTATTATTTTGAAAAATCCAATTTGATTTAATTATTTATAATTTATTTTTAGTTAATTATTTATGGATTTAATTGATTGATTAATTCATTTAATCAATTAATTTTATTTATAAATAGTTAAATAAAATATAATTATTTATAATTAAGCCAAACAATTCCTAAAAAAATCATTTTGAGCTTTTAAAATTTATATTCTGGTATTTAAAAATTAATTAATATTATTATTAATTGATTTATTATTAGTTTATTCATAATAAATAAACCGTTCGTCTGTTTAATACGAAACGAACGCCTCTAGACTCAGAAAAATATTCCACTTTCATTAAAAATACTTTCGAGACCCAAACTCCTTTGTTTCAAAAGGTCGTTTGTTTTGCAAGTGGGTTCTGAGTCGCTTATTTATCTAAAAGTCGTATTTTTGACCTGATTTCAGTTCTAAACGTACCGAGTCGAACCTTTTGACGAACTGAATTATGTGTGATATAAACTATACGATACGTGAATTATGTGTTTATATGCTATATGAATTACGTGTGTACGTGGTTCCAGGGTCTTGTGCTTGACTGTCTTCTTTATGTGCGGGCTATCGTATGGGTAGGAAATAGGATTTTGACGCGCAGTTCGTAGAGTAATTATCGATTAGACGATTAAAGTTGTATCTTTTAATTATAGATGTGGGTCATTCAGGTTGATCAGGACAAGGCGTTGGATAAAGAGTGGGATGGAATGGTATTGGATATCAGGCTTCTAGCAATCGCATGAGCAGCATATCAGTAAAGTGTTGAAAAGAAAGACGGTGATGTTTTGAGACAGAATGTCAGAATAGATGTATCATTACGAGTGTGACTAACTGCTAAATCTCAAAGGCAAGTATCCCTATCATCACTTATTGTTCAAGTGATATTTATTTTAAATCTTCTTTTGCAAGTATTGGTTTCCCTATTCTCGGTTCAGAATAGATAAATGTTTTACATATCGCTGAATTAAATAATTCTGTTTATGCAAGTACTCTTATACTATTTTATGTTCAGAATAGCTAAGTGATTTTACCCATCAAATTACGGGATTTATAAATGTTTTGGATTTTGAGAAAAATGATTTTGGTTGCGAATATTCCTACCCAAGTAAATGAGGGAATAAAATTATTTGGTGTCAAATATTATGACCCCTTTTCAATAAAATATTTTAAGATTGGATCAATGTGTAAGTGACCGGGGCGGACGGTCCAGCGGAGGGCTATTTCCAAGTGTCATATGAAATATTATGACACAATTTGTGCCACAGGCAGATATATTGCCTTTTTATTTGAGTACTCGTGTTTTGGGGACATGTTTTTATGAATCATGACCTTATGCTATCACACGGGCTGATCAACATGTGATAATACGTCCGTCGGTGAATGATCCCAATCTAAATTATTATATTGATTTTGATAATCATAGAATAAATGATTTATCAACTATTTCTGTTTTGGATTAAAGGTGAAATACAGTTTTGATTCAGTTTCTGCTCGGGTTTGAATAAAGTTTATGATTCATTCCATAATATTGTTTCATGTTATTGTTGTTTACGATATTTCCGTAAACACTATTTTATGAGTTTTATTCTCGTCTAGATTCAAAGTATTGCTGAAGCATTTCGCTCGAAAATATCAAAAAGAGTTTTAAATACAGTGAGAGACAATTATTCGGTTCTTTAACAAATTTTCTGTTTCAGTAATTATGATTTTAAAATGTTCTGCGCTATTGCAGATGTCAGTTTTATATCAAAACGACCCTATATATGCTATAATGAACTTGTTGAGCATTTCTTTCGCTCATACTTGCCTGTTTTCAAATTTAACCTCTAGTGAGGATTAACTTGCGTTGTTTAGCCGCGTAATCCAAGGAAGTAAAGAAGAAGCTTTTGGAAGATGGTTGGTCCAGGGTTTGCGACCTAGTGTAAGTTCTATTGTGTAAAGTTGCTTATATCGTATTATACTATAGTTATGTATTGTATTTGGGCCTAGTATAATTCTTTTCGAAGTTATACTAGCGGGTTTAGTATTGAGTTGGAATTTGTTGAAAAGAGTTTGAAAAGAAAGTGAAAAATTTATTTATGGAATTTGGATATCTTGTTTCTAGAACTGTAATCTTAAAAGATCTTGGATTAATTGGGGTCATAGATGATAAATATCTTCCGATGGCATTTGCATTTCAATTTACAGGTTAATTTAGATTGAGGTTTTATAGTGACGACCAAATCCTTTGATCCCGGATTTGGGGGCGTTATATCTTGTATCATACTCTTGGAGTAACTTGAATCCCTTGAGTTAGCGATGTTGAGGCAAATTCCTATCTTTTAGTTCTGCTTTATTTAATGCCCGTTCATCTAGGAGTGGTATATATTATTCTGGTTTGACCTAATTCATCATATTCTGAATACTCCTCTCAAATCTCAAATCAAATAATATTGATCATTTACAATCAACCTGGATCTGATGACGTACCACAATTTCTTCAAGCAGCAACTAACCCACTTATTGGACAAACTGTCTATTAATAAAAGAGAATGACTAGGTTTGGGATAACCTATCAACAATGATTCAATTAACGTTTTCCCCCATTTTCTCTTCATGTTTGGTCACTAGATATTTTCTTTTAGCCCTCGGTACTTAATCGTACTTCTGGGATGCATTTCCCATTTCAATTTACAATTGTTTCATAAATTTTTTTACTTTACTTCTGTCCCACATAATACCCATATCTTACCCATATCATGGCATCTTATACAGTTTCTTTATCATCCTTTTGATTCCACTTTCTTTCCTATTTAAGTTCTTCATTCTCATAACTCATTATTTCTTCTTAACATAAGTGAGTCTTCCAATAGTACTGTTTGGTTCTTTATCGAATAAACCATTCATGTGGCTAACTCTGGAACGAAATCTTTCAATTTATATAAGTTACTATCATTATTAATTTCTACCATACGTCGGATACTTGTATTCGCGAGTTTTCTGGTATTTTGGAGTAATTCTCTTTACATCATCATTCTATACTGGTATACCTTCAAGTCCTTTAATAAAACCTTATTGCAGATGATAAAATCTCTTTGATTGTCTAGAAAAATCCATATTGGTGTAGTTACTAATTTCTTCTTTATTCCACCTCCCTTTTTCCTTTCCTTCCTTCCTTCCTTCTCTTTGTTCTATCTTGAATCTTTAGTTCTTGAAAACATTCTTTTCACTTGTCTATACAGATAAATTTTTAATTCTCTTATCTATTACAAAGGATATATTCATCAAAGTAAAGCCTCACATGCTTGCAGCAATTTCTAAATCCTACTGTTGTCCTTACTTCTTCCAACTTCCTCATTGCTTTGGTTTCAGATTTGAAAATCACATCATAATTTGACTTAATTTAATTGGAATCAATTTCCATTTAACTAACCATTAATTGGTAAAATTAACCAATTAACTCACTTAACTGATCAATTGCACCAAGTAATGACTAGCTAAATGAAATCAAAGACCAATTATATATAGTCAGATTGGCTGTAACAACCTCTTTCAAAAACCGAGATCACAATTATTTGGAGTATCAACAAGAATATCAATAACACACGGAATTATACTTTCTATCTTTAAAAGTAGGGTATGTTCCGAAAATTTGGGCAACATCTCCTTCATATTATTGACTACCAATCGGACTCAAGCCGACACCAACAATCAATCAAACAATCAACAATCAACCCACAAGTATACCAATCAACTGCCACCTTCTAAACTCACCATTTCACCACCACATATAATACTAACCAGTACAACCCATATTTTTAGTTCAACTTAAGATTATAGCGAACAATTTTTATTATACCATACCTTTTCCCATTTCTTCTGGTTATAACAGAATATCACTAATGAATACAATCACAAATTATTCTAGAATTCTTCTAGTTCATATTTCAATTCAAGCTCTCTAATTAACATTTATCTATCCTTGACAATATACACTTGTTCTTATTAGTTAATTGTGTTAGATATATTTGTGATGTCATGTCTAATCTGTTGTGTTTAGTTTCAGAACTTAATATCAGGACTTACTGGAAATCAGAACTTACTGAAGTCAGAACTTATATCAGAACTTAAGGCCGTCAAGATTTATATCAGGACTTAAGTACGGATACTTTAGATAAGGAATGAAGCTGATTTATAGGAAAAGATCGTGACTAAAATAATAGAAGATATGCATGAAGAGTTGGACAGCTAGAAGACTTGTAGAAGATAATATCTGATTGATATATTTTAGGAGACAGAATTATATTCCACATCAATTAGAAGATATCTTGTAACTGTGTACTATATAAACACAGCTTAGGGTTTACACTATATGTGTTATCATTCACGAGGAAGATTATACATTGTAACCTAGCAGCTCTTAGTGATATTGTTCATCACTAAGAGAGAACAACTGTTCTATTATAACAGAGTTTATTATATTGAATATACTTGATTACTGTTACATACTTGTGTTGATAAATCGATTTGATCGTATAAACACTATATTCAACCCCCTTCTATAGTGTTGTGTGACCTAACAAGTGGTATCAGAGCCTCTCTGTTGATATACAAATATTGAGATTCAGTTTACAATCATGTCTGAAGAAACACAAACTCCAACTAAGCCCACCAAAACTCAAGATACTCAAAACAATCAAACTCACAGTCGATATGAGAGTATCAGGGTTCCCATACTGAGAGCATCTGAGTATCCTATATGGAAGGTAAATGTAAGTCATATGTCATAGCCTATTTGTATATTCGAGGATTCAACTCAACTCAAATAAGAATGTAATAAGTAAATAGTGGATTGACCGTCAGAGAGATCTCGCAAAATAATATCTGTCAAAGGATTCAGAAACAAGGTTCATCTACAGACTTGAGGAGGTAATTCACTGGAAGAAGTTCAAGAAGTTGATCATGCCTCAGTGATATAAATCAAGATCGTGGATTTAATCAAGTGACAGAGATCTCGTCAGAGTATCAATTAATTACAAGGATTTAATCTGAAGAAAATCAAAGTGTCAGAGTCAAGACATGAAGAAACGTCACGGAAGTTAGTCACTCATGAACCAGACAGTACATCGAGTGTCAACGTTGAAGTGGTGGAATTGATTCATAATTTTCAGTGATTTTCAGAAGATTTGCAGAAGAATGGTTGCTGCTCAAGACTAGAATTAATTCTCTATTAATTAATTAATTCATCTAATTTAATTAAGAAAATAAATTATATCTGCAAAGAATAATTTATTTATTAATTGAATTAATTGATTAATTAATTCTGAATTAATTTTAGGAATTTTCAGAAGTTTAATTGGATTAAATTCAAGCATTAAATCAGCAAGACAATTGAAAATGAACTAGCATGACAATCAGGATTGTCATACCGATTGTCATGCTAGGCCATATTCAATTGTCACACCGAAAGTTACTCTAGGAGGATGATTGTCTTGCTAGTTCATTCTGATTGTCATGCTAGTTCATTCAGATTGTCTTGCTAGTTCATTCAATTGTCTCACCGAAAGTCTTGCCAGCTATAGGATTGTCATGCCAAGTCAATTCTATTCGTTTGTTGATTTAAATAGAAGCAGAAAAGCAGCATATCATTTTATCATCCACACAAGTCAAGAACAAAAGAGCAGCCGCCTTGAAATATAAAATCATCTTCTCTGCAGAAATTCAAGATCAATTTCTAGTTTGTTAATGTTAAATCCAAACCACTAGAATTATTTATCTTGTTCTTGTGTAACAATCTAGCGGATCAAAATCCCTAGAACTTAATCTCAAATCGCATTTAGCATTTGATTCTAATTATTGCAAAAATAGAAAAAGTTCATGTCGAATTTATTCTAGATTTGTAATAATTGATTTGAGATTAATACCTTGTAATCGATACAGTTGTTGTAACACATTTCAAGTTTAATAATATTTTTATTTAACTTGAATTTTGTTTCACATTTTTTATTCCGCATTTTATTCGATTATTCGGTACTGTTTGTATTCAACCCCCCCTTCTACAAACACATTGGGACCCAACAATTGGTATCAGAGCCTTCTGATTAACGAACAAATCAAGATCCTAGACTTTTGTGATTTTTCAACTCCTTGAATTTTTATTTATTCAAAAATTCATAATGACTTCACATAAAGTTGGAACCGTTAAAATTCCACAATTTGATAAAGAGAATTATATCATGTGGAAGAAGAAGATGCTATTATTTTTACAAGTTGCAAATCCCAAATATTCAAACTTGTTAAAGAAGGGTATAAAAACTCCGATGGTTATTGAACCGGAGGTAATAATAGATGGTGTGGTGACTACTGAAGCTAGAACATATCCAAAAGAGCCTGAAGATTTTACTCCTGCTGAGAAGGAAGAAGCCTCCTTGGATGCCAGCCTTCAATTAATATTAATTGATTCCCTTGATCCCTTGATGAACAGACATGTGATGAACTGTAAAAATTCCAAACACATGTGGGAAACTATTGAGGTGATTAATGAAGGCACAGAGGAAGTTAGGGAGAACAAGTTGGAAATCCTAACCTCTGAATATGAACATTTCAAATCAAATCCAGGAGAAGGAATTACTGAAGTGTTTGAGAGGTACAATGCGTTGATCAACAACCTGAACATCAATGGAAAGTATTATTCAATCAGGGAGGTCAACAAAAAGTTTCTTTTAACACTGCCAGCTCATCTTGAACATAGAATCACTGCCATTAGAGAAGCTAGAGATCTGAGTGAGATTTCTTTGGACAGGCTCTATGGAGTGTTAAAAACCTATGAGTTGGAGCAGATTCAACAGAAGGAAGTCTACGGGAAGGATAGAATGGTCAGCACATCTACTGCACTTGTAGCTGAAGGTCAACAACAACAACAATCTCAACAGTTAGAAAGAATGGTACAGTTTTCCAAGGGTGAGGAAAATGAGTTAGTAGCAGAATATGATCCTCCTACTACAAATCAATCAAGTGATGATTTTTATTCCTTGGAAGAGCTGGAGCAATTGGAAGATGAATCAATGGCCCAAATTGTCAAGAGATTCTCCCATGTCAGATTCAGGAGGAATCCCAAGCTTAAGTACAAGTCCAACTACAACAAATTCCAGAAAGGTGGATCTTCATCCTCTAACACCAGCAGTGGTGGGTACAAAACAGGGATGGTTGATCGAAGCACCATTAGATGCTATAACTGCAATGAGTTGGGACACTTTGCCACAGAATGTAGGAAGCCAAAGCAAGTAAGAAAGAACTCTGAAAGGGCTTATCTGGCAAAGGGAAGAAGCTGGGATGATACTGACAGTGAAGATGAAGATGAAGGAAATCTTGCTCTTATGGCTATTGATGGAAAAGCTTCATCGTCAAGAATAGAGGTAAAACTTTCTGATGCTGAAATGGTTTATCATCTAAGAGGTAACTTAGATTGTGCACGTCGTGATAATGAACTGTTAAGTTTAAAGATCACAGACCTTGAGAAAGAGGTCAATGAATTAAGACTTGTGCATATTAATCAAGACAAATTAAAAGAACAGGTATCTTTTCTAGAGAATAGAGTTGACTGTTATAGAAAACTCGAAACTATTCTCAAAGACAAGATCACCGGTCTTGAGACTAAGGTTAGAGCCTACTTCAATTCTTGTTCGAAGGCTAAAGAGTTCTACAGTAAGCAAGCTGTTAATCAAACATCTGGAATAGGATATGATTACAATGCTGCTATTGGAGAATTAGGCATAAACTCCCCTCCTCATGTCTGTGCTAAAGGGAGGGAAGTACCACATGTGCTTAAGGGTGTTGATGAACCCCTCTATAAAGCATCAATTGCTGAACCATTTGATGCGACCTCTTCTGTTATTCAAGAAGAAATACGTGCTGAGGATCATGCTTATGAGAAGATTGTTTCCAAGTCAAGTGAGTCGAAAGTTCCAGTCAAAGTTGTGAAAGCAACTGAGACTAACTCAGACACACATGAGTTGGATAACAATAATGCCATGTCTACCATGCATAAATTACCTGCTGTTAATCACTCTCATAAAGCATGTGGTGTTGCTAATTGTATGTCTTGTGCTTTTAATATGATGTATGCTTATTTTAATGGTAAGCATGTGTCTAATGATAAGACTACTCCTCGTCAGCATGTGAATAACAAGAATCATGATAGGTCTAAGACTGCCAGTCCTTCTAAGGCTAGAAAGGAGACATTTATGCCTAAGCTTAAACAGAAATTTGTTAAGGCTGTTTACAAGGTCAAATGTTCAGTCATTGAGAAAGTTGAGACAATTAAAATTAAAAATGTTGTTTTGCCTGACAAAGGACAGTTCTACAAGTATGCCGGGCCCAACCAAGTTTGGGTTCCGAAGAAGGTCTAATCCATTTGTAGTGCAGGGCATTAAACAGGTGTAACCGGTAGTATGGATTCTTGACAGTGGATCATCAAGACATATGACCGGAGATAGAGCCCTGCTATCAAATGAGGATTGAGAAAGCTGGCCCCCTGGTTACCTTTGGAGATAACAGCAAAGGTTTATCTGAGGGATATGGCTGTTTGCAAGCTGGGAATGTTATCATTGTAATTTTGTATATTGTGCTAGGTTATTATCAGGAAGCAGTATCTAACATATAGCACCAGTGACGAGACTTGAGAATATTACGACATATCAGGCACCTGCTGTACATTACACTTGGAATTGTACTCTAGTAAGATGTGTACAAGTGTACTCCTGTTTGGTGAGTTAAAAGAGGAAGTCAGTGCACCACAGTTCATGGACTTTGCAGCTGCAGATCTATTGGACTATGCAATCTCTTCTTCACAATCTCACTTTAGGTTGGTATGAACTAGTATACTGCTCAAGCAATCGTCAAGGACATGGTATGGCACTCTAACAGAAGTTGTAATTTTATATGAACTAGTAGAGTCATCATATTTATGCAACATAACATTTAGTATCTAAAGTACTTGACAAGTATCGGTCAATGATATTTTGTTAACATTATGTTGCAGATATTTGTAAGCTTTTGACATGAATGAGAATTACTTAGACTTTACCCTAAGTGATCAATGTTTTATCAAAAACTCATTCATATTGAAAAACAAAAATTATACTTCTTTCTACATTAGTGATTTCTTATTTCATGTAAAATCTTTTGAAATCACTATTGTAAATCATTTTTTCTCTATTACCATATATTCTGTGTTACAGGTTCAGTCTCCAATGACTTTCTTTCATTGACAGTCATGAGGTTGAAAATCCACAACGTCTATCCCAGACTGTAAAGACAAACACCAAAACAGAACCAACCAACACTCTCTTACCACTAAATGTAGTATGAATGAGCGTGAGGGAGATAGTGCCTTAGTGCACCACATAAGGAAGGTTCTGTAGTCAACCCAGTAGCTCTGTCTCCTACATAGATGAGTAGTATTTAAACCGAGACAACTGCTAGCCCCCATACATCTTCTCAAAAAGATGTAATGGCTGAAAAGGCACAAAAACAGTTACTAGATTCATTCTCTCAACAGGGTGCGTCTATTGAATTTTGCCTGTCGGCCAAGGTATCCGATGTAGTGTCACCACTTCAAACATAATCAATTCTTGATGCACAAGGAGAGGTTACACACACAAAGGATGAGTTGACGGAAACAAGAGTTTCGACCATTTTAAGGTCAGATTCGATTGTTTAAGGTTCGTTAATGGACCAATTGCCTTTACAGGTGTTAGGAGAGGATACTGATCCAAAAGCCATATGTCAGTGGTCAGTGTCTACCTCCCCAGGCTTAAATTCCCTGGATGCATCTGCGGATAGTGGATCTGACATAGGTGCAGATCGGCAACTTGTTGACAATAATTCAGATATTACCTGATGAGTCACAAGGAAATGTCTTCACAGGCATTAGAAGGGAACTGTGATCTTTATGCTAAATTCTTTGGATCATTGTTTACCTTCCCAGAATTCAAATCTAGAACCCTAAAAGGGAAACTAGCAACTTGTAAATTATGACTCAGATTCATCTGACGAGTTTAACAAGGATGGGGATTTGTGAACTCCCATTGCACCACCTGTGACCTCCTTTAAGGATGGCTAAGGTGATTTTCCTTGCAGGTACAACTGGATTATGGAGCTATGAGAGAAGAGTGATACACTTGTGAGAATGAGTGTAAACACGAGTGGAGAGAAGAGTGAAACACATGTGAGGTACACTAAAACAGAATCACACACTCACGGTGAGGTAGAAACAGAAACTACTTGTTATTTCTTTTCCAACCAAGTGAAATATGAGAACTCCTTCAGACGACGGCATACATTCCTTTTTTAAGGGGGAGATAAAAGCTTAAGTAATAGTTTGGAGGATTCCTCAACTAAGGGGGAGAAATAGCAGGGAGGAAGAAAAAGATCCTAAAAATGTACACTACACCACACCATTGTTGTTTTTAACTACGGATCCTATTGTACGGGAGAGGTGGTAAACACAAGGTGATTTTCTGATAAGGGAAGAAGCTGTTAAGGGAGTACCATTTGTTTTTATCTGCGAATCCTATTGTACGGGAGAGGTGGTAAAACGAAGGTGATCTTCTTTAATCAGTTGATTCTCATAGGGGGAGAAGCAAGAGATATGGGCTTCTCAACAGGAAATGTGGTTGTACAAATGAAGATGGAACTACTTGAAGATATGTTCAGTCTAGAGGAACATCTACTTGGAATCTGGAAAATGTTAAATCTAGTCCAGAACTTTTCTACTATTTACTTTGCATGTATATTTATATCTTTTTCTTATTTGTTAGTTGAGTTATCCTCTAGGTATTTGTGTGTTATTGTCTAACAAACAAATAGGGGGAGATTGTAAGTCATATGTCATAGCCTATTTGTATATTCGAGGATTCAACTCAACTCAAATAAGAATGTAATAAGTAAATAGTGGATTGACCGTCAGAGAGATCTCGCAAAATAATATCTGTCAAAGGATTCAGAAACAAGGTTCATCTACAGACTTGAGGAGGTAATTCACTGGAAGAAGTTCAAGAAGTTGATCATGCCTCAGTGATATAAATCAAGATCGTGGATTTAATCAAGTGACAGAGATCTCGTCAGAGTATCAATTAATTACAAGGATTTAATCTGAAGAAAATCAAAGTGTCAGAGTCAAGACATGAAGAAACGTCACGGAAGTTAGTCACTCATGAACCAGACAGTACATCGAGTGTCAACGTTGAAGTGGTGGAATTGATTCATAATTTTCAGTGATTTTCAGAAGATTTGCAGAAGAATGGTTGCTGCTCAAGACTAGAATTAATTCTCTATTAATTAATTAATTCATCTAATTTAATTAAGAAAATAAATTATATCTGTAAAGAATAATTTATTTATTAATTGAATTAATTGATTAATTAATTCTGAATTAATTTTAGGAATTTTCAGAAGTTTAATTGGATTAAATTCAAGCATTAAATCAGCAAGACAATTGAAAATGAACTAGCATGACAATCAGGATTGTCATACCGATTGTCATGCTAGGCCATATTCAATTGTCACACCGAAAGTTACTCTAGGAGGATGATTGTCTTGCTAGTTCATTCTGATTGTCATGCTAGTTCATTCAGATTGTCTTGCTAGTTCATTCAATTGTCTCACCGAAAGTCTTGCCAGCTATAGGATTGTCATGCCAAGTCAATTCTATTCGTTTGTTGATTTAAATAGAAGCAGAGAAGCAGCATATCATTTTATCATCCACACAAGTCAAGAACAAAAGAGCAGCCGCCTTGAAATATAAAATCATCTTCTCTGCAGAAATTCAAGATCAATTTCTAGTTTGTTAATGTTAAATCCAAACCACTAGAATTATTTATCTTGTTCTTGTGTAACAATCTAGCGGATCAAAATCCCTAGAACTTAATCTCAAATCGCATTTAGCATTTGATTCTAATTATTGCAAAAATAGAAAAAGTTCATGTCGAATTTATTCTAGATTTGTAATAATTGATTTGAGATTAATACCTTGTAATCGATACAGTTGTTGTAACACATTTCAAGTTTAATAATATTTTTATTTAACTTGAATTTTGTTTCACATTTTTTATTCCGCATTTTATTCGATTATTCGGTACTGTTTGTATTCAACCCCCCCTTCTACAAACACATTGGGACCCAACAGTAAAGATGGCTATGTTTCTGGAAGCCACAAATCCAGAATATCTTGATAAAATTAATGATGGACCATATAAGCCTACCAAGCTTTCTGTTGCAGTTGCTGATCAACCATCAAAGATGATACCAAAGGAGAAAGGTGATTGCACAGCTAAAGACATCTCATCTATTGTCAAGGATGCAAGGGTAAGGCATCTGCTGCATAGTGCAATTGACAATGTCATGTCAAACAGGGTAATTGGATGCAAGACTGCAAAGGAGATATGGGATGCTTTGGAGACAAGATGCCAGGGAACTGATGCAATAAAAAAAACAGAAAGACTATACTCACACAAGAGTATGAGCATTTTGACTCAAAAGCTGATGAGTCATTAACTGATTTATATGACAGGTTTTCCAAACTCTTGAATGATCTGTCACTGGTGGACAAGGAATATGATCTTAAAGATTCAAATCTAAAATTCCTTTTAGCTCTTCCTGAAAATTGGGATTTGAAGTCTACTACCATAAGAGACAACTATGACTTTGCTGAAACTACTCTTGATGAAATTTGTGGTATGCTCAAGACTCATGAACTTGAGATGGATCAAATGAGTAAAAAGCATGGAAGAAAGTCAAAGTTAGTTGCTCTTAAAGCTGAGGAGGAATCTCTTAAAGTGGTTATCTCAAATAGGGGCAAAGGAAAGGCTCTCATCATACAGCCTGATTCAGAGTTATCATATTCTGATGATGATGATTCAGAATCTTAAAATTTATCTGAAGTGGATGTTGATGCAGAGATGATGCAACTGTGTGCTCTTATGGTGAAGGGTATCACAAAGATAGCTTACAAGAAATTTAGAAAGGGCAAGAAGTTTTCCAGGAAAGGTGGAAGTTCTGAAAAGAAAGGGTTTAAAAAGTCTGATGGCAAAGGAGGATAGTCTGACAGAGGAGACAACTCAAATGTCAAATGCTACAATTGTGGTGAAAGAGGCCACATCTCTCCTGACTGCAAGAAAGGAAAAAGTGATAAAGGCCAGGCACTTATCACAAAGAAGAAAAACTGGGCAGACACTTCAGATTCTGAAGATGAGGTGATCTATGCCTTAATGGCAAATGATGATAGCAGTTCTGATGCTGCTGAATTAAAGGTACCTCAAACAACTCTTGCTTTTCATACTAATGATATTTCTGAGCTAAGATTATATCTTAAAACCATGTTCATTAGTTTTAGAGATCAGACTTTAATAAATGAAAGATTAACATCTGAAAGTCTTGCTCTTAGAAACAGAAAAGACTATTTATAAAAGAAGTTAGTTATGTTCCATTAAACTCAGAAAGAAAGAGATGAGGCTTTATATGTTAGGGATGAAGTTCTAAAATTGAATAAATCTCTTAAATCTGAATTGGAAAAGGAAAAAGGAGATAATCAAAACTTGGACTAACTTTGGAAGAACAACTCAGAAAATCTTAGAAAATGGAAATTGGAAAGAAGGACTAGGTTACCTAGATGATAAAGAAGAAAAGGAAACTGTGTCATCTAAACCAAACTTTACCAAGAAAGCTGAAAAGCCTAAAGTTAATCCTATTAAATTTGTAGCAAAACTGATGTGTCTGATTCTAAAAAGATGAAAGACTCTAAGACAGAAGTCAAATAAAAGTCAACTTCTGATAAATTAAAACAGGACAAACCAGCTTCAGTAAACATAAGTTTAATGACAAAAAACAGCTTAAGCATAAGCTGAAAGAGATTAGAAATGTGAACAAGGTAAAAGAAGCTAGGAAAAATAGAAATAGAAAGGAAGGTGTGAATAAAAGCAATAATTATATGCCTGTTCCTAATGCTCCTAGAAAGAAATGCTATAACTATGGAAACTCTAACCATCTTGCTTTTTTTTGCAGGAAAAATAAAGATATAAACTCTTTACCTCCTAGATCAGGAGTTAAGAGTCATTCTATTAGGTTTAAACCACAAAATCCTTGTTTTCATTGTGGTAGTTAATGGCATTCTATTTATACTTGTAAGGAATATCATAGTTTGTACTATGATTATTATCAAATAAAACCTTCTTTGAAGAAAGTTAGTGTAATTCCTTCTAGTGTAAATTCTGATGCAAAGTCTGATATAAAGTCTGATAAAAAGCATGTTAGCATAAACTCTGAAACTAAATCCGCTGCAAATGCTAACAAACTTAAAAAGGCCAAAGGATCCAAGCAAATCTGGGTCCTTAAAACTAACCAATAGTGGTCTTTGTGATTGCAGGGTAACAGGAAAAACATTCTAGTTCTGGACAGTGGATGTTCAGGACATATGACTGGAAATAAAGCCCTGCTATCAGACTTTGTGAAGAAAGCTGGCCCAGGAGTTTCTTATGGAGATGGCAACATGGGAAACACTCTGGGATATGGCAATATCAATCTTGGGAATGTCATAATTGAATCAGTAGCTCTTGTCTCAGGACTTAAACACAATCTGCTAAGTGTGAGTCAAATCCGTGACAGAGGTTATCATGTGGATTTCTTTGAAGAACACTGTGAAGTTGTAAGTAATTCTACAGGAAAAGTGGTTCTGAAAGGTTATAAACATGGTAACATATATGAAGCTAGACTTTTAACAAACTCTGATGGTTCTGCAATCTGTCTGTTAAGCAGAGCATCAATTGAAGAAAGCTGGAATTGGCACAAGAGACTCTCCCATTTAAATTTCAATAACATAAATGAGCTAGTAAAGAAAGATCTTGTGAGAGAACTACCAAAATCAGTATTTGCTCCTGATGGTCTTTGTGATTCATATCAAAAGGTAAAACAAAGAAAATCTTCATTCAAGAGCAAAACTGAATCCTCAATTCTTGAGCCCTATCACTTACTGCATGTTGATCTATTTGGTCCAGTCAATGTCATGTCCATTGCAAAGAATAAATATGCTCTTGTTATAGTGGATGAGTTCACAAGATACACTTGGGTGTATTTCTTGAACAAGAAGAATGAAACTGCATCTACTCTAACTGATCATGTCAGACAGCTGGATAAATTAGTCAAGGATTCTGTTAAAATCATAAAAAGTGATAATGGTACTGAGTTCAAGAATTCAATTATGGAAGAGTTCTGCAAAGAGCATGGAATAAAGCAGGAATTTTATGCACCTGGAACTCCACAACAAAATGGAGTTGTAGAAAGAAAGAACATGACTCTCATTGAAGCTGCACGAACTATACTTGATGAAGCAAAGCTACCAACCTACTTTTGGGATGAAGCTGTGCAGACTGCTTATTTTACACAGAATGCTACACTCATAAACAAGCATGGAAAAACACCATATGAGATGGTGAAGAAAAAGAAGCCAAATCTGAAATACTTTCATGTATTTGGATGCAAGTGTTTTGTTCTTAAGACTCATCCTGAACATCTGTCAAAATTTGATCTAAAAGCTGATGAAGGAATTTTTGTTGGATATCCATTTTCCATAAAAGCCTTCAGAGTCTACAATTTAAGAACAAGGGTTGTCACGAAATCTATCAATGTATCTTTTGATGATAAAAAGATTACTGGAGTTGAAGATTTCAATGATCATGATCAGCTGAGATTTGAAAATGAAGATATAAATTCTGATACTGTAAATTCTGATGACCTAAATCCTGATTCTGTAAGTTCTGATGGGTTAAGTTCTGATATCATTGAAACTGTGATAACTACTCCAAGGGAAAATGCACCTGTTCAGGGGGAGCAAGCTGATGATAATACCACATCTCAAGACTATCAAGAAACATCAGAACCTGTCACTGGATCTTCAAGTTCTGATTCATCAAGTTCTGATGAGCCAAATTCTGATAATTCTGGAAACTCTAATTCTTCAATTCCTGAAGGATCCAACTCAAATTCTGAAATTTCAGAGAGCATAACTTCAGGGGGAGCATCAGAAAATGCTGATGGAGACAACATGGATCATGAGGGAGGATCCAGTTCTAGAGATCAACTTCCATCTGTAACGAAGTGGACTAAAGCACATACACCTGGAGATCCTGAAGCAAGTGTCAGAACTAGAACAGCAAAATCAAATGAATGTCTCTATCATTCCTTTCTATCTCAGACTGAACCAAAGAAAGTGGAAGAAGCTCTTTAAGATACTGATTGGGTGCAAGCAATGAAGGAAGAGTTAAATAAATTTGAAAGAAATAAAGTCTGGACCCTAGTTCCATGACCAAAGAACAGATCCATTGTTGGCACAAAATGGGTGTTCAGAAATAAAACTGACAGTGATGGCATAATTACAAGAAACAAAGCAAGGTTGGTTGCTAAAGGTTACTCTCAACAGGAGGGTATTGACTATGATGAAACATTTGCTCCAGTTGCTAGATTGGAAGGCATAAGAATCTTTTTGGCTTATGCTGCTCACAAGAAGTTTAAAGTCTTTCAAATGGATGTGAAAAGTGATTTATTCAATGGAGAACTGGAAGAAGAGGTATATGTTGAACAACCTCCAGGCTTTATAGATCCAAAATTTCCAAATCATGTCTACAGGCTTGACAAAGCACTTTATGGCCTAAAGCAAGCTCCAAGAGCATGATATGAGACTTTAGCTCAATTCCTTCTGGAAAGTGGATTTACCAGAGGCACAATTGATAAAACTCTGTTCTACCTCAACCATGGAAATGACTTACTTTTGGTACAACTATATGTTGATGATATCATCTTTGGTTCTACAAATACCAAACTATGTGAAAGGTTTGCAAAGCTAATGCAGTCAAGATATCAAATGAGTATGATGGGAGAACTTAGCTATTTTCTGGGACTTCAAGTCAAGAAAAATAAAGAAGGTACTTTCATAAATCAATCCAAGTACACCAGAAATTTACTCAAGAAATTTGGAATACAAGACTGTTAAACTGCATCCACTCCAATGGCCACTGCAACCAAGTTAGATAAAGATACTGGAGCATCAATAGATATTACTAACTACAGAGGTATGATTGGCTCTTTACTTTATTTAACTACAAGTAGACCTGATATCATGTATGCTACTTGTCTTTGTGCAAGATTTTAGGCTGATCCAAGAGAACTTCATCTAATAGCTGTGAAAAGAATTTTCAAGTACTTCAAGGGTACAGCTAATCTAGGATTGTGGTATCCTAGGGAATCAGATTTTAAGCTAATAGTTACTCATATGCAAATTTCGCAGGATGCAAAATAGACAGAAAAAGCACTAGTGGAAGCTGCCAATTTCTTAGAGGCAGATTGGTTTCTTGGTTTAGCAAGAAACAGAAATCAATTTTCACATCAACTGCAGAAGCAGAATATATTACTGCAGGAAACTGTTGTGCACAGATTCTTTGGATGAAGAATCAGTTACTGGACTATGGGTTAGAATTTTCTAAAATACCTATTTATTGTGATAATCAAAGTGTTATTGCTATGACAGGTAATCCAGTTCAACACTCAATGACAAAACCCATCAGCATTAGGTAGCATTTCATAAGGGAACATGTGATGGAAGGTATAGTGGAATTGCATTTTGTTCCAACATATCAACAACTAGCAGATATCTTCACAAAGCCACTATGTGAAGCTACCTTTACAAGACTGGTAAATGAACTTGGAATGGTTTCAGGTTCTTTCTCAAAATTTGTTTAGTTTTTGTTCTCATACATCAAACTTTATGATCAGTATTTACAGATTTTCTTATCTCAATGTAATCTGTGCTTAAATTGTAATATATTAAATACTGATTATTATCTGATGTGATTCTATATACTCTGATAGTGTTTTGAATGTTCTGTGACTATTCACTCCAATGAGGATTATTTGTTAGATGCTGACTTAGTAGTCTTTAACAAACTATGTATCCCATGTTTGAATTAGTTATTTATGTGGAAATCAATAACACAAGCAAACTCTGATTTTGATCATAGTCAAATTTACTTTGTGTATCTTATTACTAAGTCACAAACTAGATTATTGCTTCTTATCTGTCAAATTCTGATGTCAGTAAATCTTAAGGATGAACTACATGCTTGATAAGCCTCACTTATATGAAGAAAACAAAAGAACAGAAAAATTGAAGTCAGGTACTCCTTTGAGATCTAGAGTAAATATGTGAAAGGAAAGACCCAAGTGCATAACTAGTATTAAGTTATATGCATTAGAAAAGCAAATAAATTTTTCTTGGTGACTTTTCACATTCTCTGATTACTGGAGAAATAATCTGATAGTAGCATAAATTCTGATAGCAGTTGTGACTCATTTACACTAAGAAGCCACTGTAAAAAGAATGTCAAAAGATGCATAAAATGAGCACAAATAGTTGAGGTGGACTCTTGCATAAATTTGTTCTATAGTAGACTTCAAATTAGAGACAGATTTTAAGCATTTTTCTTAGTTATGCCTTATTTCTAAGATATTTGAAGTCTATCAAACTTTAATCTTTATCTGATCATTTGCAAATGCACACACTCTCACTCCATATGAATGATGAAAATTACTGTGGTGATTAAGTTGTTTTTGACAAACAGTTAAGTATTATTTGCATAAATTCTGAGGACCAGTTAGTGTTTGTGTGAAGAATCACAGAAACAGACATTCACTTTTTGAGTACAGAAGCCATGTTCTGATGACCGTTAAATTCCGATAATAGTCAAGTTCTGATACAAATCCTGATGGAAACTCTGATGCTTACGTGGCATTATTTAATTACTTGGCTTATTTTTAGTATTTACTGTAACAGTTATATTTTGTCAGAAAATAATTAAGTGAGATAAAAACAGTGATAATCATTTGGTTAATGGGTTGCGTGTTGGTTTTTACATATGCATGTGTGCAATAATTACTGCTTATTTCCCGTGCCCACTAACTACTGCTTTGACTATTTACTGGATGATAGGTGTAAAGTGTTTGTTTTACTTCCAAAAAGAGCCCGTGAGTGGAAAGAGTATAAATATTAAAGACAAAAGATTACCCAAATCTTTTACTTTCTCTCTTACTTAATCTCTTATTTCTTTTACTCTCTCTCTCTCTCTCTCTCTCTCTCTCTCTCTCTCTCTCTCTCTCTCTCTCTCTCTCTCTCTCTTTTACTCTCTATTTTCTGACGGATTTTCTTACAGGCATTTTAACAAACATCTTGTGAACACACATTTTCTCACTTATTTCTTTACAGAAATGACACCCAAAGATCTAATCTATGATGGAGCCAAGTTTTTTCCTAATAACTACATGGCTATTCTTTTTAAGGACGAGGCTCCTTCAGAACTTCATTTCGTCCAGGACTTTCTTGCTCGAAGTGAAATAGGTTATGCACTAACCCAACCCCAGGCTCTCTCAGGCAAGCAGATTCTGGAGTTTTGGCGGTCTGGTGTTTATGATGATGGTGGAAAAGTTGGGTCCCCAAGTATTATCTTTACAACAGGGGAGGATGAGCATGTGGTGACCTTGTCAGCTGTTCGACAAGCACTATATTTTCCAGAATATTACACCTTCAATTCACCAGTTAAGGAGCCGGCTCTTTAACAAATGATGGCAAATCTAGGCTATGAAAAGTCTTTGGCAAAGCTGGGACAATTGAAGAGACCCCACATCAAGAGGGAGTGGAGTTTTTTCTTTGACTGTATTACAAAAGCTTTTGCCAACAAGTGCTCAAACTTTGATGCTATACCCATAATGAGTCAACAAATTGGGTATGCCCTTTTGAATCAAACACATTTTGATTATGCAAGTGTTGTTTCAGGGTTTCTTGGTGATAGGATGAAAGAAGATAGCAATATAGTCTATTTTGCTAGATTTTGTCAACTTATTTATAATTTCTGTTATCCTGATACACCACACACCTTTAGTGAGTTGATTGAACCCTTTAAGCTACACACAAAAGGGCTTTCACTGATTTATTATCTACTGATAATAAGAAGAATGTACTAAGAACCCTCCAAATTCCTCAATCAGTCAAACAGTTCTTAATAAATTCTGATCCTCTCATATACAGTACCATATATCCTGATGTAGCACCAACACAACCTCCACCGACACAACCTACGAATACTCATACCAGCTCAATCCTCTCAACCACAACCATAGCCTACCATCAGAACTTATTTCCAACCTGCACAATCTTCTCAACCACAACCATCTACTACAACATCTAGACCCAAACCTTCAAGAGAAAAATATGTTCACAAATCTCTACCAAGGAGAAGAAGGATGATTCTTAGGGATGAATCAGATGAAGAGGAGCAAGTTCAGGTTCATGCATCAGAACCTGTGACTGTAGAAGCTGAAAAAGAAATTTTTTAGAAGGAGGTAGCAGCTGAAAAAGATATTTCTCAGAAGGAAACTGAAGCTGAGGATTCTGGTATTTTAAAGAGGAAAATAACTTCAAGTTCTGATGCTGCTCAAGCAACTCCTCCACCATCCAGGAGATCAAAGAAAATGAGAGCATGAAGGCATATGGCACAACCTCACTCTGAGGATGCTCAAGAAGCTGAGGAAGGGGATCATGAATCTCTGATCTTATCAGGACCAATAGTGATTGAAGCCTTGCCACCTCCACCTCAATCTGAAGACACTGTTCCAGACACAGTGATCACACCTTCTGTCTCTCCTATCAAAGAAAATGTTCAAGTTGAAGATTCAGGATTAAAACCTGAAATTGACCTTCATAGGCTGATCATTCCATCTATCCTATTTCTGGAAGCCCCACAAGGATAAGTGACAACTCCACATGTTTCTCCACTAAATGCTGAAGTTCCTCATACTCCAATTCTGGATGTGGAAATAGATGAAGTTGTACCAGAATCTCCAACAGCCACACACACACTTGTGTTGTTAGAAGATGATGAGTTTCTTGCAAATTCTGGAGAGTCAGCTCCAATAAACACACCAGCTCAAACTCTTGGAAATGAGGCACTGATTAAAAAGTTTATTGAACAAGATGCTCCTATTCCATGGGAAGAAACTCACAGAGGAGTTGAATGGACCAAGAAGTGGAATGAATCTGATTTCATTCCAAGCTCCAAAGTTCTGTCAGATCATATTGCAAAGGCTGATAAGTTGATGACAAATTTTGATTTTAAAGCTCAACTTAAAGTCACAGCTCTCAGTACTAAAAGTCTTCAAGGTCAACACTCCATTACTCATGCCAAGGTTGATAAACTACAGGATAATGCTGATAAGATGGACCTGATGATCAAGCTGGACAAGAACAGATTTATCAGACCTATTCATGAGAAAGTAGAGGCTGATGAGAAAGTTCAAGAAAAGCAACAGGCCCAACTGACTGAGGTCCTGCAGAATCAAGCCTCTCAACAAGCTCAATTGAATGAAATCTAATCTTCAGTAGAACTTCTTCTAGTGAAGTCCAAATGCTCTACTAGTCAAGTACTAAAGAAGAAGGATGATAAAGAAGATGATCAGGGAAACCCTATCAAGGGTCAAGGTCAAGGGCAAAGCACCAAAGTTTCTTCAAGGAAACTAATTTCTGATTCTAGCAAATCTTCTACACAGAAGAAAACAAGTTCTGAAGCTGTGAATGCTCAAGTTCTGAAAGCAAGTTCAGATGATCAAATTATGATATCAAGTTCTGATATTCTCATTCAAGGAGGAAGTAAAGACTCTCAGAAGTTTTTGCAAACTCTGAAGCTTCAGGGAAGGGAGACTACAGTCTATTATAAAGATCCCAAGATTCAGACACTTGATGAAGAAATTGCTAGAAGACAATTTCTCAAGCATAATCCTGGAATGGATTTAGAGACTCTCAAGGAGGAAGAAGCTAGATTTGCAGCTGAGAAGACAAATCTTAAGTCTAAAGCTTCTGATGCAAAGAAACCTCCAAGGCCTAAGGTAAAAGGCATTGTGATCAGGGAAAGCTCTGAGGCTTCAAAGCCCAAGACAAGATCACAAGTTGAAATGATCCCAAGGAAAAAGGGAAAGGAAAGATTGATGAACCAACAAAGACACGGGAGATGAAGATTCCTCAAATCCTGATGAAACCAGTGTGCAAAATGGTTCAAGTTTTTGATAATACAGTTGCTGAAGATGAAATTATTGAAACTCTGAAAAGAAGGAAGCTAACAGAAGAATCTAAGACAACCTCTGACATAGCTCAAGTTGTTCAGAGTGAAGAACAACAAGCTACAGAAGAAACAACAAATTATGATCAAGTCATCAAGACATCAACCTATGACAAAGCTCAAGTTGATTTGAACAAATTGACAGTTACTGATAAGTGAAAACTCCTATGGAAGAATGTTAATCTATTAGATCCTAAGAAAAGTCAATTATTATCTGATTTCATGAATGTTGGATTGAAAGCCAAAGAAGTAAGAGACGGAGCTGGATTAGGTTCTAAAGAAGCCAAAATCAAGACAGGAGTTGAAGTTTTTATAAGAGATCCATTTTTGTTAACTGACAAACCTCTTGAAGAAGTTACATAGAAACACCTTGATAAGGTTATATCTATTCAAGTGGTACTGGATGTTCATGATAAAAGTAATGTCAAAGAAAAGCTGATTCTGTTTCTTGAAGATGGAAGAACATACAGAATGTTAGAATCAGATGTGTTGAACAAATCTCTGAAAGAACTTCAATTCTTTCATTATCTTTTGGAGATAAAGTCTGAGATTACCAAGAGATGGTCAAATTTCATCATGAAGACCATAAGGGATAAAGCAAGAATTTCTGGATCAAGGGTTACAGAATTCATTTCAAACATTGTTGAAGATGATGGAAATGAAATTCAAATGAAGAAGGATTCTGCTAAACTTGAAGTTATTCTGAAAGAGAAATGTTTGTGCTATAATGAAGACTCATCTCACCCAAGGGTAATCAGACTTGGTGATGGATTGGAAAGAAATCATATCTCAATACTTAGGACTGCAATCTACCAGATTGGAAGTCAAGATGAAGAATTAAAGCAAGTCAAGGCTACATTAGCTCAAGTCCTGAGGAATGCAGAAGAGAAGCTGATATCAAACTTTGTCATCACTTTAGATTCAGATTGACTCAGTAAGATTGGTAAAAGCTACAAGGACTGTAAGTTGTAGTTAGTTGTCTAAATAAACTTTCATTGCATTTGTACTTAAATGTTTTTGACATCATCAAATCTATTAACTTGTATATTTTTCATAATTTACAAGTTGGGGGAGATTGTTAGATATATTTGTGATGTCATGTCTAATCTGTTGTGTTTAGTTTCAGAACTTAATATCAGGACTTACTGGAAATCAGAACTTACTGAAGTCAGAACTTATATCAGAACTTAAGGCCGTTAGGGTTTATATCAGGACTTAAGTGCAGATACTTCAGATAAGGAATGCAGTTGATTTACAGGATAGGATCGTGACTAAAACAATAGAAGATATGCGTGAAGAGTTGGACAACTAGAAGACTTGTAGAAGATAATATCTGATTGATATATTTTAGGAGACAGAATTATATTCCATATCAATTAGAAGATATCTTGTAACTGTGTACTATATAAACAAAGCTTAGGGTTTACACTATATGTGTTATCATTCACGAGGAAGATTATACATTATAACCTAGCAGCTCTTAGTGATATTATTCATCACTAAGAGAGAACAACTGTTCTATTGTAACAAAGTTTATTATATTGAATATACTTAATTACTGTTACATACTTATATTGATAAATCGATTTGATTGTATAAATACTATATTCAACCCCCTTCTATAGTGTTGTGTGACCTAACAAACTCGTTCAACTTCTGATAACCAACACCTGGTCTCAACCAACACTATCATAATCTTGTGCAAGAATTCAATTAGTTTTAAAGCATTACTTTCTAAAAATCTTTGCAGTTGAATCACCATATCTTCATCTCTACTTATGTCTTTTCATACTGAACTTCCTTCACTGGCTCAATTATGAGCATCAAATTTACCATAACTCATTTACTTAAGTGGGAAAACCCAACCATTCCTTGAAGAACACCCTTGAAGTTTATTTGTAACCAGAATTTCTTCGATCTTGAATCTTCATGACAAGTATCTCCCACATGATTGAGGTATGCTTCACCTTCAAAATGTATTAATCAATTGTCTGGTTATTATTAAAAATTTCTTCATTCTCTTCTGTTGTCCAATCAATCATTTGCCTTCTGGTATATGCAGTTTTACTCTCTGATTTCTATGGTTAATTTACCTCATACAGTTTGCTAACTACTCCAATTCATACCAAAATCTCAGACTTGAAACGTATCATGTATACATATTTTCGCCTCTTATTTGATGTCCTCGTAACAACCACGTTATTGGCATAATGATTCTCCTTTGCACGTAAATGTCCACCATTTATTGGCTTGTAATTATCCATACTCAACATGTAACTTTATCTGCTACACGGGATCATTTCACTTCCTTTTATAACATTCAAAGAATAGATCTTACATAAGAAGTAAATTTGTGTATATTATTCTGACTAGAAACCTTTTGTAAGGAATAACAGTACAAGGAAATAATCGGAAGGATCCATAAATCAATAAATCATAATTGAAGAAGAAAGAATGAATGATAATTTAGATATGAATGAGACAACCATATTTGTACTCAAGATGGCCGGTCTTTCATACTATATGGCATACAACACATGATTAGGTGGTGTCCCACCAGACTCTTCGTTATTTCGACAAAGAGTCACACCATAGTACTGTTTGTCTCAATCGGAAAATAATACTTGAGGGGAAACTGATTTTGAAAGGAATACAACAATATTCGTATCACCTCATAGAGCTGATCATGAAAGAAGTTCATACTTTATTCAAGATTCATAAAAATATATGGTATTATAGAAAAGAATGATATCATTGGTCGCCATCCATATTTCATCTGTTTACAGCTTCAACGCTTGTCCGATCAATAGATCCCATTCTGAGTCATATATGAACTTGAGAAAGTTCTCTGAAATGCCTTCTTAAATCAATCATTAGAATAAATTCCCATTTATTAGGCCTCGTATCTTTGGCGTCGCGCTTCCAGGTTCAATATTTTATAATTCGACCCTATATGCACTCTTACGAGATTTACAATCATAACTTCAAATTTCGCTTACGTTACTGATCATTCAACATATCGACTCATTTGCTAGTAACATTCTTCCTTTAGAAAAGTCTGGAAATTTTCTCAATCTTCTTTGATCATACTCGGCTTCTTGTAAATCGACGTATTCTTCGAACTCTAATAGTCTCAGAAATTGGATGAATAGTTTCTCCGTACATTGGTTCTGTCGTTAAACTTATCAAACAAGATTTGCACTCTTTTGTTAGGAACAATCAAATATTCTCCATAATAGCGGGTCCGCTTGGTCTTTTAAATGAACAATATTAACTTCTAGAACAAGTATTTTTCTGGATAATCTGAATCTTATAACAATCGAGAAACTCAAGTAGTAATTTAACTAATTCTTAAAATTTATTTTGTTTAAAGGACTTTTAGAAAAATTTGTCAAGAAAATCTCTTTTGAAAACTGGTTTAAAATTTGAAAATCATACACTTGGTTGCCATTACTATATGAGTTGGTTGTCGTCCTTCCCAACCACTACAAAGTATCAAATTAGGGAAACAATCAGATAGAAGATCATTCATTTCCGTATATCTTCTACCCCTTATTGGGTCCATTTTACCTTCATGAGTCGATGAAAATTTCAGTTACCGTTGCATATTATCTCATTCGTAATTTCTCTTTAAGGCTTCTATCCTGGTAATATTCCCATCATCACTTTTTCTATTGCTAAGTACACCAGGTCTATCAAATAGTCAACAGATCTATTTTATAAAACAAAGTTTGTTGATATCACATCACATCGCTACTATACATATTACGCTTGTCATAACACCATCATCTAATTTCAAGAAAACTCTGGACCTACAATCTTCTCAAACTCCTTTAAAACCCATCCAGCTCATTCCACAAGATAATCATGGGTGTCATACTTACTAGTGGCTCCATATAACCTGGTAGTAGCTATTCTCCGGAACACACGAATCCTCTCTCTAGGTTTCTTATATGCTGTAGCTCTCGAATCCATCCTCTAGGTTTCTTATTCTCGTGTACTCACTATATGCTGTAGCTCTCGAATCCATCCTCATAGGTGCCGTTACTCCATAAAACATGCTTCAAACGGATGGTAGGGGATAAGGTGTGGGATAAATTGAAAAAATACACTTACGGCTGAATGTTCGGTAGTTTCAGAATCAGCAGGTGGGGATCCTCGAATAGATGATCTCATATCAGGGGATAGAATAATAGCTTGAAAAGGTGCAACCGTCGTAACATGAGGTAATATGGCTAACACTAGTGGAAGAGCATGGCGTGAATCAGATGATGGTTCTCCGACTGAGGGCTCCGAATGATCAGACGATCCCGGAATAAAAAAATCTGCCATCGCTGTTATCTGAAAATTATGTCGCTAGATAAGAATCTCGAATCTCATCACAAATTATACCAAGACCTATTATACAGTCGCACTCAACCTCTCGACATCCTACAAGTTTATTTCTTAATCCTAATCCTAACCCTCTATCCATTCTTGACAAACTAGGCTTATTTCAGTGACTTATAACCTGTAGCTCTGATACCAAACCTGTGACGCCCTCCAAGAATCATTCGTTAATTTCTATTATACCATTCGATTCGTCTTTCGACGATCTACAATTTGGTACAATCAATTTCAAGTAATAACCCCAAACAAAGAAATACTCAAATTTCAATTAAGAACATTCAAAGCTATAAACCCTAGTTCTTCAATTCGAGAATTAAACAGTAATTTGAACATGTTATTGAATTCCAAATTCATCATATAATATACCAAAATGATCAGGAAGAAAAGATGTACAAGATTTAAGCATCAAATCACACAAACAACATCAACATCAAAAATTCTTCTTTTAATCATTAAATAATTCGAATTAAAATAATTAAATAAGAAAATAACCTTGATTTCTGCACTAAAATGGATGATTGATTATGAAATATCTTTTTGAGAGCTTCGATTCGGTATATGGAACGCTCGATTCCGAGTTGGATAAAGCCTTTGTTTGTGAGTTTGATTTTCAAGAACACAGTGATTTTAGGGGGTTTTCTCTGTATTTTGTCGGTTTTTACTGGTGGATTATGATTATATGAATAAAAGGAAATAAGAAATAGGCTATTTATATTTATGGAATATTAATACGTGTTGGATCGTAGGATCGAAAAATGAGTTACTTAGCCGCTAAGTAACTGCAAAAATGATCTGATTGGATAATGTTTTGGATAACTATCAACCTGTTTTGGATAATTATCAAAACTTTTGGATAACCATCAAAACTGGGCTTCTTATAAAACATTTTATACGAAAATAATGTTATCGAAATGATTATTGTATCGAAAATTTTGTGCCGGGATGCGCACGGGTCAAACCGTAATCCAGATCGAAAAAGTTAAAACACGGAAAATGTCTGGAATTATCAGATTAGGTTAGGAAGGAATTTTCCAAAGAGTTTCGGGTTGTAAAAATGCAAAAACGGTTGAAGTTGGACGATTCTCGGCTTTATAAAATAGTTTTGTAATTATTTCGAAAATAATTAATAAATTCATAAATCATATTAAAATCACATAACACTCCAAAAATTACCAGAAACTACCATAATTATCTATATTTTATTCTGGACATAATAAAATTAACATACTTATACTTTACCACATATAAACATCCACATATCAACACCAATCATCAAATAATTCACCAAAAATCACATAAGAATCAAATAATAATTATTTATTGATAAAAATAATTACACGCTATGTCCCGGATATTACAACTCATCTTCTTCCAATTCCAGTATGACTTGTTCCTGTGAATCATTGTTTCTTTGCTCACTGGTTGAGGCAACTAGAGTCTGGGATCTTGGCTCATCATTAGAGGTCTGGTTTTCATTGACAATTAGAGCACTTGAACCATCTACAACATGCCCTTGACCAACTCTTAATGATTTCCTTTGAATCATTTCTAATTCATATGTTTTTAAGATTCCATATAGAACTTCCAAAGTTATTCTGCTCAAGTCTCCCCCTTCTCTGATTGCTGAAATTTTCTGTTCCAAATGATCAGGGAGTGTGAGCAAAAACTTCAAGTTCACTTCTTCAGCTTCATAATATTTATCATGCAGTTGCAAGTCATTAATCAGCTTGTTAAACCTTTCAAACACATCAGTAATACTTTCCTTTGGCTTGGCCATGAAACCCTCATACTGTGAAATTAGTATTCTTCTTTGATTTGACCTAACTTCCTATGTTCCTTCACAAAGTATTTCAATCTTCTCCCAGATCTGTTTAGCAGTGTCACAGTTGACAATGTTATTGTACATTACATTGTCAAGTGACTCTATCAAGATTAGCTGCAAGCCACTGTCTAGGGAGACTTTTTCTTTTTTAGGCTCAGTGTACTCTGAAGGATCTTTAGGAGCATATTGAGCTGGAATGACCATATCTCCATCTGTAGATTCCTCAACTCTTACCACATGAGTGAAAGGCCCATTCTTGAGAATCTGAATATATAATGGATTGGTCATCCTGATAAACAGCAACATTTTCTTCTTCCAAAGAGTATAGTTAGTCTTATCAAAAGTAGGGAATTTGATGCTACTGATTTTCTGTGTATTCATTCTTCCAAGATCTTGAATCTGTTTAATTTCAGATTTTTCTCTGATACCACTTGTTAGATAATGAATCACACACAGGGAGGGGGGTGAATGTGTTTTTGTATTTTTCTGCTTTTCTTGAAGTGTTTATGGTGATGAACAAAGTAAATTAAAAACTTGCAGTTAAATGTGTTAGTGCTGAATTTAGACAGATAAAACAGTAAACACATTTTTTTCAAAACTTACTTAATTTTATATTAAAATTAAGAATGTTTTGCTATAAAATTTCTAGGCTCTTTGTTGATAAAGAGCTTAGCTTCTTTTTTGAGAGAATACAAGATTTTTCTTATCGGAATTGTTACCTCTAACAAAGCATCCAATGTTTACTTTATAGAACAGTAAACACTGGTTATTACACAGCATGTATTAGCATGTACTAAACCCTATTTTTGGATAATCAAATCTTTCTATTTCTGGCTTAGTGTATCTTTGCTAATCTTGCACGCCTGTGATTTTACTTTGTCAGTTAATCTTAGCCTTTGATCTTGTACTCTTCAAGCTGCTTTTGTAGACTTGTCAATCCAATTGATTAGATTGTTTGTTGATTGATAATCTTGGATATTGAACTGGTCTACACTTTGTACTTTGAGTTTTATCTCGAGATCTCCAGTTTAGTATATAGAGAACTTGACATCTCGATAAGTATATTGGCCTATCGAGATCTCTAATCACTCTACAGTTGTTTTGACTTATCTAAGTCTTTGAGTTCTCTTTAAGAGAATTTGGCTTGTCGAGATCTCTCATCTTCATGTCTTCACTTTGGCTTATCGATAACTCTGAGTTCTCTAATGACAAGTTGACTTATCGATAACTCTGAGTTCTCTAGTGACAAATTGCCTTATCGATAACTCTGAGTTCTCTAGTGACAAATTGGTTTATCGATAACTCAAAATTCTCTAGTGAAGAAATGACTTGTCGATATCTCCATTCTTCATGTCTCCAAATTGGCTTGTCGATATCTCTGAGTTCTCTAGCAGCTTTTCATGACTTGTCGATAAGTCATTCTGGAGTTCTCGAATGACTTCTGTATAATACTTAATCTGTGACTTGTAGAGATCTTGATTTAGAATATTTTCCCCAAAACAGATTTATTCAACTCCAAACTTCTTCATAATTCTTCTGAGGCATGATCTTCTTCCAGATAAAATTCTTAGGATTGATACTGTTAACAGAAAAAGACTCCAGTCTAAGCTTGAACATTTTTACAGACTTAAGTGGTACAATACAAAATGCAAACTTAGATTACAATACAACTTATTTAGGGTTGGCAATATGACTTAGTCTTGTTATTGTACATGCATGTCTTGCACAACACATCGGAACCTCAAAATCGTTGTCACATAAATCAAACTAATCGAGGCAAAGGGTACCATTCATCTAGCAAAAATTTATGCAGCTTCTCTTTACATCAAGCAACATGGTGGGCTTTGGTTTTGTCGATGAGTTTTTGTTATTATGGACAGGGATGAATTTAGCTATTTATCTGATCAGTTTTTGTCAGAGAAATTACTAAAAATACTATTTGTTCTAAGTTTATTTTTGTGCATGTAATTTTGGTATCTTCTAAAAATTACAAAAATACGGTATAACTTAAATCAAATAGTGATGCAACCCGAATTTTTTGGTTGATTTTGATTGCATTAGAGGTTGGAGAAATACGTCGAGTTTGCATCAAGTTGGAGAGAAATCATATTTTTGTAATTACGATTAAGAAATGTTTGTTTTACCTAGATAATAAACTTCATATTCTTATAATTTAATGAAAATATAATATTGTTTTAAAAGACTTTAATAAATTTAATTGAATTTAAAATTTTCAAAAATAAATTTATACTATAATATAATAACCAGTATGGGGTATATTTTGTTTCAACGGTTATCCTCATTTCAATTATTAAAAATAAAAATAAATGGATATGCATGTTGTACTATTAAATTATTAAACTACTAGATATTGTCATCTTATCCCGCTAGATTGCGACCAAAATTTATCGTACTATATTACGAGCACCGCTTCCTCCTAATTATTTTATTATAAATCTATATTTATTATATATTTATATTAAAATTATTATATGATTGAATAAATAAAATTTTAAAATTATTTAATTATTAATGCAACCGTGCATCGCACTGGATTTAAGTCAATCTATTATATATATTATATAACAACATGGGGGTTTATTGAGAACTTTAATTCATATGACGATTATGCCGCTATTTAATATATACTACCTCCGTCTCCCTCATTTCTTTACAGTTTTTTTTCATATGCTTGACACGCATTTTAAGGCAATTACAAAGTATAAAATCGTAATTTATTTTTAAAATTTTTTTTGTATAAATGTTTGAATATTATATTTTTATTTAGAAAAAAAATTTGAAAAAATTTATGTAACTATATTTAATAAGAGCATTAAAGCGCATGTCGAGCCCCAGTCCCCCAATGTAAAGAATTGAGGGGGACGGACCGACGGAGGGAGTATATAATATTTATTTTACATTTATTCACACAATTAATATTTGTTAGTTGACTATTAATACCTATATAATACTTATTGCTCACGATTAATATATATTAATTGATCCATCATTAATATGGTTCATCATTATCATTATGTACTTTATATATACATTAATGTAAATGTAAAATTTATTTAACTAAATCATTATTAAAATCTATTAATTGTGTATGTTTAGTATACATAGATACATATTTATACATACATACATACACACACATATATATATACACACACATGCACATGTACTTATTTGAACCAAACTAATGGGTCAAAAGCGAATAATCAAAATGAATACTCGGTCGAGCAACTATTTTTTACTCATCAATCACATTTTTGACACACAAAATAATTCTAACCGCATTTCTAGTACATAGACATAAAATAATCTCTAAAAATCAACGAATTATACATATTTTCATGTCCGTGCATTATTTAATAATATTTATTTCACATTTATTCTCTCGATTAACACATCATTAATATTTATATTTTTTAATCTCACTGAAATATCAAAATTACTTATTTTGATTTAAATTTATGTTTGAGCAGTATGTCCATATATAGTTAAATCTCAATGAATTAATAATCGATAAAGTAATAACCTCGCTAAAATAATATTTTCTCCGGTCCCAACATAATGGACACATTATATTTCTACCCCCGGTAAAGTAATAAACTCGCTAAAGTAATATTTTTTCTTGGTCCCGACCATATTACTTTAAAGATGTTTAACTGTATACATATATTTTGTCAATAATAATAATAATAATAATAACAATAATAACAATAATAATAATAATAATAATATATCATCCAATAACTATACGTGAGAAATGTATCAAACATACATCTAATTTAAATTAAGTACTTTTCGATATTTCAGTGAAATTTAAAATTCTGAATATTAACATTTATGATTCACTTATTTATATTTTTAATTTGATAAATAATAATGTATGAGTTAGATATCAACTGAAAAAAACTATGTATCGAACATACATATGTGCATTTAACCATTAATGCATCTAATTAGATAAGTTATATATATTATTGTCATATTTTAACTATTATATTTTTATGATACAAATAAATTCAAATTCACACAAAGATTAAGTAAATTTCATGTATATAAGTACGATACGAATTTGTACTGACATTGACACTAAGTGTTGTATGACTAATCATTCACTATTTTAACACAACAAATACACGAAATATTTTTGATTACATTTCTAACATACAAATAAATAAATTGATTATGAACAAATCAATATTTTATACATTTTTAGAGAATATGTGTGCATCACACTGGCTAAATATTGTGTTATGCATAATTAATTGACCTCCAGGATATCTTGTTATTATTTTCTCTATCATTCACAGTTAGTTATGTACCATTTTATTTCTGAAGTGTTGTTTTCTTTGAAATGTGTGGTAGAAAATGAACACAATCACACATATTATTTTTGGATTATAACCTTAATTAACATATGATCATATTGATTTATATTGGTATTTGACTGCGTCATTACGTGTCACACCTTGAAAGAATGGTATTGACTGAGGCACAAAATCTTAATAATGTTTTTGTATTAAATTCAATTGAAACAAGAAGGAGCTTAGCATATTCAAAACTATGTACTTGTTAATATTGAATGAGTGATGCAAAAAGTTATCAAGGTCAAGAATAAACATTTAAATAACAATCAGAAATAAAATTATAAGCGTACACATTACTATATTGTGCAGTATCCCAAATAACCACAAACACTTTTACAGCAATCCTCATGAATCATCAAACATTTCTACAACACCCTCATAGATCTCCATTAGCATTGGACAACAAGAAATACCACTTACGGCCTCTATTATTTCAACTTAATGTCAAATTTTTAAGAACACGTTCAACCCAGATGTCACCAAACCCCAAAAATAAGTCATATACACAAATAAATGTGTTATTAATCCATTGGACAACGACATGCATATAATGTTAATAATTGCAGTTAAAATAAATATTTGTAACAATATTGCAAGCACAACACAAATACTCATGATCATATACACAGATAACTATAGTATTTATCCATGAGACAATAATATAAATATACGGTTAACAATTAGTATTGAAAAATAAAATCCAATTCACGCAATGTAAACATCCCCGAGTGTACTGCTTGCGCACTTGAGAGCGTGTGGGGGTAGGGGTGAGCAACGGGTCGGAACCGGACCGAACCGGAACCAAACCAGAACCGAAAGAACCGAGAACCGAAATTGGAATATTTTAAGAACCGAACCGGACCCGTTTATATGTAAGAACCGAACTGGAACCGAACCGTAAATTTCGGTTCGGTTCGGTTCTTAACCGAAATAACCGAATTTATTTTTTATTTTATATTTATTTATTTTCTTATTATTTTATATTCTTACTTATTAAATTTTGACTAGTTTTGATTATTTATTAAGGGTAACTTAGTAAAAGAAGATTTTTATTAGTGGTGGATCATTTTGAATTCGATTACTTTCTAATATTTAAGAAGAAAAATATTTATAAAAATATTCAAAACTCCATAAATATTTAAAGAAACGAGTAATACAATAAAAATCATATTTTTCTTAAATTTTATTAAAGTGTTATAAATAAGAAAATATAATACATAATATATATACATATATTTATATATATATATATTTGTATTTATTCATTTATATACGATTCAGTTCGGTTCTTACGGTTCTAGTATGTAAAGAACCGAACCAAGAACCGAAATTTCTAGAAAAACAAGAACCGAACCGAACCCAAATTAGTTAAGAACCAAACCGGAACCGCAAATTTTGATCGGTTCGGTTCTCGGTTCCGAACCGGAAAATGCTCACTCCTATGTGGGATAGATGACGGGCTTAAACACAAACGGTTACTTGTGGTACAAGACAACAAACAATAGACCCCCCAAATCCATTTAATCAGCTCCACCCGTTAGGTTTGTTCTGTTCCAAACCCCACAAATCTTATAACCCACCAATTTCACACCACCCACAGTTTTAGATTATTATTGAGATTTAATTTGATTGATTATTATTATTAACCATGGCAAAAGGCAATTCAGTGAAGACTGCAGCAGTGGTACTGGGAGCACTGGCCTTAGGATGGGCTACAATAGAGCTTGCTTTCAAGCCCTGGTTAGACCAGGCTCGTAAAGCCATGGACAAGTCCGATCCCTCCAAAGATCCTGATGATGATGCTTCTACTTCCACCCCCACCGTCGTCGTCGACGAAGAACAACCTGCTCCTTAAACCAGCATCTTCATCTGTGTATGCTGATTTACGCTATTGTTCTTTTGTTATGTCACTGTTGGTTCTGTGTTTGGACAAAATATTCCAGTCCAACTGTGTTCGTTTGTGTTTTTCATATGTATGCATTTTTATGACAATGTTCTCATTCTAGAATTTACTATTTTAACAGGTGAACTCTGTTTTTTTAATCATCATTTGCTATCATTTTCATTACTGTTGGTCTTTTTGAACGAGCATCCTCATCTTTGGGTTGAAGCTCTGTTCTTGAAATCCCCACATTTTTAAAAAATCGCCAATAAATCAGTTAAAAATATATTTGACCGATTTAATAAATCACCGATAATCATCTGATTTTATCTAATTTTTCAAATCGCATGACAAATTTATAAATCGGTAACTCAACCAATTAATTCCGATTTTCAAAATTGATAAGCACAAGTAATTAATAGCAAATTTGATCTATTTTTTTAATTATAGTACGAGCTTAATTTTCAAATAAAAAAGAATCAGCGGGCGATCTTTAAAGTTTACATCACCAAACATCATAGTGTCTGCAAAGCATAGCTTAGAGTTGATGTACATTGTATAGCTAATCTTAGCCTATTTATAGAGCCAAAATTTATAGTATTTATTTCTATCTGTACATAATATGTAATGCATCTTCATTACTAATTGAAGCCAAAGTAGATCATGAGAATCGAGACTGAAATTTCATCATATTAAACCCTCCTGGACTCCCTGGTTTTGGGGTAGGCACCCAGGCGTGGTCTTGTACAACAGCATCTATTGGTGAGACTAGTACTGCACACAATATGTCATGTATTTGGTGCGGTAAATTCTGACATAACACGACTTGGACTCTTCCAGTACGGCTACCTTGTTACGACTTCACTTGTCACCTTTGGTTATATCTCTACGAGGATAATCACGTATATAGAGGGTTCCTGACATTGTGCAGTTACAAAGAATTTGTCAAAGGTGTAGGTAGATAATGCAGGATATTTAGAATAATGACCAATTGGCAAGTGCATTATTGAGTCACCTTGATCAAAAATGGTAGACCGGCTTCAGATGTTATACACCATATCTCTTTAGAGCTTTGCTTAAACTCGGCATAACATTATATGCTTGATAGGATCTTCTCAACTCAATGATGGAACCAACCTGGAACCAAAACAAATGTTGCAACTACTTAAGAATCCACATATGACGTTATTAGTTGTGAGATGAATAACATTAGAATTTAAAGCCCATTTAGAAAACTAATGGTAGCAAGCAAGAACTCAACACCTGATCTATGTGAATCAGTAGCCTAACAAAATATCATAAGGTGAGTATAATGAGTGGATTGTATTAGATACGTGTGAGAGAAACTATTATGTGCTAAGTAAATTAGTGTTTTTATTGGGTAAGATAGAGAAACATACGATCCAGGGAAATAAAGTAGAAAAGGCTAGAAAAAGAAAAGTTCAAAATCCCACATAAAGTCATACCAGTATAAGAAATGAAAAGTATGATACTGAAATTGACGATTGACAATAGCTAGACAACTACAAGTGAATAAATGAACGTAGATTTTTTATTAATATTGCAAATAATTTTAAGCTCCATGGACATGTAAACTCCCAAGACACAGTCAGTCATCACGAAGAGAAATATGAATGAACACCAACTCAAAATTATTAATTCGTAAATACATATAAACAATAGTGGTTCCAAATAAAGGATGACATAATAAATCCAGATTTGCGAGAGTCTTTGCCGAAACAACCTCCCGGTTCCTAAGGGGTGGATGTAAGGCCACAGAAACTGCCCCACGAGCAGATAAGTGCATGGCATACGGGGAATGTTTGGTTTAGTTAGTGTTGAAAAGAAAGTTCAACACCACTAAACTATCACAGAATAGCATCAAGTGTGACATAACCCTGAATTAGCTTCAAGTTGTCTTTTACTACACGCTGGTAACGAGAGTCAATATAATTTGAATAAAAGATGATGGTTGTTCAGAATAAAGAATGAATGGAATGGCTTCAGAAGGTACAGCTACTCAGGGAACTGCTTTTTTATCGGTTCTCCTAATAATTTATGTAGAATAATATAGCAGATTACATGGCATCAAGGTTTTATTAAGTTGTTCAAAAACTTAACTCTGACCAAGCTATATGGAAGTGAAGAGAAAAGCCTGAAGTAATGTACTTACAATGATCAATACTGATGTAAAACTTATTGAGAATCCCAAATTTATGCTCCGTAAATAATGATCAAGAATGCTAGAAGTAGTTGCTAGAGTGCTAAGCAACAGACCTCCTGCAATATTTTCATCATAAGAAAAGGATGATGTATGTAAAATGTTTTCATTAAATAGCATCAGCACTTCTGGCAGATTGTAAATAGTATATAATTCCCATGAAATGGTTATAAGACATAAGACCGACATACCCCAAAAACGAGTAGAAGCCTGGACCTTCGTTAAATACTCTATTGTGGCCTTTCCAGGCTTTATCTTGGGTATTCTGGCACCCATCTTATTCAAGTAATCTGAAATCTCCTTTGGCATGTTGGCCTACATAAAAGTACACTTGTCAGTATATCCTTATATTCAACTAATCAAAGGCAGAGGAGAAATCTTCAGTTCATAAACAATTTAATAACCATAAAAGATCAATTTAGTATCAATATAAAATGATATACAGTAATACAATTACAATAAGAAGTATGGTAATTGCATTTTCATTGGCTATTAAATTGCAACTGAAATCCAAAGCGAAATATTGCAACTACACCATATAAAATTTTCCAAACCTATATATAACTACATAATTAAGGTTTTTAACAAGTAGTACAACACATAAGTATCTCTCCGTTATCTGAAATCTTCATTTTGCCTCGAGTACCAAGTACCAACGGAGAACACTTGACAGTTGGACATTTACTTTAGGCCAAAACATGTAAATATTAAAAATATTGCCTAGTCCGTCACTTGGATATGTATCCATGTTGGACACTTCCAGAGGAGTCAGAGTAAAAAAGAAATATATTGTAAAGATGAAGGCATGAATTCAGGCAAGTACTTAAAAATTAAGAACAAGCAGCATATATAATCTTATTAATGATAGGCACTTACCAACTTACAGTAACATATTTTACAGCTCTCTTATAACATATGTTGTAGTTAATTATCAAGCTTTATGTAAATTAAAAATTGTTAGTAACGCTAGATGCAAACATGCAACAATGATCTTCAAAGGATAATCGCTAGGTCAAAATACACTTACAATGTCAAATATGTTGAATAGAAAGACAAAGAACGCATAAATGGTATAATAAACCCATGGCCCTGCTCCGGTAGATGTTTCAGGATTAAGCATCTGTTTTATATATTCCCAGACAGGCGAGCCAAGAAGACTGCAAAAAATGATTCATTAGAAGGTAATTATGGAAATTCTTGAGAAGAAATTAAGCATACGGCCATATCAGAATTTCTGCATATAATGTCCCTACTCCCAGAGTATCCTCATTAATAGTTAACTGGATCTCTACCTAAAATAAAAAGATAAAGAAAAACAAAAAAATGCATTTTTTTTATATGCACAAAAAAAATGCATTGATAAATGGAATTCCGTAAAATAAATTAACAACCCTGCAAGAATGCTCGGAACTGCCAAGAGATAGGTGGTAGTGAGTATAGGCTGCATTCCAGATGGATTAATATTGAATGGGATATATGGTTCCACTTCCGTGATTGGTGAGTCTCGTCTGAAAATAAATAGACAAACAACAAAGTCATTTTTTTGCTACATAAATTAAGTCAATTTACATAAAGTATTGCAATTACTGAGATTAAAGGGCGGATGACAAACAAAAACGAGGTAAAACCATTCACTTTAGTGTATCTGTAGCATTTAGATAATTTATTAGTCCACACACTCGGGGATCTAAGAAAGCACTTTAGGAGGGAAATTAAATACCCTAAACCTAGATAGACAAATATATACACCGCCTCTAAATATGACAATCCCAATTAGGTCTGCACACACAATGCTTGTTTAGACACAAGTGACTAGGAGAAATACTGAGAACTAGAAATTCAGTCAATCTTGAAGTATGAAGTTTTAACAGCATTTCTGGGACGTGTTAGGAATAAGACATTACCCAGCAAAGACTCTGAAAGGGAATGACATGGCTGTCCACAGTGTAACTTAATAGGAAAGCTGCTTGCCATCTTTTCCATTCCAAGTATCTCCAGTTGCTCTAAATGAGCAATCTAAATTACTTTTGTCAAGCTAGAACTTCAAAAGACTTAATCTTAACCCTTTGTCATCTTTTGAAAGCCCGGAACCAGCTTAAAATTACATCCTGTACATGCATAGGATGATTCTAAATGAACATAATTGTGGACACACCATTCTGCTCTTTATTAGTCTTCACAATTAAAGCCCTTCATATTCATGCATAAATCGAAATCTTTTGCTGCTAATCGGACTTCGGCGCCCAAATCCATTTTTTTTGTATATGTGACGAGGCGATCAGGTCTTAAAATGCTAACTATATACATCTAGGACCCACATTTGAGCTTATGGTCATTATTTTCAACACATGGAAAAATGAATTTTTTTAATATAAATAAAAAGAAGTTCAACTTTCCTTATATGATAGTGTTAAGGTGATAATTCTGAGTCACAAAGCAATCAGAAACTTATTTTTGCAAATAGGGTAAGGTAGACAAGGTCACCTTGAACTAGAAGCTAGTTTAAAACCATAGTATTGTAGTTTAATTTTTCTACAACCCTCAGTAACAACCACTGCATACATAGTCACCACAGTGAAAAGGCCCAATACTCCAAGCACATAAGGCCACCAGCTCAGAGTACTTCCTGCAACAAGAGGGTACAAATAAAAACAGTACTTAGGCCTATGATCAGTTGTATGCAATAACATCAATCGCCTTCAAGTCTCCGTTTAAGTCTAACATACAGACAGATACCAAGGTTCAGGAGAATGTCTAAATGAAGATATCCAAAAGAACAATGAGAATGAAAAAATCTACGTTTATGTAATTTTGTCGTGGTGACTCGTATACAGATAGTCTCAAATTGGGATACCAGCTGGAATTTCTTGAATGGAACAAATTAATTAAACCTAACAGGACATGAGGTCAAACAGTTGCATATATCCCCGCGAAATTCTTTTTCAGTATATGCCAATTAGGTTGGTGTATAAAAAATTGTTATCTGGATTTTACTATGGCGAGCACAGTTTACTTCTTCATTGGACGGTTCGGATGGACTTTGCCGACTCAAAAGAGAAAAACTGGAATAGAAAAACTGCAGAGAATACTCATTAACTAGAGTCCAGCAAGGCAGCAACTACGAATCTCATTCTGCTTAAACTGGTGTCTCATTCGCTTAAATGTCCTTAAAAATAAAGGGAACTGATAAATAAGCTCCGATTTTTACTACTAAGCTCAGATTCTATTTTTTTAACCATAATTACCCATACTTTTTATTCATTTCTTCTTAGAAACTATGGATAATGATGTAATTTACATGTCTTGAAAAATAGGAATTGGAGCTTAAATAGTAAAGTGTGGAGCTTATTTATCAATTCCCTAAATAAAATGCAGACATATTTTGATATTGCATAAGCAAAAGATCACTGATTCAACCACTTGTATTATATAATAGTTAGACTAAGATAAGAGAATGTCCACCACTTAGTTGGATAGGATTTCCTAACTACCTTACTTAGTTTTTAAGTTGCCGATATTAGGCTTGTTTATGTATAAATACGTAGTATTAGTTTTTTGGATTAACTTTGTTGCATCGCATATTTAACATCAGCTGCTCATGGGTGAACAAACGAAAAGGCCTTCTGGTGGTGTTTCTACCGGAGGCTATCAAGGTGATAATCAAGCTCCTGAAGGAGAATACAAAAGAGGTTGAAGAGGGAATACAATATATAGGCACCAGGAAGATGTGTGTCATGATAATAATAATGATGAGAAGGAGATCATGGAACAAGTAGCGATGGAAGGAACTGTCATGGAATTGTGGGTGAGAAGTGCACCATGGAGAGAAGTGCTCCAAACTTCACCATAAATTCAAAGAGTAAATGTAGGTGAGACGTACATCAACCAACGAAAACCGGAAGTTATGACAAGTAGATAACATAAGTGAAGAGAAGTGTTTCATAATCTTATTAGAACTTTGTATCAGGACTTAGGGGGAGTGCTGAGAATCGAACTAACGGTAAATAAAACAGTTTGAATTAATAAAATAATATGCTACTGGATTCTTGTAGTTAGTCAAGATAAAAGATTTGCTTCTCTCTACTAAATATTATTCACCACTTGGGAGAATAGGGTTTCCTACATTTTAACTTGCTTAGTTTATATGTTGCCTAAATGATGCTTGTTATGTATCTCATTTTAATATGCAGAATGAATAATTTCATCACACATTAAATATGAAAAGGTCGACAAACACCAACCTGAAACCTGAGTCAACAACTTGTGTAATGTTTCTTTGTAGCCCGACAAAATTCCAACACATATAATCAAAGATGATCCTTGTCCTGAATGACCAAACTTAAATTTGTTACGGAACACACCACAAATGACATGAAAATATATGTGTTTATACAGTTTAGTGTTTGTGTTGGTGTAAAGTGGAGGAGGTTCAAGGCATTCTCAAAGTTTCTTATCAAAGAAGTTCATTTGCATGAAGTTATAGAAAAGTTACAAAATAAAATGTAATACAAGTAATAGAAACAAGCAAGAACAAAGTTCTTGGAATTAGACAGTGCAAGAATAAGACTGAATAATCAACTAATCAAAAAAGGCAAGTGCCCAGCAAAGGCCAAGAGTAAAAGGTAAATACCAAAACCAGAATCTGTTATTTTGTCACAAATCCAACTCGTAGTCATTGCACCACAGACCAATAGAGAAGTTGTCACCATCACATGTTTTACCCTGCAAACAATGCAGATTCTGGCACATAAATCTCAAGGGAGAAGCGAGGTGTAATGAAAATCCAATGACAACAATTAATCACTACATGGACTAATCTAGAAATCAAGATTTCACGGGGCAAGATGTGTGATAATTTTTTTTTAAGTTGCGAACTCAGCTGAAATGTGCATCACTAAGCATTAATGTAATTCAATTTTAAAACATAGGCATGAATGAGTAAATAACAAGAAAAGATGCATATGTTAACCATTATTTTGTACAGCTAGGGTTCAAAAACATTTATCCTAATAATATGCTATTAGGATACCTTTGCCATGATTCAGCTTATAGCTAACGATTAGTAGCTGCAGTCTACATTTATGGTGTAAATGAAGTATTAGTATATCAAAGTCGATAGGGACGGCTGTCAGAGCTAGTTGACTAAGCTTCTCTATAACAACCAGAGTTGCAGTATGTTTTCACTATGCAAATTTTAAATAGAAAAGTGGAAGGCTTCTTCCCAAAGTCTCTTGTTTATTAAACAAATAAAATCTGTAGAATAGCAAGAGAAAAAGAACACAGGTTAAAACCTAAGAGAGGGAACACTGATTGACAGTGTTATAAAAAGCGTGCTCATTGCGCTTCAACTAGGCGCAAGATTTGCGAATAAAAAGATAAAGGATTTTACTTAAGTTTCGATTGGCAATAAATGCACTTCAAACCCCAAAACTTGCATAGAAATGACAAACGTGTACCAGATTAGCCCTCTATCTGAAATGAAAGATTAATATCCTTATACATGAGTAAAGCATCAAATTAAAACCATTACATCTATTACGTTAGTTCATTTACCTAAATCTAAAGTGTAGTACACTAACAATAAGGTATCATTATATTGAGTGACTATAGGCAGTCTACAATTTTTTTCACAGATGGAACCTAGTTGGGGTCAAAAAAGCAGAGCTAATTCATTGAATTTTGGATAACATCACTGGCAACAAATACAATAAAATAGATAATTTGGGCCAAAATTACCTGTAAGTTTCTGCATAGATGGAGTAAGGAAGAGAATAGCAAGCAAGAATCAAACCCTCCACTGTTGCAAACCAAAGTGATATCCACCATCTAAACAATGTTTTACCAATATTTTTACAGTAAGTTAGAATTTATCTTACATGACCAGGAAACAATCATATAACAAACCCTGAAAAGCAATGACTACTCTCACTGCTTGAGATGAAAAGCTAGACACACATATAACTCTTGATCTTCTCATGCCCATCTAGGCCTTCTTTCCGCAGCTTCACCAAGGAAGGAACAAGATGACAAAGTACCTAAATATTAGAGTTTTAACCATTCAGCATTCAATTATTGATAATGTAAAAGCTATATTGCCATATTTCCACAAAGTGGATATGAGCATTTAAAGTTGAAAGTAGCAAACCTGCATAACAATTGATGCCACGATTTGAGGACTGATTCCAAGTTGAAAAAAGGAAAGCTTAAGCTCCGGTGCAAAATCACCAAGTTCATCTGCCAAAACATAGTGTGAACTCTTGTAATGTTGATTAATGAAATGAAATTCTAAATAAAATAGATTATCACATGCCATACCCCAGTTTTGAACAGTTACGAACTGTCAAAACAATACTATGCATAACAGCACTGTTGGCATACAATTAAAACTATGTTAAGAATGCATTATATGTCACCTCTGACCTCTTAATCTTCTACATAATGTCTGCTGTAATAAATACCACTAAAAGAATTATGAGAATATTGGAAAGCTGTTAACATTTTTAGTTTATTGACGACTTATATTCATTTTAATAGAATGCCCTTATATTCATCATAAATTTATAGTAGGGTAAAATGTATCTAAGGTTGACTTTGCAAATCTCCTTAATGTTAACTTAATAAAACTATAAAGCTTTCAATTGGTATCAGGTAAGGTGTAACCATACGTAATCAACTCTTGTCCTCGATAATATTCTTGGCAAATTCTCGTAATTTTCCAGCCAGTGGTTTACATTACATCTAAACCGTGAATTTTTAATCAAAGAACAAATATCACTGAAATACAATACTTTAGTAACAAGCTGAAGTATGAAAAGAATTCTCTTCACTAACTAAAAACAATAAAGATGAAGTTCCCTAGAAAGTATTTCAACTCACAATGTGGCAGACGAAAATTTGTAAAAGATGTAGAAGTGGCAGTAATTGTCTAATTTGGTGAGAAAATTTTATTGTCTCATTTATAGAATTTAGAACTCACAGTTTGGATTTAAAGATAAAACATTTGTTGGAAAATTATGAAAATCTAATGAAAGTCAACTGCAACTATAATTTTCAGTGTACAGAGAATAAAATTGTGACAGCCACTGAGAAGTTAAGAGTTTCCACGTAAATTTGCAGTTTTACTTCTTTCCACGCCAACTACATAAGATTAATTTTGTTGACATCGGGAAATTTTAGAGGAGGCTTAAGATACATATTACCCATATATGTTGAGTGTATATGTGTAGTTGTGTATGTATAAATTAGATTTACTAGTAGTATTATGTGCTTAGGGCATCACACCTTAGAGTCTGCTTTTGTGCATTTTGTGAATCCGTGCCCTTCTTAACATTACTGAGAGTACTTTAGCTATGCTAAAAAATAACCAAAGTGCAGTTCAGACCTTACTAGTAATGTCTTAACTTTGAAATGAGTCTTTCTTGATCAATAAAGATCACATGGTTTTTGTAAAATAAGCATTCTTATTTCTTAATAGACTTGAAAGTCTGTGTAATAATAGGTACTAGTCTTCCTGTCTAAAACTAATGACCTTCCTTAACCACGCATATTGAGCCAATGCTAGCAAGAAACGGAACAGGCATTTGAATTGCAAAAGGGCTTATAGAACCAAATCAAAATCTATGTTCTCTTTATTATTAATATATGTGTAGATAAATATATAATAAGCTTTAATACCAATTAGCCCAACAACTTAATTTTTCCCTCCGATGGCCAATACCCAATAGATGGTGCGACTTATATGGCTAAAAAATGTACGAGGCATTCCAAGAAAGCACATCTAGGACTACAAAACATCAACCTGTTATAAGTTACAACCTTTGCAAGATTAACTATTAAACATGAACTTGCAACCCAGAGGACAAAATGTTTACATAGTTGCAATCAAAGGTTCCAGGACTCCAGTTATGATTTGCGATAGGTAATCAACAATGGGTTATGCAGCATTTCATTCGAGACAAGTTATATGTCTATAAATACTTTACATGCTATATAACAACAAAGCAAACTTGTTTGTTCTAGAAGTAGATAAACAAAGATAAAACATACCAACGGATCCTGAGACAAATCTTAGGTAGTCCTCTGGCATTAACTTTCTATCAAATCCTGGAAGAGGAATATAATATCCAACCCGACTCATCACAAGTAAGAGAGCAGTCACAAACAACCTTCGGCGAATCTCACTTTTGAAAAAAGACTCGGCGGCATTATTGAAGAGAGTTCCCATGCGTACAAAATTCAAATATCTGTTCTTGTACCTCTGAGGTTTAGGATAGGAGATTTCAAGGCTTTCATGACCGTCTACAAAACTATCGTTGGTATTTGGTACAAAAAGTTCTTGATTCAAAGAATCTGCAGATGCTGCTTTAACGCTTATACAGTAACCTCTTTGCTGATCACGAGAATAGAGTGATAAACTCCCGTTCATTTTCAAACAATGAGACTCCTGTAGGAACACAAAATCCCTTCTGCCCAACTCCAAACTAGTTCTTGTAAGTGACAGGTGAGGAGTTTTTGCATATCGTGGACGATGAAGACGGAGAATTGATGCAGATTTAACAACTACATTCAAAAAATAAATTACCAATTTATCCAAAACCAAATACTTAAATAAACTGCAGGACTAAAATGCAACTACTCTATTCTCTGATATAATGCAACTAATCTATGACATATTCTCCAATACACCATATACACACACATATTACACTATACATATATAATTCTCCTATGTTTCTGTATACTATGCATTCTCTTATAAATAGATGATTTTCCTATATAAGTATTACGACTTTATCATTTCTCAAGTAGAACCTACATAAATGAATATTCAATATTCAAATAACCTACTTAAATGAATAATTGTTTCCCCATCCCAGCATAATACGGACAAGTTGTTCGGGTTCGATAAACGAATGATCCAAAAATTTATCGGCCAGAAAGGTATTCAATTATCGAGGTTTAACTGTGCCTATTTTCCAGAAGCCCTACTTAAAAAATTGTTTATAGCTAATATTAAGAAACAGTTAAATTCAATTTAGAAACCTCATGATAGTATAACGATGGCTTAAACAAACAGGTAATATATAAGCATTTGTACACTGCCTATACAGATTAATTTTCAAATTGTAAAATAATTAAAGAGAATATATTAATTTTATGTACCTGACGAGTAAGAGGCATGTCGAGTTGCGAAGAATTGGGGATGAAAGCTGAGCAGAGTAGCTTCCATGGCGTTCATACAACTATGCGCGCCAAGTGTTTGATAAAATGCCTTTGGTTTTGTAATTTCAAGTGTTTTAGTTGTAAAAATATTTTTTTCGTGTTTAAAGCGAGTTTGTAGAAACAAGGGGAAGGAAGATAGAATGACAAAATAATTAAAAAATGTTTGGGTTAAAATTTTAAAGAGTTCGATTTCCAAATATGATAACTATTTAGGTTTTTATAAATGGAGAAATACGTAATATTTAGAATATGTGTTTTTGAAGTCTCTTATTTTAAAAAATTGTGATATTGCATTTTAAAATGGGTGTTCAAATAACTTATGTTCATTGTCAAATTTTAACAGGGGTGTATCGTACTAGGGCTGTCAATGGATCGGAAATCCGGTCCGATCCGGTCCGATCCGAAGGTTAATGGAGCGGATATGGATCAATTAAAAAAAAATCCGATCCGAAAAAAATCCGATCCGGTAACGATCCGATCCGATAAGAACCGGATATGGATTTAGGCCGATCCGATCCGTTAATGATCCGATCCGGATAATTTATTATTTATTATATATATATATATTATAATAAATTATATAAAAAAATATATTATAAATTGATCACTGTCTGAAAGTTCTGATAATAGATTATAAGTTAGCATATCCAAATGGTACAACAACAACAACGGTGCTTATCAATGGGTTTCATACTCCCACAAAAGACAAGAAGGCGAAGTAAGAAATTTTATTTGAGTGTGTAATCCTTTTCTGAATAAGAAATTGATATCTGGATAACGAGAAATATAAAAGTTATATACTTTCTCATCATCTTTTTGCAGGAAGCAGATTCATGGATTTATATAAGAAATTATGTTTGTATTTTATTTTTTTAAATATAAACGGATCGGAGCTCCGATCCGTGATCCGGTGATCCTAATGGATCCGGATATGGATCGGGTTATAAAAAATCCGACAAAAATCCGATCCGGATCCGAATCCAGTAAAATTAAATGGATCAGGATATGGATCAAGGCCGATCCGATCCAGATCCGATCCATTGACAGCCCTATATCGTACTATGATTTTTAAAAAAAAAATTCATTCATGAAATATAAGTGTATTTAATTGAGATTTTTAAAAATGTAGCAGAACTTTATGATATTCAGTTAGGATTTTAAATTATGTTATAGAATTTAGTGATATTCAATTAGGATTTTAAATTATACTACAAAATATGATGGTATTCAAGTGAGATTATTTAAAATCCATTAAAATATGATGATATTCACATGTCGGATTTTTTTGGACTTTATAAAATGATAGATTTTGTGGGATTATTCAATGTATTTTATGATTTTTGAAATCTCCCTATAATTCATGAGTTTTTGAAGGATTGTGTTTAAATTCTGAAAACTCTTTATCAACTCTACGTCATTTTATCTAGAATACCTATAAATCAAAATCAGATATAATTGATTAAAATTCATGAATTATATTAAAATTCATTTTATCTAGAATACCTATAAATCAAAATCAGATATAATTGATTAAAATTCATGAATTATATATAATACATTAAAATTTCAGTCCAATACACCCCTAATATAGTCATTTGAAATAGCAGGTTGTATTTCATGTCTCTTTCAAATTATTATATAGCCCATCTAATTAAGATTTTCATTTTTTTCCCTTTAGCTTCGGTAACTTGCATTATTTTAAAGAAATATGATGAAAATGCTTCAATTGTAAAATTGAATAAATTAGACAGTGATGCATTTAGAATGATGATGCTCAATGTTCAATTGTTCACCGGTGCCTATTGTTATGCCCAAAAATTGGTATAAACAATATTCAGATTGAGATTGATAAAAATAGTCAAAATTGAGGAAGAAACGCCCAAAACCTAGGAAAAGATAAGATTGACTTTCCATAAAAAAGAAAGGTGCGCCCTAAGAACGCGCCCCTGAATAGCTAATTGACAGTTGTGGTTACCATGCCTTAAAGGCGCGCCCTCAAACATAATGAGGAGGCGCGCCCAATTGCTGAAAAAGGGGTGAGGAATTCCTTGATTGAATTCTTTCCTATGGTGAGCCTTAGGGCGCGCCCTAAGTGAGAAAGATTCCTTGGACGGATTACTCGGACATGATTACTTTGACAGATTCATACCTTAGCTTTACTTGGACAGAGTTAAGGCAAGCCCTAATGTTGAATAGTTTAGGGCGCGCCCTATAATTTAGAATGACAGAAGAAGAGATCAAAGGCTGATAACACCGGGCGGCGCCAACGTACAGAAATGTTTGGGCGCACCCTTAACTTTTACTTGGCATATAATGCAACTTTGACATGCTACTTGGACAAACTCTTTGGAAGATTCAAGGAAGATGAAGATTATTATTACTAACCTATTTGATGCATGTACTCTATTGAAGAACTCCTTCCTATAGCTCATCTACAGGAAAGGCGGTGTCTGTGGTCAGAGACTTCTAGGGGTATGCCTGGACTGAAGGCCTCCTCCTGTAGTCAATGGGTGTCCGCATTGGGGATGTCGGGTGAAATCTGGTGTGTTCTTTGGGAGCTCTGTCTCTGTAGTCAACGGTTGTCCTTGTTGGGAGACTTTGGAGTATCCTGCACTTTGTACCCAAAAGCTTGGGATCACTTGTCCTGCAATCTGGTAGGGGCTCCTTATCGGGGGACAAGGATGCGTCCAACATTTATGGTGAACCACGGCTATACCTGCGTCCACGGACTAGAGAAACAGCTGGTAGCGGAGGGTTATCCTTGGCCAGGGAGATGCCTCATCCATGAAGTCTCGAAGCCGCGGACGAGCCTTGGGCCTTTGTGGTTGGGCCTCATCGGCGGACATTCCTAAAGCTAGTAGAAGACGGTTTCCAGTGGGCTTCCTACTGGGCCTCGGGATAAGAAATCTAAGCCCATTAGGTTTCTTGTTCCCCAAGAACTACGTGGGCTTGATCCCCTATAAATAGGGGTACGTAGGCATGTTGTAAGGGGTCAGAAGCGAGAGCGCAAAGGAGCCACCACTAACCCTAAGCAATCTCAGCCCTCAATAATCACTACCACCAAACACTGTTCATCTTTTCCGACGAATACTGTTCATCGGATCCACCGGTTACTGTTCACGTTTCCGATGAAGAACCGCCATCACAGATCTTGTTTCCGGCTACGAACCTCAAGTTTTGTTGCTCCCAAATTCCTCCGTCAATAAATTGACGCTAGAAGGAGGGGCTAATCAAGATCTGCATCTAGAAGGAAGGATGTCTCAATATCGTGATGGAAGTTTTTATGATGGAAGTTCTGAGGAAGATTCTGATCCCGACTATGAACATGAACCCTACTTTCCGCCAATGACTGATCGTCCTACTCCAGACGTTGGGGGACAGCCGCCCGTGCTCATCAGCAATGCCGACTTGTTGGAACAACTGTATCGCATGGGCGATGCTTTGAATGGTTTTGATTCAAGATTGAGCACCGTGGAGCGACGCAAGACCAGGAGGGGTCTTCTCCGCAGCCGTGCAACTCATGCACCTGGAAAAGCACCTATGACTGATAGGGATGCCTCAGCCGACCACGACCGCACCGGAGGAGGCGTGTGCCGATAACCCCGCAGCGCCTGGACTATTCCAATGACACGTCCTCAATCATCGAGCTTGATGAACTAGTTTCATTTTCATCAGAATTAGCCATCAGGGCTAGGTTGACATATTCCATATCATCATCTTCATTGACTCCATCTGCTGCCCAATCATCTTGAGTGAGAAAAACTCTTTCCTTTTGTTTGAGCAAATTAAAATACATCTTTTTGTAATCAACTTGCTCAAATTTCTTCTTATCAGAGGTTGGCTTCCTACACTCACTTGCAAAGTGTCCACTAATGCCACAGTTATAACATTTGAACTTGGATTTGTCCACCATGTTTTTGTTTGGCTTAGTGAATTTTGTATTTTTCCTGAACTTCATCTTTGCAAACCTCCTGGACAGAAAAGCCAGATGTTCATCAACATCATCAGAGTCATCCTGACTGGAATTGTTTTCATCCTCAGCTACTTGCTCTTTACCCTTGCTTGATTCTGATTTGCTTGTGCCAATTTTGAGACTTGGCATTGTCTTCTCCTCATTCATGGCTCCAACCTTCTCACTGTCAGCTACAAGTGCAACTGATCCTCCTTTTCTCTTTCCCTTTTCCAACAGCTCATCTTGCTCCATCTCAAGTTCATATGTCTTCAAAATTCCATATAATCTTTCAAGTGTGAAGTCCTTATAATCTTGAGAATTTCTTAGAGAAACAGTCATAGGCTTCCATTCCTTTGGTAGAGACCTTAGAAATTTTAAATTGGAGTCCTTGACTTTGTACATTCTGCCATACAGCTTCAATCCATTCAACAGTTTCTGAAATCTGTTGAAGGTATCATTCAATGATTCTCCTTCTTCAAAATGAAAATATTCATACTGTTGAATGAGAAGCTGCATTTTGTTTTCTCTAACTTGCTCAGTGCCTTCACAGATAAGCTGCACAGTATCCCAAATTTCCTTAGCAGTTTGGCTGTTAATGACATTGTCAAACATATCTTGATCTAGGCCATTAAACATAATGTTCATGGCTTTCTTGTCCTTGTGAACCTCTTCAATATCTTCAACAGTCCATTCTGCTTTTGGCTTGGGAATAGACTGTCCAACTGCAACTGTTGCAGTAGCAGCTGTGGCCACCTTGTGAGGGATGTAAGGACCATTTTCAATGCAGTTGATGTAGCTTTCATCTTGAGAGAGAAGATGTAAATGCATCTTCACTTTCCAGTGATGATAGTTATCTCTTTCCAAGATTGGAATCTTTACACCAATATCCTTCTTACTCATGATGTTAGCAGAATAGATCTTTAAACTCTTTGTATGTTAAGAGCTAGCTCTGATACCAATTGTTATTCCCAGTGGACTAACAATGAGATTTACAGAAGGGGGTTGAATGTAAATCTCAAAACTTTTTCAAGTTTTGAGTAGTTTCTAAGGCTAAGTGTTTTAGTGAGCAAATGTGTGTGAATTGCTTGAAGCTAATGCAGACAGATATATATTCAAACACAAATGTAAAGAACACAGAGAACTTAAAAACTTTTCTGGTGGATTTGTTGTTCCACCAGAGATGTGTTATTTCAGAAAATTTGTGATTCAAAGAATTAAATCACAGCTGCTTCCTGGTACAAACTAGATGATTTTCTCTCTGGATTTTTCTAAACAGCTCTGGAAAATTCATGTTCAATTACTAGCTGCTACTTGGTTTATATACCACCAAGTTTACAAGTGAAGACAAAACTGTAAAATATAATTAAAAAGGCTCTTCACATGTTTCTTCTTCATTTCTCTATCCAATGCAATTTAGGCTTAGCTGTTAATCTTTGAATACTTCCTTGTTTGCACCAGAATGGAAATGCTGCATTTTCTTGATTCCTCCTAGAGGCTGTCACATTCCAGTTTGTCTCTGTCAACCCATGTGCCTCTGTCAGCTTATGAATTGTCGCTATCAACTGCTAATGAACTAAGCATCCGTTGAAGCTTTCATCCGTTGATCCCTTATCCGTTGAGGCTTTATCCGTTGAAGCTTTATTCGTTGATGCATTAGCAGTTGAAGTCTTTATCCGTTGAAGCACTTATCCGTTGATGGATATTATCCGTTGAAGCTTTAGAGACATCCGTTGAAGCTTTGTTTCTTATCCGTTGAAGGTCTTCAATATCAGTTGATACTTCTTCACTTATACAAAATTACAAGGCATGAAATATTTACAATTAGCCCTCCTATTTGCATATCCACTAGTAGTCAACATGACTGATAATTTCCTACAACATCTAAGAATTACAACTTGAATCCAGAGAATGAAATGTGCTACAATACTAAACTTATTGCTAAGTAAAGCTACCCCTTCAACGGATAGCCAAGATGGTCTTATCCGTTGAGGCTACAAACACCAGATTTCTACTTAAGTGTTTTGTTTAACTTATCATCAAACTAATACACATATTCCTAATAATCTCCCCCTATTTATGTCTACTAGAACTATAGGCATAAATTTGGGTTTAGCTTGATGATAACAAAACACTTGACAAATATATTAACTGTAATAAAGCAGAAATTCAAAAGTGCTGCAAAAATGTGTATGCTGAGATGGAATTGAAGAATTACATTGTTTCCAAGGGTGCTCCTTTAGCCTGAGCAGATTAATTTTTTTTCCTTTGATCCCTTGTTTTCTTTCCTAGCCTCCTGTCATTCTCCTCTATTTGAAGTTGAAGTTATCTGTAGAACTCAGCTTCATCTTCTTCATTGATGTCCAACTTAGATTGCATATCCTTGAGAGTTTCATTACTGGCAATCTTGAGCTGATCTTCAAGTCTGAAAAATCTTCTGACTCCTTTGTTGTCTCTGAACTCCATCAACCAATGAGGTGATTTATGAACTGTAATTCCTCTTTCTTGAATGAGTAATATTCTAGGCAAGGCATTGGGCTCCCACCAAGTTTTTCTTATGTTGGCAATCTTGTTGAGAATCTCAGTCTTGGCAGTCCTGGTAAAGCCAGAATCCCTTTGTATGGATGAGTAGACTCTAACCAAGGTAGAGTAGCCTTCATTCAGAATCCTGTAGAGAGGCCAAGTTCTTTCCCCACTTCCTTTGTATTTGAACACTAGTCTTTCTGGTAGCTGTCTGTAGGCAGCTATTCCCCTTACTTCCTCCAGCTCATCCAGATAGAGTTCAATGTCTGAAAATTCTTTTATGTCACAAATGTGAACATAATCATCCTTAGAGGCTTGTGGCTTTGGCTTAGGCTTCTGAGTGAATTTGATTGAGGTTTTAGGAGGTGTTGATTTGATTCTTCTTTTCTGCTTCTTTGATGGTGGAGAAGAGGTTAAGAAGGTGGGCAATTTGATGGTGTCCCAATCAATTGGTTCCTCCTTAGGAATGATTGTTTCACCATGAATGCTTATGAAGGGGTCAGGCACAATGGGTTCAGGAATAGAAGGTAGTGGTTTGGATTTTGATTGGGTTTCTTCGGTCTCATCTACCATCTTTCTCTTTACATTGGCCTTCTTTCTGTTCCCTTTCTGCCATTCCTCTCTTTCCTTACTTCTTTCTTCCATATTATTATCAACCATGTTCCCCATACCTTCATCTTCACTTTTGTCTTCAATTTCTTTCTTTTCTTCAGCTTGACTTGACTTTAGCTGTTTTTCAAGCTTTGCTTGTGCTCTTTTGTCAGCCTTTAGCTTTTTGGTTTCTTTCTTCAACCTTCTGGTTTCTTCCCTCTTGGCTATTGAGAATTTGGGATGTCCTTGCACCACACAGATGCTCTTTCCCTCTCTAAAGATAATAGCCATGTTCCTCCTTTCAACAACATCCATGGTCTCTTTGTGCTTTATGATACTTCCACCCAAAATCTTGTCTTCATCAGGCTTTGGAAGAGGAAAATCCACTTCTTTCATCTGAGCAAGACTTAGAGGATTATTTGTAGAGTCCTTATTGGATCTATTGCTGGGCTTGAGAATCATAGGTTTCAGATTCTTGGAAGAAGTCTCTCCAACCTTATTCCTCCTTACTGGCTTGAGCTCCATAATAATTGGTTCCACCTTTGTGCTATGCTTCACAGATTATGATTTAGAAGTTGTAGAACCAAAAATTTGTTGCATCTTTTCATCAATTTTCCTCCTTTGCTCTTTGACTTGCAATTCAGCTGCTGCTATCTGGATTAGATCAATTCCATCAAGCTTTCCTTTGATTTGAATAGTTGGAGAAGTGGTGATGGCAGGAACTAGCACTTGAGATATTTGAACTGTTGTTGATGGCTCTCCTTCCCCTTCCCCTTTATTCTCCCCCTTTTGTTATCATCAAGGGTTGGGGTCAAGCCTTGTGCTTTTGCCAGCTGTATGAGTAGATTTGTCTGAGTTTGTTGATTCTGAAGAATGGTGACCATAGAGTCTTCAATGATCTGAACTCTGTCTTCCAACCTGGCCAGCCTCTTGTCAGTATCAGATGCTTTCCTCAGTCTCCCCAACAAATCTTGCATAGTACCATAAGGCATGACTGAATCCCTCTTCTCAGCATTGTAGGATTTCAGATCAGCAATGTCCTGCTTGAGTTTATCCACACTTAGATTCTGTTTGAAATGCTGAAACTGCAAGAGATGCAGAGATTCCAGATGAGCTTGAAGAATTGCCTTGGTACCATCATCTGTAGTCTCCTGAAGGGCCTTCTGAATAGTCATTACTTGCCTGACCAAAGTTACACCAAACTCTCCTGGTGTAGATGCCTTAGCCCATGCCCAATCAGGTAGATCTGGAACAGAACTTGGGCCTGCTTCTCCCCCTAAGTTCATGCTCTCATCCAAAGAATTAGAGTCATCATCATTAGAATTTACTCCAAATTCTTCAGATGGCTCACCAGCTTGAGAAGGCAGCCTGTTAACAACAGCTTTGTCTCTGAGAAGAGATTCTGAAGTGTGTACAATGTTTAAAGTCTGTTCTGCCTCCACATTGCCCTGAGCAGCCAATAATTGATAGGCTGGAACAGGATGAGTAAAAGTGTCAGCATCCAAGGAAATGTTATCAATTACATCTTTGTAATGTTGCTGAAATTGTCTTTCCTTTTCTGCATCATCCACTATCATTGACTCACTAGCAATGGCTGAATCCACCCTTATAGCTTCTGTACCTTCCTTTCTCTCATTTTCTCTATTTTCTTGCATCAGGGGCTCCCTCTGGCTCACACACACCCTCACACCCTCACCCTCACCTTCTAAGGTGGCACTCCTCTCACTCACTTTTGCCATGCTGGAAGAAATAGCATGCATATGATGACTCTCAAGCTCTCCTTTTGCCTGGGAGCAACCCAGCCTCTCACTCAAATTATCACTCCCTTCCCTCAAACCTAAGAGTGATTGTACAGTAACCATGTCCTCTACAGTTGGAAGTATTTCTGTTATATGTGTAGAGACCATCAACGGATAGGGAGTATCCGTTGAAGTGGAAATTGATGGTATCAACGGATAACTGCTGTTAAGCTTATCCGTCGAAGAACAACCACTTGTCAACGGATGAGAGATATCCGTTGAAGAAGGAAAAGATGTAGATATTGAAAGTGACATAATTGTTGAATCTGTGTGAATTGATTTTAAGTGAGGTGACACAAATTCTTCAACTATATTTGATAGAATTGGCTGATGATCCAACAAATCATCTAAAAGATGATGATCATCAGGTTTTGAGTGGGGCTCCTCCCTGAGTTTTAATGAGGGGGAATCAGGAAGTGATGTGAATATCATATCCACATCCAGAGAGGGTGATGGAGAGTGTGATGATTGATGTGTTTCTATTATGAGAGAATGGGGTTGTGACTCCACATTTGCTGGAGTCACATCAAGCTGAATTTGAGAAGGCAAAGATACAGGTGGATGTATCTGTGCTGTGTGTGCCCCCTGTGTGGAAACTAGGGTCTTGGCCTTCTTCTTCCTTGAAAAGGCTTTGATTGGTGAATGTGTGGGTTCAGTGTCCCTCCCTCTTTTGTTCTGTGTCCCTGGTTGGGGACTATTTTCAATAGTTGCACCCTTTTGGGAGGATGCAACTAGGGATGTGTTTGACTCCTTTTGAACCACCACAGTCTTTTGAGAGACTGTGGCTTGGCTGGCTGGGGTACCACTCACCTCTCCCACCTTATCCTGGGGGGTTTCTTGATGTTCACCCCTACCCTCACCACTCACACCCTGTTCACTCCCTTCAGGGTTTATGGTAGTTGTTACAACTGTTGTCTTTTGAGAAACAACAGAGGTGGTTTTCTTTGACTTGTGTTTTGAAATTTTAGTTTTGGTGGCTTTGGTAGGAACCTGTTTAGACAAAGACACAGATTCCATTGCCACACTGGAAGGCAAAGAAACAATGGGGTTGGAAACAGTAGGAGTTATAGAAGTGTTTACCTCACTTACCTGTGGTGCATTCATGATTGGCAAATATACCAATGGCACCTGGCTGTTGAGGTTCATTCTCAAAAGGTCTGCAAGGACCCTTTTCTCTTGTGCCCAGCATTTGAGTTTATTGTTCTCATTAGATATAACCAATCCTTCAGCAACATGGTTAGCCAATAACATAAAGAATCTAGCATAGTAGATGTTATGTGGTCTATTAGCTTTGTTACATAATCTGGAACCTAATTCTAGCATGACATAGTTGCTAAAATTAAAGTACCTATTAGAAACTAGCATATAGAGCATATTAACAAGAGATGAAGTTATGGCATCAAAATTGCTAATCTTCCCAGAGAAAACCTTGATAAAGGCATCTCCAAGAAAACTCCATTCTTTCCTAAGGCCCTTCCTTCTAATATTACCTAAACTAGCAGAATCAAAAGCATAGCCTATGGAATCTAACATAGCAGATACATCTTTATCAGTGTGTGGTGTCATGGCATTATTCTCAGGCAACTTAAAGCAAGACTGTATATCATCACAGTTAATGCAATACTCCTTACCTTTGAGAGAGAAGGCAATAGTCATATCTGTGGAGTTGAACTCTGCAGTTGTCCAAATCTCCTCAATCACCTCACAGTAGATGGTTGGGGCTTCCAGCATTGCATAGCTTAATTTGCAGTTTTTGATGAAGTCCATCATCTTGTGATAATCAGAATGGGCTTCATTCTTTTCAACCAAGGCTACGAAATTATTCTTTTCATAAACAAATCCAGATTGAGACATAATTTTGACTACTGGTGCCATTGTTGTGAGTAGAGGTTGCAGAGAAAAACTTTAGAATTTTGGGAGAGAAGGAGAATAAAAATTGCAAGAAAGCGTAAAGTGAAAATAAGAATTCAATGGGCTTTTATACTTTCTTAAATTAAAACGTAAATAAAATGATTAAATGATACTTTTAAACAAATTACAACCGTTTAAGAATAAAGAAAACTGTAGAAATTCTGAAAAACTGCCTTTAATACAAATACATACAACAGTGTATATCTGTATCAACGGTTAAGTAAAAGAATCAACGGCTGTGACTCACTTAAAGTAACTGATGTGACACTTCAACGGATAAGGTAAATAGTTATCCATTGATGGTCAACACTATTTTATACGTTGAGGGATAAAATTACCAGGAATGTATTTGTCTTTCAACGGATAATGAACATCCGTTGATAGAACAATTTTGGCTTTCAACGGATAGGGAATATCCGTTGATAGAATAAGTTTTACTTCAAGCCAACTTTATTCTTGCAGCAAATTCATTTCAGGCTTCAAGGCAGATTATATAGAGGACATAAATTTATGAATAATTAAGCATACCTAGCTCACTTACTAATCTTGTGAATGTTGATTCATCAAGTGGCTTGGTAAATATGTCTGCAATCTGCTTTTCACTTGGAACAAAATGAAGTTCCACTGTACCTTTCATCACATGTTCCCTAATGAAGTGGTACTTGATGTCAATGTGCTTGGTTCTTGAGTGTTGCACTGGATTTTCAGTAATGGCAATGGCACTTGTGTTGTCACAGAATATAGGAATTTTGTCAACAGTTAGTCCATAGTCAAATAGTTGATTCCTCATCCATAGTATCTGTGCACAACAACTACCAGCAGCAATGTACTCAGCTTCAGCTGTTGATGTAGAAACATAATTTTGCTTCTTGCTGAACCATGACACAAGCTTGTTCCCTAGAAATTGACAGGTGCCAGTTGTGCTTTTCCTGTCTATTTTGCAGCCTACATAATCTGCATCTGAGTAGCCAATTAGATCAAAACCAGACTCTCTAGGGTACCAAATTCCTAGATTTGGAGTCCCTTTGAGATATCTGAAGATTCTTTTAATAGCCACTAAGTGAGATTCTTTAGGGTCAGCTTGAAATCTAGCACAGAGACATGTAGAAAACATTATATCAGGTCTACTAGCAGTTAAATATAAAAAGTGAGCCAACCATGCCTCTATAACTTGAAATGTCCACAGACTTTTCAGCCTTGTTTAATTCAAGCTTGGTGGCAGTGGCCATGGGAGTTTTTGCAGATGAACAGTCCATTAAGTCAAACTTCTTTAAAAGATCATAAATATATTTAGTTTGACTAATGAAAATTCCACCGCTAACTTGTTTAACTTGTAAACTAAGAAAATAAGTTAGCTCTCCCATCATGCTCATTTCATATTTACTTTGCATTAACTTAGCAAACTTTTTACAAAGCTTATCATCTGTAGATCCAAATATAATATCATCTACATAAATTTGAACAAGTATTGTAGAGCCATTAACATTTCTAAAGAAAAGAGTTTTATCAACAGTACCTCTTGTGAAGTGATTATCTAGAAGAAATTTTGACAAAGTCTCATACCAGGCTCTAGGTGCTTGCTTTAGTCCATAGAGTGCTTTCAACAGATAATACACATAGTCTGGAAAGTTTGGATCTTCAAATCCTGGAGGTTGGCTTACATAAACTTCTTCCTCCAATTCCCCATTTAGAAATGCACTCTTGACATCCATTTGATAGACTTTGAAATTGGCATGGGCTGCATAGGCTAGAAAGATTCTGATGGCTTCAAGTCTGGCAACTGGAGCAAATATTTCATCAAAATCTATTCCCTCTTGTTGAGAATAGCCTTTAGCAACCAATCTGGCTTTATTCCTAATGACAATGCCATTTTCATCCATCTTGTTTCTGAATACCCATTTTGTGTCAATAGAACTCTTGTTCTTTGGCTTGGGTACCAGCTTCCATACTTTGTTCCTCTCAAATTGGTTTAGCTCCTCTTGCATTGCTAAAATCCAATCTGGATCCAATAGAGCTTCTTCCACTCTCTTAGGTTCCTCATGTGATAGAAAGCTACTATACAGACATTCATCTTGAGTAGCCCTTCTAGTTTGCACTTTAGATGTAGCATCACCAATGATCAGTTCAAAAGGGTGATTCTTGGTCCATTTCCTTTGAGGTGGTAGATTAGCTCTAGATGAGGTTGCCTCAGTATTGTCATGATGTGAGATAGAATGTTGATTGGTTGAAACTCCCCCTGAGTTGCTGATCCTTTGAAAGGAATTGGGAGCTCTATCAACTGATGAAGTGAATTGATTATCCGTTGACAGACTGTGATCAACGGATGCTTCATTATGAACTTCAACGGATGATGCACTTTGTCTTTCAACGGATGCTGCATTGCTTCTTTCAACGGAAGCTGAATTATGACTTTCAACGGATGCAGCATTGTGTGCATTATCCAAAGGCAGATTTTGAATTCTTCTTGAGATGCCTTCTTCATCATTCTCATCTTCACTATCATCACAATATATCTCAATATTGTCAAATTTGAGTCCTTCATGATGTCCCTCATCTGTTAGTCCATCAATCTTTTCATCATCAAACACAACATGCACAGATTCCATGACAATGTTGGTTCTTAGATTGTAGACCCTATATGATTTTCCAGCAGAATAACCAATAAATATTCCTTCATCAGCCTTTGCATCAAACTTCCCTTTGTGATCAGATTGATTACTTAAGATGTAACATTTGCAACCAAAGACATGCAGAAAGTTTAAAGTTGGTTTTCTTCTCTTGAATAATTGATAGGGAGTCATGCCTTTTGCCTGATTGATTAGAGAAATATTCTGAGTGTAACATGCACAGTTAACAGCCTCAGCCCAAAAGTAAGTTGGGAGTTTTGACTCTTCAAGCATTGTCCTTGCAGCTTCAATTAGTGATCTGTTCTTCCTTTCCACCACACCATTTTGTTGTGGGGTCCTTGGAGCTGAGAACTCATGCATGATCCCATTTTCTTCACATACCAACTTCATGGTTGAATTCTTGAACTCAGTTCCATTGTCACTCCTAATATTCCTTACTTTGAAATCAGGATGATTGTTGACTTGCTTGATATGATTGATAATGATTTCACTAGCTTCATCCTTTGATCCAAGAAAATAAACCCATGAAAACTTTGAGAAATCATCTATAATCACTATGCAATATTTTTTTCTTGAAATTGACAATACATTGACTGGTCCAAAAAGATCCATGTGTAACAGTTGTAATGGTTCATCAATTACAGATTCAAGCTTCTTACTAAATGATACTTTCTTTTGCTTTCCTTTCTGACAAGCATCACACAATCCATCCCTTGTGAATTCTACTAGAGGTATTCCTCTAACTAAGTCCTTTTTGACTAGATCATTCATTGTTTTGAAATTCAAATGGGACAGCTTCTTGTGCCATAGCCAACTTTCAACTGAGCTTGCTTTGCTGAGAAGACAAGTAATAGATTCTGCATCTGTAGAGTTGAAGTCAGCTAAGTACACATTCCCTTTTCTAACTCCAGTTAGAACCACTTTATTGTCCTTCTTACTTGTGACAATACAGGCTTCAGAATTGAAGGAAATAGTATTCCCTCTGTCACATAGTTGACTGATGCTCAATAAGTTGTGTTTGAGACCATCAACCAATGCAACTTCATCAATGATGACATTTTCTTTTGAAATCAAGCCATATCCCATAGTGAATCCTTTGCTGTCATCTCCAAAGGTTATGCTATCTCTCTCCTTAAACTCTGTGAGCAGGGTGAAATCTCCTGTCATGTGTCTTGAACAGCCACTGTCCAAGTACCATAGATTCCTTCTTTTTCCCTGCACACAACAAAATCAATCAAGTTGATTTTGGTACCCAAGTTTCCTTGGGTCCAGCCTTGTTAGTCTTTTTCCTAGACTTCATTCCTCCTGCATCTTTTGACTTAGGTAACTTTGGGTCAACCTTGATCTCAGATGTGGTTGGTTGAAGTGTAGGGTTAGTCACAGAATCATTTAGCACATTTGATTGAATTTGATAAGGCATAGATTGTGCAAACATGTTATTCCACATAGGCATATTGTATGGCATTTGAGGCATACTAAATGCAGTAAAATAAGGATTATTAATATATGGCATGTTTGCAAAATGTGCATGGGGATTCTGATGAGACATAACAGGCATAGCATGCAGAGGTGACATAGACATGTTAGGCATGGAGGGATTTGAAGGCATGGGAGCATTTTTAACAGATTTGCAATTATCAGATAGGTGATTAACACTTTTACAATGCACACAGCTTTTTCTAGGAGCATACCTATCAGGTGTGTAATTGTTATATTTATTAATCCCTACCTTCCCATTTCTTTTAGATTTTCTTTTAGTTTCCTTCTTATCCTCAACCAACTTAAGCCTATTTTTCAGCTGATCTAAAGTCATGTGTCCTATATTCACCTTACTGGCATCTTTGAATGTGCTAGCTCCTTCTTTGACAAAGTTCTTGAAAGTTGAATCATCCTTCTTATTGAGATTTTTATTTTTAAAATTACTTGCCTGTTTTAATTGATGAGCCTTCAACGGATGCTCTTTTTCTTCCTTCAACAGATAACTTTCATCATTCGTTGATTCCACATCCGTTGACAATCCATCAATTAATTCTAACTCCTTTTTGTTTTTCTTCCAGGCATCCTCACAGAATGATTCAATTCCCTGAACCTTGGCAATCTGAACACTAACATCCCTAGATGTTTTCCAGGCCTTGATTACCTCTTGCTCACTTTCTAACTGTTTAGAAAGAATTTTTACTTTCTTAACAGCTTCTTCTAGTTCACTCTCAACAGTCAAGCATTTAAGTTTAATCTTTTCAAGCTCAATTACCTGATCCTCTAACACAGCATTCCTATCACTTAAAAACACATTATTCTCTTTGATCCTAGTGTTTTCTTTAGCTAGTGATTTTAGGAAAACACGCAAATGATATAATTCATTGGACATATCATTTATGGCTTCATTGCATTCATTTTTAGAAAGCTGAGAGAGATCAGTAGTAATTACCTGGTTGCTTGATGAACTAGTTTCATTTTCATCAGAATTAGCCATCAGGGCTAGGTTGACATATCATCATCTGCTACCCAATCATCTTGAGTGAGAAAAGCTCTTTCCTTTTGTTTGAGCAAATCAAAATACTTCTTTTTGTAATCAACTTGCTAAAATTTCTTCTTATCAGAGGTTGGCTTCCTACACTCACTTGCAAAGTGTCCACTAATGCCACAGTTATAACATTTGAACTTGGATTTGTCCACCATGTTTTTGTTTGGCTTAGTGAATTTTGTATTTTTCCTGAGCTTCATCTTTGCAAACCTCCTGGACAGAAAAGCCAGATGTTCATCAACATCATCAGAGTCATCCTGACTGGAATTGTTTTCATCCTCAGCTACTTGCTCTTTACCTTTGCTTGATTCTGATTTGCTTGTGCCAATTTTGAGACTTGGCATTGTCTTCTCCTCATTCCTGGCTCCAACCTTCTCACTATCAGCTACAAGTGCAACTGATCCTCCTTTTCTCTTTCCCTTTTCCAACAGCTCATCTTGTTCCATCTCAAGTTCATATGTCTTCAAAATTCCATATAATCTTTCAAGTGTGAAGTCCTTATAATCTTGAGAATTTCTTAGAGAAACAGTCATAGGCTTCCATTCCTTTGGTAGAGACCTTAGAAATTTTAAATTGGAGTCCTTGACTTGGTAAATTCTGCCATACAGCTTCAATCCATTCAACAGTTTCTGAAATCTGTTGAAGGTATCATTCAATGATTCTCCTTCTTCAAAATTAAAATATTCATACTGTTGATTGAGAAGCTGCATTTTGTTTTCTCTAACTTGCTCAGTGCCTTCATAGATAAGCTGCACAGTATCCCAAATTTCCTTAGCAGTTTGGCTGTTAATGACATTGTCAAACATATCTTGATCTAGGCCATTAAACAGAATGTTCATGGCTTTCTTGTCCTTGTGAACCTCTTCAATATCTTCAACAGTCCATTCTGCTTTTGGCTTGGGAATAGACTGTCCAACTGCAACTGTTGCAGTAGCAGCTGTGGCCACCTTGTGAGGGATGTGAGGACCATTTTCAATGCAGTTGATGTAGCTTTCATCGTGAGAGAGAAGATGTAAATGCATCTTCACTTTCCAGTGATGATAGTTATCTCTTTCCAAGATTGGAATCTTTACACCAATATCCTTCTTACTCATGATGTTAGCAGAATAGATCTTTAAACTCTTTGTATGTTAAGAGCTAGCTCTGATACCAATTGTTATTCCCAGTGGACTAACAATGAGATTTACAGAAGGGAGGTTGAATGTAAATCTCAAAACTTTTTCAAGTTTTGAGTAGTTTCTAAGGCTAAGTGTTTTAGTGAGCAAATGTGTGTGAATTGCTTGAAGCTAATGCAGACAGATATATATTCAAACACAAATGTAAAGAACATAGAGAACTTATAAACTTTTCTGGTGGATTTGTTGTTCCACCAGAGATGTGTTATTTCAGAAAATCTGTGATTCAAAGAATTAAATCACAGCTGCTTCCTGGTACAAACTAGATGATTTTCTCTCTGGATTTTTCTAAACAGCTCTGGAAAATTCATGTCTAATTACTAGCTGCTACTTGGTTTATATACCACCAAGTTTACAAGTGAAGACAAAACTGTAAAATACAATTAAAAAGGCTCTTCACATGTTTCTTCTTTATTTCTCTATCCAATGCAATTTAGGCTTAGCTGTTAATCTTTGAATACTTCCTTGTTTGCACCAGAATGGAAATGCTGCATTTTCTTGATTCCTCCTAGAGGCTTCCACATTCCAGTATGTCTCTGTCAACCCATGTGCCTCTGTCAGCTTATGAATTGTCTTTATCAACTGCTAATGAACTAAGCATCCGTTGAAGCTTTCATCCGTTGATGCCTTATCCGTTGAGGCTTTATCCGTTGAAGCTTTATCCATTGAAGCTTTATCCGTTGATGCATTAGCAGTTGAAGTCTTTATCCATCGAAGCACTTATCCGTTGATGGATATTATCCGTTGAAGCTTTAGAGACATCCGTTGAAGCTTTGTTTCTTATCCGTTGAAGGTCTTCAATATCAGTTGATACTTCTTCACTTATACAAAATTACAAGGCATGAAATATTTACAATTAGCCCTCCTATTTGCATATCCACTAGTAGTCAACATGACTGATAATTTCCTACAACATCTAAGAATTACAACTTGAATCCAGAGAATGAAATGTGGTACAATACTAAACTTATTGCTAAGTAAAGCTACCCCTTCAACGGATAACCAAGATGGTCTTATCCGTTGAGGCTACAAACACTAGATTTCTACTTAAGTGTTTTGTTTAACTTATCATCAAACTAATACACATATTCCTAACATTAACCACCTGGAAGGCAGAGTAACGGCCACAACCAAAATCCCTGTTAGATATATTTGATAATGTCATGGCTAATGTGATTTATGTTTAGTTTTCAGATCTTACTTAAACAGGATAAATCAGTACTTACTGGAAGTCAGGACTTAAGGATATCAGTACTTATATTATCAGGAGATAATTATCAGAAGATGGATATCAGAACTTAAGTACTGAAGGACGTTCAGATAAGGAAGACAGTTGGTTAAAGGAAAGAAGATCGAGACAAACATAAGAAGAGATATGCATGAAGAAGGAATTCTATGAAGAATAGAATACCTGGAAGAAAAGATATTTGATTGATATATTTTAGGAAGCAGAATTATATTCCATATCAATTAGCGATTATCTTGTAACTGTGTAGTATATAAACACAGACATAGGGTTTACACTATAAGTGTTATCACAATCGAGAAGATTATTTATTGTAATCCTAGCAGCTCTCGTGATATTTGTTCATCACTGAGAGAGAACAGTTCCATACTGTAACAAAATTTATTGTTTCAATAAAGTTTGTTTTCTGTTACTTGAGTTTTTAAAGTTCGATTTGATTGTACTATACACTATATTCACCCCCTCTACAGTGTGTGTGTGTGACCTAACAAATGGTATCAGAGCCTATCTGTTAACGCACAAACAGTTTAAGATCTAAACACGATCATGTCTGAAACAGAAACTCCAACTAAGCCCACCAAAACTGAAAAACCTCCAAAGACACAAATTCAAAGCCAATATGAGACTATCAGAGTTCCCATATTGAGACCATCTGAATATCCCATATGGAAGGTGAGGATGACCATGTTCCTGGAAGCGACAGATCCAGAATATCTTGATAGAATCAAGGAAGGGCCTCACAAACCAACCAAACTCGCAGTTGCAATTGCAGGTGAAGCAGCAAAGACTGTACCAAAGGAGAAGAGTGATTACACTGCTGAAGATATCGCATCAATTGCCAAGGATGCTAAGGTACGACACTTACTGCATAGTGCCATTGATAATGTAATTTCAAACAGGGTAATAAACTGCAAGACTGCAAAGGATATATGGGATGCCTTGGAAACAAGATGTCAGGGAACTGATACGATTAAGAAGAACAGAAAGACAATATTCACTCAAGAGTATGAATACTTTGACTCAAAGGCTAATGAGTCATTGACTGATTTATATGATAGATTTGTCAAACTCTTGAATGATTTGTCACTGGTTGATGAGGAGTATGATCTTGAAGATTCAAACCTTAAATTCCTGTTAGCTCTTCCTGAATGCTGGGATTTGAAGGCAACAACAATAAGAGATAACTACAATCTTGATGAAACAACTCTTGATGAAATTTATGGAATGCTCAAGACTCATGAACTTGAGATGGAACAAAGAAGCAAGAGGAAAGGAGGAAAGTCAAGGACAGTTGCTCTTAAGGATGAAGAAGAATCTCCCAAAGCAGCTACCTTAAGGAAAGACAAGGGTAAAGCTCTCTTCACAAAGTCTGATACTGAGTCATCAAGTTCTGAAAGTGATGATGACTCAGAATCTGAAAGCTTGCCTGAAACGGATGCTGATGAAGAGATGATGAAGCTGTGTGCTCTTATGGTGAAAGGGATCACAAAGATTGCATACAGGAAGTTCAGGAAGGGAAAAAAGTTTTCCAGGAAAGGCACAAGTTCTGATAAGAAGAATTTCAGAAAATCTGAGAGCAGAGGAGGAAAGTCTGACAGAGGAGATTATACAAATGTCAAATGCTACAACTGTGGTGAGAAAGGCCACATATCTCCTGATTGCAAGAAAGTGAAGAGTGACAAAGGCAAGGCTCTTGTCACAAAGAAGAAAAGCTGGACAGACACCTCAGATTCTGAAAGTGAGGAGAATTATGCCTTGATGGAAAATGCTGATAAAGCAAGTGCTGAAAGCAGTTCTGAAGCTGCTGAATCAAAGGTACCTCAAACTACTTATGCTTTTCATACTGATGATATTAATGAGTTGAGAAAATATCTTAAAACCATGTTTATTAGTTATAGAGATCAAACTTTAACATGTGAAAGATTAACTTCTGAAAATCTTGCTTGTAAAAAGAGGAATGATTATTAGAAAAGGAGTTAGTCATGTTCCATCAAACTCAGAAAGATAGAGATGATGCCTTCAATGTTAGAGATGAAGTACTTAAAATGAATGAATCTCTAAAAGCTGAGTTAGAAAAGGAAAGAGAGATTATCAGGACTTGGACTAACTCTGGCAGAACAACTCAGAATCTGTTAAGTAGTGAAAACTAGAAAGAGGGCTTAGGTTATGGAGAGGATAAGAATGATAAAGGAACTGTAGATATTAAGCCTGTAGTTGTTAAACAAAAGCCAAAGATAAAACCTGTTAAGTTTGTAGATGTAAAGTCTGATAATGAGAAATCAGAAGTTAAAAAGGAATTAACTTCTGACAAACTAAAACATGAAAAGACAACTGAAGTAAATGTAGGCTTAATGACTAAGAAACAGCTTAAGCATAAGCTGAAAGATGTTAAGAATGCAAACAAGGTAAAATCACCTAGGAAAAATAGGAATGGAAAGGAAGGTGTGAATAAAAGCAATGATTATAAGCCTGTTCCTAATGCTCCTAGGAAAACGTGTCATAACTGTGGAAGTTCTAACCATCTGGCTTCTTTTTGCAGGAAAAATAAGAACATAAACTCCCTACCTTCAAAGTCAGGAGTTAAGAGTCAGTTTGTTAGATATAAGCCACAAAATCCTTGTTTTCATTGTGGTAATTTATGGCATTCCATTTATACTTGTAAGGAATATCATAGTTTGTTCTATAATTATTATGAAATAAAACCTTCTTTAAAGAAAGTTACCCTTGTTCCTTCTAGTGTAAGTTCTGATTCAAAGTCTGATAGTGTAAATTCTGATAGGAAAATTGTTAACATAAACTCTGATGCTAAATCCGCTGCATATGTTAACAGACTTAATAAGGCCAAAGGATCCAAGCATGTCTGGGTCCTTAAAACTAATCATTAGTGGTTTGTGTGATTGCAAGGAAACAGGAAAAACATCCTAGTTCTGGACAGTGGATGTTCAGGACATATGACTGGAAATTAAGCCCTGCTATCAGACTTTGTGGAGAAGGCTGGCCCAAGTGTTTCTTATGGAGATGGAAACATTGGAAAAACATTGGGATATGGAAATATCAATCTTGGGAATGTCATCATTAAAGAAGTAGCTCTGGTCTCAGGACTCAAACACAATCTGCTGAGTGTTAGTCAAATCTGTGACAGAGGTTATCATGTGGATTTCTTTGAAGAACACTATGAAGTTGTAAGTAAATCTACATGCAAAGTTGTTCTGAAAAGATACAGGCGTGGTAACATCTATGAAGCCAAGCTTTCAACAAGTACTGATGGTTCTGCAATCTGTCTGATGAGTAGAGCATCAATTGAAGAAAGCTGGAATTGGCACAAGAAACTCTCTCATTTAAATTTCAACAATATAAATGAGTTAGTCAAGAAAGATCTTGTGAGAGGACTGCCAAAGTCAGTATTTGCTCCTGATGGCCTTTGTGATTCTTGTCAGAAGGCCAAACAAAGGAAATCTTCATTCAAGAGCAAGACTGAATCATCAATTCTTAAGCCTTATCACCTACTACATGTTGATCTATTTGGTCCAGTAAATGTCATGTCTATTGCAAAGAAGAAATATGTTATGGTCATAGTGGATGAGTTCACCAGATACACATGGGTGTATTTCTTGCACACAAAAAGTGAAACTGCATCTATCTTGATTGATCATGTCAGGCAACTGGATAAATTGGTAAAAGATTATGTGAAGATAATAAGTGATAATGGTACTGAGTTCAAGAATTTGATAATGGAAGAGTTCTGCAAAAACCATGGAATCAAGCAGGAATTTTCTGCTCCTGGAACTCCACAGCAAAATGGAGTTGTTGAAAGAAAGAATAGAACTCTCATTGAAGCTGCACGTACAATGCTTGATGAAGCAAAGCTTCCAACCTATTTCTGGGCTGAAGCTGTGCAGACTGCTTGTTTCACTCAGAATGCAACACTCATCAACAAGCAAGAAAAGATACCATATGAGATGGTGAAGAAAAAGAAGCCAAATCTGAAGTACTTTCATGTATTTGGATGCAAGTGTTTTGTTCTTAAGACTTATCCTGAACAGCTATCCAAATTTGATCTAAAAGCTGATGAAGGAATCTTTGTTGGATATCCACTTTCCACAAAAGCCTTCAGAGTCTATAACTTGAGAACAAGAGTGGTCATGGAATCTATCAATGTCTCTTTTGATGATAAGAAGATTACTGGACTTGAAGATTTTATTGATCATGATCAACTGAGATTTGAAAATGAAGACTCAAATTCTAATACTGAAAATCCTGACAAACTAAATCCTGATACTGCAAACTCTGATGGATTAAACTCTGATGTTATTGAAACTGTGGTGACTACGCCAAAGGAAGATGCACCTATGCAGGGGGAGCATACTCAAGATATAACCACATCTCAAGAAGCATCAGAACGTACATCTGGCTCTTCAAGTTCTGATTCGTCAAGTTCTGATAAGCCAAGTTCTGATAGTTCTGAAAATCTAAATTCTGACGAATCCAACTCAGAGAGCATAGTTTCATGGGGAGTATTAGAAAATGTTAATGAAGACAACATGGATCATGGGGGAGCATCCAGTTCTAGAGAAAATCTTCCATCTGCAAGGAAGTGGACTAAATCACATACACCTGATTTGATAATTGGAAATCCTGATGCAGGTGTCAGAACTAGAACAGCTACTTCAAGTGAATGTCTTTACAATTCTTTTCTTTCTCAGACTGAGCCAAAGAAAGTGGAAGAAGCTCTTCAAGATGCTGATTGGGTGCAAGCAATGCAGGAAGAGTTAAATGTATTTAAAAGAAACAAAGTCTGGACCCTAGTGCCAAGACCAAAGAACAGATCTGTTATTGGTACAAAATGGGTATTCAGAAACAAAACTGATAGTGATGGCATAATTACAAGGAATAAGGCAAGGCTGGTTGCAAAAGGATATTCTCAACAGGAGGGAATTGATTATGATGAAACATTTGCACCAGTTGCTAGATTGGAAGCCATAAGGATATTTTTGGCTTATGCTGCTCACAAAAAGTTTACTGTCTTTCAAATGGATGTAAAAAGTGCTTTTCTCAATGGAGAATCGGAGGAAGAAGTATATGTTGAACAACCTCCAGGCTTTGTAGATTCCAAATATCCAGATTATATCTACAGGCTTGATAAAGCGCTTTATGGACTTAAGCAAGCTCCAAGAGCATGGTATGAGACTTTAGCTCAGTTTCTTCTGGAAAGTGGATTTAACAGAGGAACAATAGACAAAACACTGTTCTACCTCAACCATGGAAATGACTTACTTCTGGTCCAGATTTATATTGATTATATCATTTTTGGTTCTACAAATGACAGACTTTGCAAGAAGTTTGCCAAACTGATGTAGTCAAGATATCAAATGAGTATGATGGGGGAACTTAGCTATTTTCTGGGCCTTCAAGTCAAGCAGAATGAAGAAGGCACTTTTATTTGTCAAACTAAGTACACCAGAAATTTGCTGAAGAAATTTGGAATGCAAGATTGTTCAAGTGCATCCACTCCCATGACCACTGTAACAAAACTGGACAAGAATACTGGTAAATCAGTAGATATTACTGATTACAGTGGTATGATTGGCTCACTACTCTATCTAACTGCTAGTAGACTTGATATCATGTATGCTACCTGTCTTTGTGCAAGATTTCAAGCAGATCCAAGAGAACCTCACTTAACAGTTGTAAGAAGAATCTTCAAGTATCTTAAAGGAACAGCTGATCTGGGATTGTGGTATCCCAGAGAATCAGATTTTAAACTAATAGGTTACTCAGATGCAGATTTTGCAGGTTGCAAAATTGACAGGAAAAACACAAGTGGAAGCTGCCAATTTTCTGGAGGCAGATTGGTTTCTTGGTTAGCAAGAAACAAAAGTCAATTTCCACATCAACTACAGAAGTAGAGTACATTGCTGCAGGAAGCTGTTGTGCACAGATTCTTTGGATGAAGAATCAGTTACTGGATTATGGGTTAACATATTTCAAAATCCCTATTTACTGTGATAATCAAAGTGCTATTGCTATGACAGGTAATCCAGTTCAACACTCAATGACAAAGCACATCAGCATCAGGTACCACTTCATAAGGGAACATGTGGATGAAGGTACAGTGGAATTGCACTTTGTTCCAACAGATCAACAACTAGCAGATATCTTCACAAAACCACTATGTGAAGCTACTTTTACAAGATTAGTAAATAAACTTGGAATGGTTTCAGGTTCTTTCTCTAAATCTGCTTAGTTTTGTTCTGATGCATCAGACTTTATAATCAGTATTTACAAAAATTACTCTATTTGTGTATTCTGTGCTTAATTGAAAATTGCTTAAGTACTGACTGGTGTCTGATGTGACTTTCTAAACTCTGATAGTGATATGTCTGTTTAAGTAACTATTCTATCCTATGAAGATACTTGTGCTAGATGCTGACCTAGTAGTCTTAAATAAACTAGAGATAATATGTTAGAAGTAATTATTTCTGTGGAAATCTGTTGACACAAGCAAATTCTGATATTGAGCTTAGTTGAGTTACTTTGTCTATCTTATTACTAAGTCACAAACTAGAATAATGTTTCTCATCTGTTAAGTTCTGATGCTAGTATATCTGTTGAATGTACTATGTGCTGATAAACCTCACTTATCAAAAGAAAAAGGAAAAGAATCAAGGAATTAAAATCAGGTACTCCTTTGAGATCTAGAGTAAAAATGTGGAAGGGACGACCCAAGTGCATTGCTGGTATTAAGTAATATGCATCTGAAAAGCAAAATATTTTCTTGGTGACTTTTCACACTCTATGATTACTGGAGAAATACTCTGATAATAGCATAAATTCTGATAAGCAGTCGTGACTCACTTACACTGAGAAGCCACTGTAAAATGGAATTTAAAAAGATGCACAAAATTAGCACAAAACAGTTGAGGTGGACTCAAGCATGAACTCATTCAATAGTAGGCTTCAGAATAATGACAGATTTTTAGTAAAGTTTTAGTTATGCCTTATTTCTAAGATGTACTAAAGTGAATCAGACTTTACTCTTTGTCTGATATTTAGCTTAATGCACACACTAAACACTCCATATAAATGATAAAAATTACTGTGGTGATCTATGTTATTTTAGATGAACAGTTTCTGTGTCACATTGCATAAATTCTGAGGACAAGTTCTGTTGAACGTTCTGATGATTAAGTTCTGAAGAATCTATATTAGAATTTGTGTGAAGAATTACAAAGATAGGCATTCATTTTTCGAGTTAAGAAATTATGTTCTGATAACTGTTAAGTTCTGATATAAGTCTAAGTTCTGATATTAAATTCTGATCCTTTACTTGACTTATTTGTGGATAAAATCAAAAAAGTCTCATTTTAAATCAGAATATGTTTGGGTAGAATATTAACAGTCATTCTAATTAGAGTTAGTACATCATGTACATGCACAGTAATTCTTACTTATTACTTGTGCACATCAAACCCTGTCTTACACTTCCAATGACTGTTTTTCGTCTTCCAAGTCTAGGAACACGAGGTAGAATTAAATTTCCTTGCGTCTCCTGGCATTCTCTTGCCTATATAAACAAACACTTCACAACAGCCTACACATCAATTCTTTTCTCACAAACTCACCCTCATTTTCTTCATACCAACAAAACCATGATCAACTACAACATGTTTTTGAACTATGAAACATTTAATATGGAGCTGAGCTGTGAAGCCTGGCAGCAGGAATGGCACGTCACTGCCATTCCTGATGAGATTTGGGACTCGGTTCCTCAGGAGGTTCTCACCCACCTCCTGTTTTTTTACCTAGACTACCATCGCCATCTGGAGCGATTGGAGGAGGAAAGGCTGGAAACTCTCCGCCAGCAAGAGCAAATCATCAGACTCGCTATTCTTTTTGTAGAGAGTAGGAAGAAGAAATAATTTATTTTCTTCTTCCTATTTTTCTTCATCGTCAGCCTTGCCCTACTTCTTGAGCTAGGACTAAGGCTGTTGATGTTAGGTTTAGAAGCTTAGGACAATCTTGTAAAGCTCTGATGTAATTTAAATTTCATGAATTTATTCTCTTAATATATTAATGGAATTTCTACTGTTTGCCAGTTTTTATCTCTGAGATGTTTGTAATTTAAATGCACTGATAAATCCTGATATATATTCATATTCTGATGACCATTTCATTTTTGATTTAAATTAAGTTCTGATCTTAAAATATCAGTACTTGTTTACTTGATTTAATTTTGGTCATTCTCATACTTGAATTTCTTCTCAGAATATTGGTATTGCAGTGAAAAATAATTGAATAAGTGGGAACAACTTCAATTTTGAATTAAAACTGATTTACCTTAATTAATGGAATTACTGGGTAAGTGGAACGGTTTTTCCTTGAAAAACTGCAAGTGGGTAAGTAATGATTACTGTGTTAGGTCACACTTTCACTGTAGAGGGGGTGAATACAGTGTTTATCACAATCAAATCAAACTTCAAGAACTTATGTAACAGAAAACAAACTTTATTTAAACAATAAACTCTGTTACAATCTGGAACTGTTATCTCTCAGTGATGAACAAAATATCACGAGAGCTGCTAGAGTTATATTAAATAATATTCTCGATAATGATAACACATATAGTGTAAACTCTATTTCTGTGTTTATATACTACACAGTTACAAGATATTCGCTAATTGATATAGAATATAATTCTGCTTCCTAAAATATATCAATCAGATATCTTCTATTCCAAGTATTCCATTCTTCACGGAATTCCTTCTTCATGCATATCTCTTCTTATGTTTATCTTGATCTTCTTAACTATAATCAGCTACTGTCCTTATCTGATCATCCTTCAGCACTTAAGTTCTGATATCTGTCTCCTGATAACATAAGTACTGATATCCCTTAAGTTCTGACTTCCAGTATAAGTACTGATCAGTTAAGTACTGATTTGTTCTGTTCAAATAAGATCTGAAATCTAAACATAAAACATATTAGCCATGACATTATCAAATATATCTAACAATCTCCCCCAACTTGTAAATTAACAAAATATACAAGTTTAACAGATATTTGATGATGTCAAAAACATTAAGTACAAATGCATGAGAAATAGACAAGATAACTACAACTTACAGTCCTTAAAGTTTTTACCAATTCAACTTCTGATAACAACTTCAATCTGTATAAATATCAGAATTTAAGCAGTTGTAGATCTTCGACTTGGCTTCATCATTTTCTGATCTCTCTGATGTCAGAAGTTGTTCTGAGATAATTCTTCAACAAACATTTCTCAGCATATCTGAGTTCATCAATCATTCTCCGTTTGACATCTTTAAGCTCTGCAGTATCTTCACCAGTTTGAAATATTACAGCTCTGAGATCATTAATCTTTGCTTTTCTCAACTCCCGATCTAGTCTTATGACATAAGCTTTATTAGACTCTAGATTAAATTCAAGCCCCTTAATACCAAGATATGTTCTGATCTGTGCAGTATTAGGCTTCATATCAACAATATCACCATTGTGATTTCTGTACTTTGGAACATATCTGCTATCAGACTTAACAGAATAAAGTCTTTTCTGTCTCTGAATTTGTTCCTTTAAGTAGTTTGCAGCAGTCTCTGTTATTCTGTCATCCACTTGAAGTAAGAACAATACATGCTCCAATTCTTCAAAATACTTCAACGGAATGGCATTTTGTCTTATATGATAAACCCTACCATCTGTCATGAAATACAACATGATGTATTCTTTCAAGTAGGTATGGTAAACCATCTGTACAGATTCTAGTTGATTCAATCTTTCAGGAGTTGCTCCAATACCTGGTTCACTCAAGGAAGTTGGATCATCAGTAGTGTTGTGTACTCTTCTTTCATCAGCACTTCCCAATCCAGTTTTATCTCTAGCTTCCTTTCCAGTAACTACTCTTGCTTCAAAACCACTTGAAGTAGTCTTCAAAGATTGAGTCTGTTTTGCTTTAGTGAATCCTGGTAGGAGTGTTTTAGATTTATTTTCTGATATCAAGTTAACTTGAGCACTGTCAGAGGTTACTTGCTTCTTCTGAATATCAGAACTTACAATTTCTTGACTCTGAACAACTTGAGCCATGTCAGAGGTTGTTTTAAGAACTTTTCTTGAAGTCAGAGCAAGATTATCTTTTCCATCAGTAATTTCTTCTTCCTCAGGAGGTACATAAGGCTTGATAGGTTCACCAACCTTTTCTTTACCCTTGGATCTTGGATCTATCTGTGGTTGTGATCTAGCCAAAGTTTCTTCAGTATGTATCTTTTCTTTGATCACAATGCCTTTAGGTTTTGGAAGTAACTTTTTACCAGAAGCTTCAGATTTAGATATAACTTTCTCTGATTTAAGTCTGACTTCTTCTTCCTTTAAACTTTCCAAGTCCATCCCTGGATTTTCTTGAAGAAATAACTGTCTTGACATTTCCTCATCAAGATCTAGAAGTTCATCAGAACTTATCCTTTTACCAGCAGCAGAACTTATTCTTTTCCCAGTATCAGAACTTGTTCTGTGACTAGCTTGTCTTGATGTAAACCTTCTACCTTGACTATGACCACTACCCATTCCAGAGTTTCCTTGGTCATCTTTTCCATCATCCTTTCCTTGCAGTGACTTGTTGGTTTTGCATTTGGACTTAATTACCTTCTCCCCCTTTTTGGCATCAGCAGGTAATAAAAGAGAAATAAGTAGTTCCACTGAGGTCTGGATTTCAGTAAGTTGCGATTGCTGAGAAGCTTGATTTGTCAGAATTTGATCAATCTGAGCTTGTTGCTTCTCTTGAGTTTTCTCAATATAAGCAACCCTGTCAATGGTAGGTTGGAAGAACTTTTTCTTATCAAGTTTCCAAACTTGTTCCTGTTTAATAAAGTTCTCCTGAATCTTGTGTAGCTCTGCATGAGTATTGGAATGAAGACCTTGTAGATGTTTAGTACTCAATGCAGTGACTCTAAGCTGGGTTTTACAATCATCAGAATTTAACATTTCATCAGCTTTAGTCAAGTGCTCAGCAAGATGTAAAGCATTTGGAACACATAAAACTGAGTTCCATTCCTTAGTCCACTCCTGACCTGCAGGAGTTTCACTCCAAGGTACTGGTGCATCCCTGATAACAAACTCCTTTAGCAGTTCAGACTTAGGAAGAGTCAATGGAGGAGTATGTCCTGAAGGACCTGCTGCATCAGCATCTACAGTTGTAGCAACTTCACCAGTATCTCCAACATTTGCAGCATCAGAACTTAAAGAATCAGTATCTTCTGATAAGACAACTGTGTGAGTAGCAATGGAGGCTTCAACATCCTCGAATTGCTGATCGGATACTAAGTTCTGATCAACAGCCATATCCTGATGCTCACCTAAAATCTGATCATCATCTTGATGCAGAGAAGGTGATAGTGATAACTCAGGAGTTTGAACAGCATCAGTAACAGGTGTTGTGGAAGGATTATTTGTTGTTGGAGCTTCTAACAAAAGTATTTCAGGCACAACCAAGTTCTGAATATCAATTTCAGCACTTGTGCCTGGATCAACAAGAGATATAGAAGGTGAATTAGCCTTGTCAGATACAGGTTCCTGAGATTGAGTTGACGGAGAAGCAGTGACTGGAGCAAATTCCTTGTCTTGTGAGATCAGAGATTCCTGATCCCCTTCCTTAGCTGCTTCCTCCTCATCATCTGAAACTGGCCTCTGTGCCCTCTGTTTCTTGTACTTCCTTGTTGATGTGGATTCCTTGGGAGTTGCAGGAACCGTCATACGTCTAAGCCTCTTGAGAAGCCTAGAACCCCCAATCGCAGAATCCTTCTGAGAAGTTGCCTTCTCAGCTTCATAAATCATAGGTTCTGAAGATGGAATCTGATCCTCAGAATCTGATTCATCTCTCAAAGTAATCCTCCGCTTCTTCTGAGATGTTTGAGGAACAGTCTTTGTTCTCTTTGGCTTAGAGGATGTAGGCTTCACAGTAGGTGCTGAAGAAGAAGGTTGAGCATTCTGTGAAGTGGAGAGATAGGATTTGAGATAAGTTCTGAGGGTAGGTTGAGTAGAATGAGAGGTAGGGACTGAAGTTGATGGATTTTGGTTATGGTGAGTTGGTTGAACATTTGAGTAAACAGATTTGTAAGTAGCTGGATCAGCATTTACCAGAATCTGTTTCACAGACTGAGGAATCTGTAATTGTCTCACCATTGATTTCTTTGTGTCAGCATTTATCAGGTCGTTAAAGTACCTTTTTGCAACCTTAAAAGGTGGGGTTTGAGTGCTGACTAACTGGGGTTCAGCAGTACAATACGTATAAATAAGTTGACAGAATCTAGCAAAATAAACAACATCTCGATCCTCTGTCATCCTATCCCCAATAAAACCAATTATTCCAGTTGCAAAATCAAAATGTGTTTGATGGATAATAGCATACCCGATGTGCTGACTTAGAATTGGGATGGCATCAAAATTTGAACACTTGTTGCCAAAGGCCTTGGTGATGCAATCGAAGAAGAAACTCCATTCTCTTCTGATATTAGCCCGTTTCAATTGTCCAAGTTTCGTCAGACTCTTTTCATATCCCAATTCAGCCATTAACTCCCGAAGGGCTGAGTCCTCTGGAACTGAGAAAGTACAATTCTCTGGAAGATGTAAAGCCCTGCGTACTGTACCAGGAGTGACTATAAAAGATGAATCACCCACTTGGAAAATAATACTGGGAGTTCCACGGTTACCACCATCATCAAAAACGCCAGTCCTCCAGAACCTCAGAACTTGTTGACTTGAAAAGAATTCAGGCTGAGTTAAGGCGTACCCAACCTCACTATGTGCAAGAAGATCTTGCACAAAATGCAATTCAGATGGAGCTTCAGCATGATCAAGAATTGCAGCATAGTTGTTTGGAACAAACTTTGCTCCATCAAGGAAATAGTAAAGTGAAAGAGAGTAAAAGTAAGAAGAGAGAAAGAAGATGAAGAAATTAAAAAGATTAAAGAAATCTTCTCTCTGCTGTACTTATACAAAAAAAAATGTTACCGTTGGACACCTGTCAGACATGCAGTAATAACGGATAGTTACTGGGCTCGAGAAAACAGTAATCATGCCTTACCCATTTGCCGAGTTTCAAGGAAAAAAAAACTGTTCCTTTTATCAAGGGAAACAATTCAAATTTTAACCCGTTATCACTGATTGGATTGTTTTTCACTGCAACATTAATATTCTGAAAATGAATCATGTTAAAAATGACCGAGATAATTTCTATGAATAAGTGCTGACGGAGAATCAGAACTTAAATAAAAACAAAATTTAAATGGTCATCAGAATATCAATCAGGATTTATCAACACAAGATAAAATAACTCAGAGACAAAATCTTGAAGTAAAGACAGTTTTCATTAATATATCAAGTCAATACATATATGAAATAGAAATTACATCAATACAAGATTTTCCCTAAGCTTCTAATCCTAACATCAACAGTTTTAGTCCTAGCTAAGAAGCCTGACAAAGCTGAAGATGAAGAAGAACAGGAAGAAGACGAGATTAAGTCATCCTCCTCTTCCTATCTTCGACAAACAAGATAGCGAGTCGAATGATTCGCTCTTGCTGACGGATAGCTTCCCGCCGTTCCTCCTCCAGGCGCTCCAGATGGCGATGATAATCCATCTCGAAGAATAGAAGGTGAGCCAGCACCTCCTGTGGGACAGAGTCCCAGATCTCCTCAGGAATGGCTGTTATATGCCACTCCTGCCGCCACTCAGCACAACTGAGTTCCATTGTGAAGGTTTGTGAGTTCAAAAACATGTTGAATCGAACCATTTTGTTTTTGACAGAAGAAGGAGGATAAGTGTGTGAGAAGAATGTGATGGAAAGACTGATGTGAAGTGGTTGTATATATAGGCAAGAGAATGTCAAGAGACACAAAGATATTGAATGCAGACAGGTAGAATTAATTCTACCTCGTCTCCCTAGACTTTGAAAAAGAATAACAGTCATTGGAAAAAGAATGTGCACATGTAACAAGAGTGAACTGTTCAAGGACGAGTGCCATTATGTTTTAACCATAGACTATTAATCTTCCACTTCAACATTTCGAAATTAATCTGAGACTGTTACCAAATTTTACTCATAGATAAGTCAAGTAAAGGGTTAGACTGAAAAATCAGAACTTAGACCTATACCAAAACTTAACAGTCATCAGAACATAATGTCTTAACTCGAACAAGGAATATCTATCTTAGTAAATACTCATACAAGTTCTTAGTTATGAACGTCAGAACTTAATCATCAGAACGTGTAACTAGAACTTGTCCTCAGAATTTGTGCAGAAGTGACACAATGACTGTTTATCTAAAATAACATAGACCACCACAGAAATTTCATCATTCATATGGAGTGATGTGTGTGTGCATTAAGCTAAATAACAGACAAAGAGTAAAGTCTAATCTACTTCAGTACATCTTAGAAATAAGTCATAATTAAAATTTTGCTAAAGAGCTGTCATTATCCTGAAACCTACTGATAAATGAGTTCATGCATGAGTCCACCTCTACTGTTTTTGTGCTAATTTTATGCATCTTTTGAAATTCTATTGTACAGAGGCTTCTCAGTGTAAGTGAGTCACGACTGTTTATTAGAATTTATGCTATTATCAGAGTATTTCTCCAGTAATCATAGAGTGTGAAAAGTCACCAAGAAAAATATTTTGCTTTTCTAATGCATATTTACTTAATACCAGCAATGCACTTGGGTCGTCCCATTCACATTTTTACTCTAGATCTCAAAGGAGTACCTGATATTATTCTTTGATTCTTTTTCTTTTTCTTTTGATAAGTGAGGTTTATCAGCACTTAGTACATTCAGCAGTTTTACTAGAATCAGAACTTAAACAGATGAGTAGCATTATTCTAATTTGTGACTTAGTAATAAGAGATACAAAGTAAACTTAACTAAGCTCATTTATCAGAATTTGCTTGTGTCATAAAATTTCCACAGAAATAATTACTTCTTTCATGGGATCATTTGTTTATTGAAGACTAGTAGGTCAGTATCTAGCACAGTTATCCTCATGGGATGAAATAGTTACTAAAACAGACATATCACTTATCAGAGTTTAGAAACATATATCAGACAACAGTCAGTACTTAAAGACATTTATCAATTAATGCACAGAATATACAAAGAGATTAATTCTGTAAATACTGATCATAAAGTCTGATAACATAGAACAAGTTTAAGCAGATTTAGAGAAAGAACCTGAAATCATTCCAAGTTCATTTACCAATTTTGAAAAGGTAGCTTCACACAGTGGTTTTGTGAAGATATCTGCTACTTGTTGATCTGTGGGAACAAAATGCAATTCCACTGTACCTTCATCCACATGTTCCCTGATGAAATGGTACCTGATGCTGATGTGCTTTGTCATAGAGTGTTGAACTGGATTACCTGTCATAGCAATAGCACTTTGATTATCACAGTAAATAGGGATTTTGAAATATGTTAACCCATAATCCAGTAACTGATTCTTCATCCAGAGAATCTGTGCACAGCAGCTTCCTGCAGCAATATACTCTGCTTCTGCAGTTGATGTGGAAATTGACTTTTGTTTCTTGCTATACCAAGAAACCAACCTGCCTCCAAGAAATTGGCAGCTTCCACTTGTGCTTTTCCTGTCAATTTTGCAACCTGCAAAATCTGCATCTGAGTAACCTATTAATTTAAAATCTGATTCTCTAGGATACCATAATCCTAGATCAGCTGTTCCTTTAAGATACTTAAAGATTCTTTTTACAGCTGTTAAGTGAGGTTCTCTTGGATCTGCTTGAAATCTTGCACAAAGACAGGTAGCAAACATGATATCTGGTCTACTAGCAGTTAGATAGAGAAGTGAGCCAATCATACCTCTGTAATCAGTAATATCTACTGAATTACCAGTATCCTTATCCAGTTTTGTTGCAGTGGCCATGGGAGTGGATGCACTTGAACAGTCTTGCATTCCAAATTTCTTCAGCAAGTTTCTGGTATACTTAGATTGACAAATAAAAGTTCCTTCTGCAGTCTGCTTGACTTGAAGGCCCAGAAAATAACTAAGTTCTCCCATCATACTCATCTGATATCTTGACTGCATTAGGTTGGCAAACTTTTTGCAAAGTTTGTCATTTGGAGACCCAAAAATAATATCATCAACATAAATCTGGATCAGAAGTAAGTCCTTGCCATGATTGAGATAGAACAATGTTTTGTCAATAGTTCCTCTGTTGAATCCACTTTCCAGAAGAAACTGAGCTAAAGTCTCATACCATGCTCTTGGAGCTTGCTTAAGTCCATAAAGTGCTTTATCAAGCCTGTAGACATAATCTGGATGTTTGGAATCTACAAAGCCTGGAGGTTGTTCAACATATACTTCCTCTTCCAATTCTCCATTGAGAAAAGCACTTTTCACATCCATTTGAAAGACAGTAAACTTTTTGTGAGCAGCATAAGCCATGAATATCCTTATGGCTTCTAACCTAGCAACTGGAGCAAATGTTTCATCATAGTCAATTCCCTCCTGTTGAGAATATCCTTTTGCAACCAGCCTTGCCTTGTTCCTTACAATTATGCCATCACTGTCAGTTTTGTTTCTGAATACCCACTTTGTACCAACAACCGATCTATTCTTGGGTCTTGGCACTAAGGTCCAGACTTTGTTTCTTTCAAATTCATTCAACTCTTCCTGCATTGCTTGCACCCAATCAGCATCTTGAAGAGCTTCTTCCACTTTCTTTGGCTCAGACTGAGAGAGAAAAGAATTGTAAAGACATTCATTCGAAGTACCTGTTCTAGTTCTGACACCTGCCTCAGGATTTCCAATTATTAAATCAGGTGTATGTGATTTTGTCCACTTCCTTGCAGATGGAAGATTTTCTCTAGAACTGGATGCTCCCCCATGATTCATGCTGTCTTCGGTTTCATTTTCTGATGCTCCCCCTGAAACTATGCTCTCTGAGTTGGATCCTTCAGTATTTAGATTTTCAGTACTGTCAGTACTTGGCTTATCAGAACTTGACGAATCAGAATTTGAAGAGCCAGATGTATGTTCTGATGCTTCTTGAGATGTGATAATATCTTGAGTATGCTCCCCCTGCATTGGTGCATCTTCCTTTGACGTAGTCACCACAGTTTCAATAACATCAGAGTTTAACCCATCAGAGTTTACAATATCAGGACTTAGACTGTCAGGACTTGAGATATCAGAATATGAATCTTCATTTTCAAATCTCAGCTTATCATGATCAATGCAATCTTCAAGTCCAGTGATCTTCTTGTCATCAAAAGAGACATTGATAGATTCCATGACCACTTTTGTTCTCAAATTATAGACTCTGAAGGCTTTTGTAGAAAGTGGATATCCTACAAAGATTCCCTCATCAGCTTTTAGATCAAACTTGGATAGCTGTTCAGGATGAGTCTTGAGAACAAAACATTTACATCCAAATACATGAAAGTATTTGAGATTTGGCTTCTTGTTCTTCACCATCTCATATGGTGTTTTTCCATGCTTGTTAATGAGTGTTGCATTTTGAGTAAAACAAGCAGTCTGCACAGCTTCAGCCCAGAAATAGGTTGGAAGCTTTGCTTCTTCAAGCATTGTTCGTGCAGCTTCAATTAGAGTTCTATTCTTCCTTTCAACAACTCCATTTTGCTGTGGAGTTCCAGGAGCAGAAAATTCTTGCTTTATTCCATGATTTTTGCAGAACTCTTCCATTATCAAATTCTTGAATTCAGTGCCATTATCACTCCTCAAAATTTTCACAGAATCTTTGATCAATTTATCCAGATGTTTGACATGATCAATCAGAATAGATGCAGTTTCACTTTTTGTGTGCAAGAAATACACCCATGTGTATCTGGTGAATTCATCTACTATGACCAACGCATATTTCTTCTTTGCAATAGACATGACATTCACTGGACCAAATAGATCAACATGAAGTAGATAATAAGGCTCAAGAATTGATGATTCAGTTTTGCTCTTGAACGAAGATTTTCTTTGTTTAGCCTTCTGACATGAGTCACAAAGACCATCAGGAACAAACACTGATTTTGGCAGTCCTCTCACAAGATCTTTCTTGATCAGTTCATTTATCTTGTTGAAGTTTAAATGAGAGAGTTTCTTGTGCCAATTCCAGCTTTCTTCAGTTGAGGCTCTACTCACTAAACAGATTGCAGAACCATCAGAACTTGTTGAAAGCTTAGCTTCATAAATGTTACCACGCCTGAATCCCTTCAGAACAATTTTTCCTTTAGATTTACTAACTATTTCACAATGTTCTGCAAAGAAATCAACATGATAACCTCTGTCACAGATTTGACTTATACTCAGTAAGTTGTGTTTAAGTCCTGAGACTAGAGCTACATCTTTAATGATGACATTCCCAAGATTGATATTGCCATATCCCAAAGTTTTTCCAATGTTGCCATCTCCATAAGAAACACTTGGGCCAGCTTTCTCCACAAAGTCTGATAGCAGGGCCTTATTTCCAGTCATGTGTCCTGAACATCCACTGTCCAGAACTAAAATATTTTTCCTGTTGCCCTGCAATCAAAAAGACCACTAATTATTAGTTTTAAGGACCCAGACTTGCTTGGATCCTTTGGCCTTTTTAGGTTTGTTAACATTTGCAGCGGATTTAACATCAGATTTTATGTTAACAGTTTTCTTATCAGAACTTATACTAGAAGGAACAACAGAAACTTTCTTTAAAGAAGGTTTTATTTGATAATAATCATAGTACAAACTATGATATTCCTTACAAGTATAAATGGAATGCCATAAACTACCACAATGAAAACAAGGATTTTGTGGTTTGTATCTAACAGACTGACTCTTAACTCCTGACTTTGTAGATAAGGAGTTAATATTCTTATTCTTCCTGCAAAAAGAAGCCAGATGGTTAGAACTTCCACAGTTATAACATGCTTTCCTAGGAGCATCAGGAATAGATTTATAGTTATTGCTTTTATTCACACCTTCCTTTCCATTCCTGTTTTTCCTAGGTGATTTTACCTTGTTTGCATTCTTAACATCTTTCAGCTTATGCTTAAGCTGCTTCTTTGTCATTAAGCCTATGTTAACTTCAGTTGTCTTTTCCTGTTTTAGTTTGTCAGAAGTTAATTCCTTTTTAACTTCTGATTTCTCAGTTTCGGATTTTTCAGTTACAAACTTAACAGGTTTTAACTTCGACTTTTGCTTATCAACAGGCTTAATTTCTTCAGTTCCTTTTTCATTATTTTCTTCATAACCTAAGCCCTCTTTCCAGTTTCCACTGCTCAGCAAATTTTGAGTTGCTTTGCCAGAGTTAGTCCAAGTTCTGATAATCTCTCTCTCCTTTTCTAACTCAGTTTTTAGAGATTCATTCATTTTTAGCACTTCATCCCTAACATAAAAAGCATCATCTCTATCCTTCTGAGTTTGATGAAACATGACTAACTCTTTTTCTAAGAAATTGTTTCTTTTCTTAAAAGCAAGATTTTCAGAAGTTAATCTTTCACATGTTAAAGTTTGATCTCTATAACTAACAAACATGGTTTTAAGATATCTTCTCAACTCATTAATATCATCAGTATGAAAAGCATAAGTAGTCTGAGGTACCTTTGTTTCAGCAGTTTCAGAACTGCTCTCAGAACTTGATTTTTCAGCATTTGCCATCAATGCATAGTTCTCCTCACTTTCAGAGTCTGAGGTGTCTGTCCAGCTTTTCTGCTTTGTGACAAGAGCTTTGCCTTTGTCATTCTTGATCTTCTTGCACTCAGGAGATATGTGGCCTTTCTCACCACAATTATAACATTTAACATTGGCATAATCTCCTCTGTCAGACTTTCCTCCTTTTCCTTCAGATCTTCTGAAATTCTTCTTATCAGAACTTATGCCTTTCCTGGAAAACTTCTTTCCCTTCCTGAACTTCCTGTATGCAATTTTTGTGATTCCTTTCACCATAAGAGCACACAGCTTCATCATCTCCTCATCAGCATCAGTTTCAGGCAAGCTTTCAGAATCTGAGTCATCATCACTCTCAGAACTTGATGACTCAGTATCAGATTTTATAATAAGAGCTTTACCCTTATCTTTCTTTGAGGAAGGTGGTTTGAGGGATTCCTCTTCAACCTTGAGAGCAACTGTCCTTGACTTTCCTCCTTTTCTCTTGCTTCTTTGTTCCATCTCAAGTTCATGAGTCTTGAGCATTCCATAGATTTCATCAAGAGTTGTTTCATCAAGATTGTAGTTGTCTCTTATTGTTGTTGCCTTCAAATCCCAACATTCAGGAAGAGCTAACAGGAATTTGAGGTTTGTATCTTCAAGATCATACTCCTTATTAACCAATGACAAGTCATTCAAGAGTTTGACAAATCTTTCATACACATCAGTCAATGACTCATTAGACCTAGAGTCAAAGTGTTCATACTCTTGAGTGAGTATTGTCTTCCTGTTCTTCTTAACTGTTTCAGTTCCTTGACACCTTGTCTCCAGTGCATCCCATATCTCCTTAGCAGTCTTGCAGTTGATTACCCTGTTTGACATTACATTATCAATGGCACTATGCAATAAGTGACGTACCTTGGCATCCTTAGCAATAGATGCTATATCTTCAGCAGTGTAGTCATTCTTTTCCTTTGGTACGGTCATTGCTGCTTCACCTGGAACTACAACAGCGAGCTTGGTAGGTTTGTGAGGCCCTTCCCTGATTCTATCAAGGTATTCTGGATCTGTTGCTTCCAGAAACATGGTCATCCTTACCTTCCATATGGGATATTCAGATGGTCTCAATATGGGAACTCTGATAGTCTCATATCGACTCTGAATTGATGTCTTTGATGATTCCTCAGTTTTGGTAGGCTTAGTTGGTGTTTCTGTGTCAGACATGACTGTGTTTGGATCTTTAACTGTATGTGTGTTAACAGATAGCTCTGATACCACTTGTTAGGTCACACTTTCACTGTAGAGGGGGTGAATACAGTGTTTATCACAATCAAATCAAACTTCAAGAACTTATGTAACAGAAAACAAACTTTATTTAAACAATAAACTCTGTTACAATCTGGAACTGTTATCTCTCAGTGATGAACAAAATATCACGAGAGCTGCTAGAGTTATATTAAATAATATTCTCGATAATGATAACACATATAGTGTAAACTCTATTTCTGTGTTTATATACTACACAGTTACAAGATATTCGCTAATTGATATAGAATATAATTCTGCTTCCTAAAATATATCAATCAGATATCTTCTATTCCAAGTATTCCATTCTTCACGGAATTCCTTCTTCATGCATATCTCTTCTTATGTTTATCTTGATCTTCTTAACTATAATCAGCTACTGTCCTTATCTGATCATCCTTCAGCACTTAAGTTCTGATATCTGTCTCCTGATAACATAAGTACTGATATCCCTTAAGTTCTGACTTCCAGTATAAGTACTGATCAGTTAAGTACTGATTTGTTCTGTTCAAATAAGATCTGAAATCTAAACATAAAACATATTAGCCATGACATTATCAAATATATCTAACATACTGTTTTCCCATGCCCATTAACTATTCATTATTACTGCATGTCTGACAGGTGTCCAACGGTTATATTTTTTTTCCAAGTATAAGTAAGACAGAGAGAAGATTTTCCAAACTTTTATTTACTTTTACACTTTATCTCTCTTTCTTTGCTTTTACTCTCTTTCATCCCCTGACGTTGATTTTTCATACAGACATTTTCTCAAACACCTAACAGGCAACTCTTAATTTTCGATTTTTCTCATGGAACCTAAGGATTTGATCATTGATGGAGCTAAGTTCATTCCAAATAACTATGCTGCAATTCTCGATCATGCTGAAGCTCCGTCTGAGTTGCATTTTGTGCAAGATCTTCTTGCACACAGTGAAATTGGGTATGCATTGACCCAGCCTTCAGTCTTTTCAAGCCAATAAGTTCTGACGTTTTGGCAGACTGGGCACTTTGATAATGATGGTACAAATGGTACTCCCAGTATTATTTTTGAAGTGGATGATTCTACATATGTGGTAACTCCTGGTACAATTCACAAGGCCCTACATTTACCAGAAGGATGTACTTTTTCAACCCTGGAGGAATCAGCTCTTCAAGAGTTAATGGCCAGTTTGGGGTATGAGCAGAGTTTGGCTAAGCTTGGGCAGTTGAAACGGGCTCATATCAGAAAGGAATGGAGCTTCTTCTTCGACTGCATCACTAAAGCTTTTGGGAATAAGTGTTCCAACTTTGATGTCATTCCTATAATGAGTCAGCACACCGGGTATGCTATCATTAACCAAACTTATTTTGATTTTGCAAGTGCTGTGATAGGTTTCATAGGGGATAGGATGACAGAAGATAGAAATATAGTTTATTTTGCTAGATTATGTCAGCTTATATATAACTTTTGCTGTATTAATTCCCCTCAACTAGCCAGTACCTTAACTCCACCATTCAAAATTGCAAAATGAGCCTTTAATGACCTGGTAAATGCTGACACTAAGAAAAAGGTGGTTAGACCTTTACAGATTCCTCAGTCTGTAAAACAGATCTTGGTAAATGCTGATCCTCAAACCTATAGATCTGTTTATCCTGATGTCCAACCAACCACTACCACCCAAACACCACAGCAACCATCAGAACATACCACTCATCCATCTATACCTCAACCATCCATCAGAACATATCTCAAATCATACTTCTCAACTTCACAGACAGCTCAACCTTCATCCTCAGCACCTACTGTGAAGCCTTCATCTTCCAAGCCTAAGAGGACAAAGGTTGTTCCTCATACACCTCAGAAGAGAAGGAGGATTGTTCTGAGAGATGAGTCTGATAGTGAGGAATAGGTTTCTACATCAGAACCTGTTGACAAAGAAGATGAGAAAGTTCCTTCTCAGAAGGATTCTGGAATTGGGGGATCTAAGCTTCTCAAAAGGCTTAGAAAAATGACTTCTACTGAAACTCCCAAAGAATCCCCACCTTCAAATAGATACAAGAAACAGAGAGCTAAAAGGCCAGTTTCAGATGATGAGGAAGCAACAGCTAAGGAAGGAGATCAGTAATCTCTGATCTCACAAGAACCAGAATCTGCTCAAGCCACTGCTTCTCCATTGACTCCAACTCATGATGCTGCTACAGAAAAGACCAACACACCATGTGTGTCTCCTGTTCATAAGACTGTATCTCCTGTTGATCCAGGCACAAGTGCTGAAATTGATATTCAGAACCTGGTTGTGCCTGAGGTACTTTACTTAGAAGCTCCAACAGCAATTAATCCATCAACAACACCTATTACTGATGCTATTCAAATTCCAGAACTATCTACTACACCTTCTCTGCATCTAGATGTTGATGATCAGAATATAGGTGAGCATCGGGATATGGCTGTTGATCAGAACTTGGAACCAGATCAGTACTTAGAAGATGATGTTGAAGTCTCAATTGCTTCTCATACTGTTGTTTTATCAGAAGATGCTGATTCTGTAAGTTCTGATGCTGCAAATGCTGATAAAACTGGTGATGCTACTCCACATGCAGATGCTGATGAAGCAGGTCCTTCAGGACATGCACCTCAATAAACTATTCTTAAATCTGAACTAGTTAAGAAGTTTGTTACCAGAGAAGCACCAGTGCCTTGGAGTGAAACTCCTGCAGGACAGGAGTGGACTAAGGAATGGAACTCAGTTACCTGTGTTCCATCTGCAAAGAATCTTGCTGAGCACTTGACAAAAGCTGATGAGATGTTAATTACTGATGATTTCAAAATACACTTCGAGTCACTGCATTGAGTACTAAACATATACAAGGTCTCCATTCCACTACTCATGCAGAGTTACATAAAATTCAGGAAGAATTAATCAAGCAAGAATAAGTTCAGAAACTTGACAAGAAAAAATTCTTTCAACCTACCTTTGACAGAGTTGCTTATATTGAGAAGACTCAAGAGAAACAACAATCTCAGATTGATGAAATTTTGAACAATCAAGCTTCTCAGCAATCTCAACTTGATGAAATCCAAGCTTCAGTGGAATTGCTTGTCTCTCTTCTCTTACCTGCTGATGCCAAAAAGGGGGAGAAAGTAATTAAGTCCAAATGCAAAACTGATAAGACACTAAAGGGGAAGGATGATGAAAAAGATGACCAAGCAAACTCTGGAATGGGTGGAGGTCATAGTCAAGGTAGAGGTTACTCATCAAGAAAAGCTGAAATCACAAGTCACAGGACAAGTTCTGATGCTTGAAAAAGAATTAATTCTGCTACTGGTAAAAGGATAAGTTCTGATGAACTTTTAGATCTTGATGAAGAAATGTCAAGACAGTTATTTCTTCCGGAAAATCCAGGAATGGACTTGGAGAGTCTGATGGAAGAAGAAGCCAGACTTAAATAAGAAAAAGTCAAATCTAAATCTGAAGCTTCTGGTAAAAAGAAACTTCCAAAACTCAAAGGCATTGTGATAAAAGAAAGGACAAATCCTGAAGCAATCATGGCTAAATCACAACTACAGATAGATCCAAGGTCCAAGGGCAAAGAGAAAGTTGGTGAACCTATTAAGGCTTATGTGCCTCCTGTGAATGAAGAAATTACTGATGAAGATGCTGATCTTGCTCTGACTTCAAGAAAAGTTTTTAAGACAACCTCTGACATGGCTGAAGTTGTTCAGAGTCAAGAAATAGTTAGTTCTGATAAATCAAAAACACTCCTACCAGGATTCATTAAAGCCAAACAGACTCAATCTTTGAAGACTGCTACAAGTGGTTTTGAAGCAAGAGTGGTTACTGGAAAGGAAGCAAGAGATAAAACTTGATTGGGAAGTACTGATGAAAGAAGAATACAGAACACTACCAATGATCCAACTTCCTTAAGTGAACCAGGTATTGGAGCAACTCCTTAGAGATTGAATCAACTGGAATCTCTACAAATGGTTTACCATACCTACTTGAAAGAACACTTCTTGTTGTACTTCATGACAGATGGTAGGGTTTTTCATATAAGGGAAAATGCCATTCCACTGAAGTATTTTGAAGAACTGGAGCATGTATTATTCTTACTTCAAGTGAATGACAGAATAACAGAAAGTGCTGCAAACTTTTTGAAGAGTCAAATTCATAAACAGAAAAAGCTTTATTCTGTTAAGTCTGACAGCACATATCTTCCAAAGTACAGAGATCACAAGGGTGATATAGTTGAGATGAAGCCCAACACTGCCAAGATTATAACTACCTTTCTGGGTTACAGGGCTGTGGAATTCAATCTTGAGTCTGATAAGGCATATTTGATCAGACTGGATCAGGACATAAGAAAAGCTAGAATTAATGATCTCAGGGCTGCAATCTTTCAAATTGGTGAAGATACTGCAGAACTTAAAGATGTTAAAAGGAGGATGGTTGATGAACTCAGATATGCTGAGAGATGTTTGTTGAAGAACTATCTCAGAACAACTCCTGACATTAGAGAGATCAGACGATGAAGCCAAGTCAAGATTTACAACTGCTTAAATTCTGATATGAATACAGACTGAAGTTGTTATCAGAAGTTAAAGATTGGTAAAGCTTTAAGGACTGTAAGTTGTAGTTATCTAGTCAAATTCTCATGCATTTGTACTTAATGTTTTTGACATCATCAAATATCTTTTAAACTTGTATATTATGCTAATTTACAAGTTGGGGGAGATTGTTAGATATATTTAATAATGTCATGGCTAATGTGATTTATGTTTAGTTTTCAGATCTTACTTAAACAGGATAAATCAGTACTTACTGGAAGTGAGGACTTAAGGATATCAGTACTTATATTATCAGGAGATAATTATCAGAAGATGGATATCATAACTTAAGTACTGAAGGACGTTCAGATAAGGAAGGCAGCTGGTTAAAGGAAAGAAGATCGAGACAAACATAAGAAGAGATATGCATGAAGAAGGAATTCTATGAAGAATAGAATACTTGGAAGAAAAGATATCTGATTGATATATTTTAGGAAGCAGAATTATATTCCATATCAATTAGCGATTATCTTGTAACTGTGTAGTATATAAACACAGACATAGGGTTTAAACTATAAGTATTATCATAATCGAGAAGATTATTTATTGTAACCCTAGCAGCTCTCGTGATATTTGTTCATCACTGAGAGAGAACAGTTCCATACTGTAACAAAATTTATTGTTTCAATAAAGTTTGTTTTCTGTTACTTGAGTTTTTAAAGTTCGATTTGATTGTACTATACACTGTATTCACCCCCTCTATAGTGTGTGTGTGACCTAACAATCCCTTCCCCATTCTCGGTGGCGGTAAGAGAGGCACAGTTGTCGGCCGGGTATCGCAACACTACTAGCGATCTCCGTTTTCATGGAAACTCAGATCCTGTGGAATTCCTGGGTCATTTTAATATAGAGATGGATGTGTACCAAGTCCTGGACTTGGCTTGATGCCGTCTCTTGGCGGCAACCTTTAGAGAAAGCGCCCAACAGTGGTTTCAAAAGCTCGGGCCATGAGTGATCACTTCCTGGGATCAGATGAAAACTCCGTTCTTGACCAAGTTCCAAGCCGCGGTAAGATATGTGCCCTCTGTCACAACTCTTGCCAATGTTAGGCAAAGGGAAAATGAAAGATTGATATCGTACTTCAAAAGGTTCAACGCTGAATCTACCAGCGTGAGGGGGGCATCAGACGAAGCCCTGAAAAGCTTTTTGATCGCAGGATTAAGGGTTGTCTTTGCATTGGCAAAATCGTTTAAATCCATAAAACAATCTCTGGCAGAGGTACAACCGACTTCGCAAGCAAGTCAGAGAAATAAAGTAAAGAAGAGAGATAGGTCTTCTAGCCCAAGGTACAGAAGGGGCAGTCGGAGCCCAGACCGGGTGAATACCGCAAGCACGAGGAGGGGATGGAGTCCTCCCTCAAACTATGATTACAGAACAAGTCGGTACACGCCTTTGGTCGCATCTATCGAGCATATCTTCGAGGTAAACAAAAACAAAGGGCTATTTAAAAAACTTGAAGCTTTATCATCGTGGCAAAGCAAAGACAAGAAAAAGTATTGTGAATACCATGAATCATCTGGACATAACACGCATGAGTGTCGACATTTAAAAGATGAGATCAAAGCGCTTATCAAAGAAGGATACCTTGGTGAATGGGTAGTCAAGGAAGTAAGGAAGCACAAGGATGACAGAGCGAAGGAAGAAGAAAGGCGGGCCCCACGCGGGTTGAACAATGATACTCTGGAGGAAAATAAATTCATCAGGGATGGCAGCATCCGAACAATCTACGGGGGAGATCTCGGGATGGAATGCAGTAACCGAGCCCTGGCAAGATACGCTAGGGAAGCTCGGTTCAGGCCTCTCACGGACATTCATAGGGTGGAAACTCGACCGCCCAAAGTATTTAAGGGTGAGTCCATGGATTTAAGGGTGAGTCCATGGATATTACCTTCAGAGAAGCAGATGCCCGATGGGTACATCATCCCCACAATGATCTGCTGGTTATTTCCATCCAGATCGGAACCAAAAATGTCCATAGGGCCTTCATGGATAATGGAAGCTCGATAAATATCCTCTACTACAACACCTTTAAGAAAATGGGACTACCTGATCGGGATATGTCGGGGGAAGATTCGTGGGTCTATGGCTTTTCTGGCGCAGGAGTTAGAGTCATGGAATCGATTCGGCTGCCATGTACTTTGGGGGCAAGCCCGTTATCGGTAACAAATATGCTTGAGTTTAAGGTCCTGAATCAGGAATCGTCCCACAACGTGTTGCTGGGACGACCTTTTTTGCGGGAAATGAGGGTTATTACTTCAATCCACCACCTAACCATCAAATTCCCAACGCCAAATGGGGTGGGGAGTATAAAGGGTTCTCAATATGACTCCCGGGAGTGCTACAGGCAAGCTATGAGAGGCTTTAGAAAAGACTCCCACGCCGAAGATACATTAGACGATGATCAAGAAAAGAGCATTGAGCAACCGATCGAGGAAATCCGAGTCCATTATTATGTCGAGCAAGAAAATGAGCGTCTCTCCGGGCTGTACCCAGCAACGTTGTTCTTGGAAGACACAATCAGAATTAAGATTATGGAAGAAGAGGAGGCCTCGAACACCGTAGTCCAAGCAGATTTCAATGGTAAACGGTCAGAAGGGAGATTCGACGTCTTGCAAAGCCTCGAACAGGATGAGCGTGAGGTAGATGCCCTTCTTCCTGAAGGAGCGCCCTTGCCCGTGAAACATATCAAGGAAGTTGATGCCCCTACTATGTAGGGCGCGCCTTCTAATGAAGTCGACGCTCCTCCTAAAGGGGACGCGCCTTCTCTACAGGACAACACAATCCATGATTCGCCCGACCTAGATCCCCGGATACCAATGCCAACGGAGAAGATGGGGCCAGCAGAAGATACAATTGAAATCCCTGTCGATGAAAAAGACCCAAGTAAAGTTTTAAGAATAGGATCTCAATTGGCACCAAGGTCGAAGGAGGGTCTTTCGATATTTCTCTTGGCAAACCTTGATGTATTTGCATTGAACCATTCTGATATGGTAGGAATTGATCTAGAGGTAATGTGCCACCGTTTGAATATCGATCCCAAGCATAAAGGGGTTCGGCAAAAACGCAGGGTCGTAAGCGGAGAGAGAGCTATATCCTTAGCAGAGGAAGTAGAAAGGCTCCTGGACGTCGGACTAATTCGAGAATCCTTCTACCCAAAATGGCTAGCAAACCCGGTGTTGGTAAAAAAACCCAATGGTAAATGGAGAACATATGTGGATTTCACCGATCTAAATAAAGTGTGTCCGAAGGATAGTTTTCCATTGCCAAGAATCGATCAGTTGGTCGACACCATGACAGGACATGCCTTGCTCAGCTTCATGGACGCATACTGCGGGTATAATCAAATTCTCATGTATGAGCCCGACCAGGAGCACACCTCTTTTATTACTGACAGGGGACTCTATTGCTATATCGGAATGATATTTGGCCTGATCAATGCTGGTGCCACTTATCAAAGATTGGTAAACAAAATGTTCAAGAAGCAGATTGGAAAGACGATGGAAGTATATGTGGATGATATGCTCGTAAAGTCTAAAAAGGCGGAAGATCACATCGCCGACTTAGCTGAGATGTTCCATATTCTGAGAAAGTATAAGATGAAGCTAAACCTGCAGAAGTGTGTATTCGGTGTGGAATCAGGGAAATTCTTGGGATTCATGGTCAACCACAGGGGAATCAAGGCTAACCCGACAAAAATCAAGGCTCTGTTAGATATGAGATCTCCCACCAGCGTCAAACAAGTACAGAGCCTGACAAGAAGGATTGCGGCCCTAAATCGATTTGTCTCAAAGTCATCAGATAGGTGCAAAGAATTTTTCAAGGCAATCAAAGGAAGGGGAAAGATTTTCTGTGGACTCCTGAGTGTGAAGAGGCTTTTCTGAAAATCAAAGAGAAGTTGGGAAATCCTCCAATGTTGGCCAATCCCGGAGACGGAGAAACATTAATTCTTTACTTGGCGGTATCTGAATACTCCCTCAGCGCGGTGTTGGTGAAGGAAGAAGCAAGCCACCAGTGGCCCGTGTACTATGTGAGAAAAAGATTGTTGGATGCAGAAACCAGGTATACCAACATGAAAAAGCTAGTGTACGCTCTTATTCTTGCGGCTCGAAAGTTAAGACCATATTTTTAGGCTCACCGAATAGAAGTTCGCACCGCTTATCTGCTTCGACATATTCTGCACAAACCCGAATCGTCGGGGAGAATATTAAAATGGGCAGTAGAGTTAGGATTTTTTGATTTGGAGTATTGTCCTTGCACGGAAATCAAGGGACAATCGTTGGCTGATTTCATACTTGAGTTTGATGCTGAAGTTGATGACAAGGCCATAGTGTTGGCGGAGCCTTCCTCGCAAGGAAATTTTCATGATGGTAAGAGGGAGGAACTCCCACACCCTTGGTGGATATTACATGTCGATGGGGCCGTGAACAACAATAGATCAGGTGCTGGGATTGTCTTGGTCACTCCGGAGGGGCACCGTTTGATGAGTGCTATCCATTTCAAGTTTTTTGTCACTAACAACGATGCTGAGTATGAAGCTTTGATTAACGGTCTAAAATTAGCTCAGGAGGTGGGGGCTGTGAATCTGATAATTCGGAGTGATCCTGAGTTAGTTGTAAACCAGGTCAACGGAGGTTTCCAGGCCCGGGGACCGCGGACGGAGTTATATATGAGATGTGCACAATGCCTATTAAAAAAATTTGAAAATGCCAGGCTAGAAAGCGTTCCGCGAGAAGAAAATAGTAATGCGGATGCTTTGGCCAAAATGGGGTCACAGATGGACAGTGTCCAACTTGGACAAATCCCTTTGGGAATCCAGGAAATCCTGAGTATTCCGGAGGTAGAGGTATTTTGGACGGAAGATGTCCCGCGAGAAAGCTGGATGACCCCCATTCATAACTATATTCGGATATGAGCTATACCAGAAGACAAACTACAGGCTCGACGCCTTCGGTACCAGGTTGCAAAGTATGTTGAATATGACGGGATATTATACAAGAGAGGATTTAACCAGCCACTGTTACGTTATGTGGATATGGAAGAGGGAAATTACATCCTCAGAGAGGTGCACGAAGGGATTTGTGGCAATCACTCGGGGGGTGGTTCGTTGGCATTAAAAGTACTCAGACAAGGATACTACTGGCCAACTATGAGAGATGATGCCTTCAATTTTGTCCGGGCTTGTGATCGTTGCCAGTGATTCACCAACTATTCCAACGCCCCGACATCTACCATTACCTTATTGGCAAGTCCTTGGCCTTTTGTCATGTGGGGAATCGACCTCATTGGAGAGTTGCCCAAAGTCAGGGGGCGTGAAATACACCGTGGTAGCTGTGGACTACTTTACCAAATGGGCGGAGGCTATGCCACTGGCCACGATCACGACAAAGAAGATAAGGGATTTTTTTTCAATTCCATAGTATGCAGGTTCGGTATCCCCTACAAACTTATCTCGGATAATTGGAAGCAGTTTGATAGTAAAGAGTTAAGGAAGCTTTGTGAGGACTTGAAATCAAAAAGGACTTTTCCGCAGTTTATCATCTGCAAAGTAATGGTCAGACGGAGGCTATAAACAAAATTATAAAACATACCTTGAAAGCAAAGTTGGAAGAGAAAAAAGGAGATTGGCCAGAAGAGATGCCCATGGTCCTCTGGTATTACAATACGACTCCTAGATCGACTACAGGAGAAACCCCATTTCTACTAACTTATGTATATGAAGCCATGGTTCCCGTGGAGGTAGGAGCTAGATCCCTCCTGTAACACCCCCAAATCCGGGGTCGGGGATCCGGGTTGTCACGAGTTCCATTTCCCTTAATAACACCCAATCTTAATAAACAATCAATTACTCCGTACTGTGACCCCACAATAAACACACACACCACAAGTTATAGTCTCAGAGATGAATATCCAAAAATAACACGAGTTATTTTATTCCACAATTATATGCCATTACACCTTAAAAGGGTTTCTGAATAAATTTACATTTCTTTGCCATTATTAAAATTCATAAAGATACATAAGTCTGGTACATCAAAAGTTGAAAGCCTAGCCTATTGGTAGTCCCTACCTCAGCTACAACGACATCAACGCCTATAGGAAACTGCGGAACGTTTCCTATCCGCTCGCGAATTGGGAGCTTGGTCCTGTTCATCTTGTCTATCTGGTGTTGTGTGATGAAAGAAGAAAGCAAGGGTGAGCAACAAGCCCACCAAAATAATATGTATAATAATTTACAATATATGAGCATTCTCATAGCACTCATGAAAGTCTTGGTCAAAAAGAAATGAACCAAATTTGATCTCTTAAAGCGACCAAGTCGTAAAATATTTAGTATATATGTATATATACTTTTCAAAATCTAGAAATCCTCTGTCATGTATAATATACACAGAGTTCCAGTTTATAACTGTATATAAAAAAATATCGTTGCAAGGTGATCTCATATATCTAACCTTGTCTCAACGTTTTTCTGAAAATCTTTGTCATGCATAAGATAATCATTAACCAGATATAAGTTGAAAAGATGAAGTTACAAGATACTCCAATATACTTATATCTTTTCCGAATACTACTTGAACTACCACCGTTCAAGGTATAATCAGTTTCAAAAGTTCATCACATAGATGAGACTACAAGAAAAGACTTGGATAGATTCAATCTTTAAAATATCATTATAAATAATGAAGTTACGAGATACTTCATTAAGTCCCGATATATATATACACCTATATATACATTTCATACCTCCTTGAAAACCTCTGTTATGAAAATTATAAACAGAGTTGTAATAACCAATGAATTTGGAAAGGAGAAAACCTTGACATAAACCTGATATCTTGCTCATCAGGCAAAAATACCAATAAGTAACCTTTTCTACTAGTAGATGGACGAATTCCCCACTGGTCATCACCCTGGCCGCATTTGGACCTATGCTGGACTGCCACTCAGCCACTTACGCATTGATGGACTCCCACTGAGCCACTTACACTTTCATGGACGCCCACTGAGCCCATGTTGCTTATGCCGACTCAAATAGATGGACTTACTTCCCGAATGTTGGGTAAGTAATCAAAAATGTTTTCTCAAAACAGCAACCTCGTTGCGAATATAAAATACACCACAGAGCCGGATCCCTCAGGTTTTGAGCGAGTATTAAATCCCCTTCGAAAGGAAGATCTTAAATATAAAATGAGTTTTGGGATCCGCTCTAACTTTTAAAAATCATTTTGAAGACCCGAAAACATTTTTAAGAATGTTTGGAGTAATGCTGATTTAATGAAATAAATCAGTCCCGATATATTAGAAAATATCTGAATATTATTATTTAAATAATATTCCCATAAGGATAATCTTTATGGAAATATTTGAAGTAGAAGTTTTAAAACTCATACTTGAAATGAATGATAAATAACCAAAGATATACTTATACGAAAGTACGATCTTTATTTGAATAATCGAAAATAAGTTTGATTATCAAAACATCATTCTTTAATAAAATAAAGAATATTATTTAATAAATAAGCGGAGTCATAAGTCCTCGAATGAATATTCAAAATAATATTCATTAAATAAAATAAGCGGAGTCATAAGTCCTCGAATGAATATTCAAAATAATATTCATTAAATAAAATAAAGTTATCGAATAAACATTATTCGATTAATAGTTTTGAAAACTATAACTATATATATATAAATATATATATATATATATATATATATATATATATAATATACTCGGGAACATCGACTCCCGGTTTAGAAAATGTTCACCTTTGGGTCCCCTATACTAAGGGTATACGCAACTACTGCTTATCTCTAGCATAGGTATTATGCAGTTTATAAGCAATTGAATCAACAATTAGATATCAAGATTAGGAAACAGACATGCATATATACCATATAACATGCTCCAATATATCGCAAGATTTGCTAATAACCATCATGCATCTATCACAATATAATGCATATACATATATACATCACAACAACAGTATAACGGGTAGAAAACTTGCCTGACTGTTCCCGGATAGACTTAAGCTTAGAGTGGATCCGATAACCTATGAACAATAACATAAGTCGGAATTAAACCCCGGTCGCTTAGGAAACTAGACTTTAACAAATTGAACCCTAACGTTCGCTTATGGTCACTTCTTACGCTTAACGAATCACATAAGTCGTTCGAGTACCCTCGGCTCCACCATTTTTAATAATTTAACCATTAAGAATATTAAGGAAATTCTTTCGCGAGTACCCTACCAACTGCCTAATCCACTTTACACAATTGTTTCATACTCAAATTAGTCATTTAAGGGCCTTAACCAAGGTTTCAAAGTATGGCGAGGGGTAATGGTTCATTCGCGAAATACCGTTACTTAAAACGGCCGTTTCTCCTAAACCGTACATCGGATTCAAGCGAACCACATATCACAACGAAGCTCGTAACATGAAATATCTAAAAATGGCATAGGTTAGAATCTTTAAGTGAGTTAACAAGTCCTAAAGTTAAAAATAGAACAGTTAAGGAAAATCGGGCATTATGACATTTATGTTTACGCGATTTCCAATTTAATTAACACTCTAAATTATCATCAATTCACTCACAACCACCAATACAACAATATTCAACTATCATACTACAAACTCTGTCCCCAACTCCAAGTTTTACCAATTTATCCAACCAATCAAAGACCCAATATTCAAAACCAATACAAATCCACCAAAACTACTTATAATCAAAGATCAAGTCTTAATACTAACAATGCTTCAATAAAACTTAATGGAATCATAAAATCAAAGATAGGGTTTGAAGTTGATACCTTTCTTGGTAGGTGTTAAGTTGCTAGGAAGCCTTAGGAAGCCTTAATCTAACCTCCTACAAGCTTGATCTTTCCAAAGAAATCAAGAACTCAAAGTTAGGTTTTGAAGTTTCTAAAAGTCCGATTTAAAGAACTGTAAAAATGAGGGTCTTACCATGCTTATTTGGACCAGATTTGTGAACAAGAGTTGTAGGCCATCTAAATACCTTTCCAACGAGATATAGAACACAACATTTGAGTGAGTATTGAAGGAGATATGGTAGTTTTAAGTTGCTGCTCTGGTTTTGGCCGAGAGCAAGGGAAGAAAAAGTGAAGTAAAAATGTTTCTAGTTTGATTAAATGATTTGTGTGGTGTTTAGCTTGGTTACTTCCTTTTTTTGTTAATTAGATTGTTACCATGGTAAAAATTGTGTGGCTCACAATCAACCAACCAATCCCTCCATTTGTCATGCTTATGTCACCATGCCTATGTCATCTTTCTCATGTCATCCTCTTACACTTGTCTTCTTCTTGTTGGTGTGATGACATCATCATCCACTAACCTCTTTGATTAACCCCTAATTACTTGGCTAATGACCGCTTATCTGTTATACGGTTCGCTTAACTTTCGTTCTCGTTTATCGTTTGAGGGATCATACTTGGGATCTTATTACTTAGGTTCCCCTAAACCTTTATCAATATTTTATATTCCTTTTATGATCCTCTCTAAAAATCCTTGAATTTAAATCCTTTTTATCATGTTACCTTATACTCAATTCTTTCGGTATCTGGTGGATTTTCAGGAAAAAATCAAAGTATTCGGATTTGGATTCTGACGATCTTTACATACACTTATATACCATATAGAGTACTAATAAGACCTCAGAATATCAATAAAAGAACTACTACATTGTGTGACATGAAAAGTTTTCTTATTCAGCATAATCAGCAAAATCACTATTCATAAGGTTTACAAAAAGTCCAAAATTTTTGGGGTTATTACAGTCTTCCCTCCTTAAAAGGATTCCGTCCCGGAATCAGATAGAAAATGAATAGGGATACTTTCTTAGCATTGCACTTTCTAACTCTCAAGTCAATTTTCCCACATTGTGGTTCTGCCACAAACCCTGACTAGCATGATAACCCTTCTTCTAAGCACTTGTCCATTTTTGATCTATAACCCTTCCTGGTTGCTCCATATAGGTTACGTCTGGTTGCATGTCTATGCGCTCATATGCCCCTATTTGTCTGGCATCCGGATTACACTTCCTTAACATTGATACATGGAACACGTTATGAACTTGCTAAGGTTCGGGGTAAGGCTAGCTCATATGTTAACTTCCCAATATGACTTAATATATCCAAGGGTCCAACAATTTGTGGGCTTAGCTTTTCTTTCTTTCCGAACGACATTCATCCTTTCCAAGGGAATACCTATAACATCACTAGGTCCCCTACTTCCTATTCTTTGTCCTTTCGTGTCAAATCAACATACTTCTTATGTCCATCTTGGGCTGCTACCAACCGTCCTCTGATTAGATCTATTATATCCTTGGTTCTTTGGACCGCTGCTGGTACGAGCATCTTGCGCTCTACAACTTCATCCTAACATAAGGGAGATCGACATTGTCTTCCCTCAAGGATCTCATAAGGCGACATCTCGATACCTGACATATGATCTATTGTCGTGAGAAAACTCAATCCGTGTTAAGTGATCATTCCAAATTCTTTCAAGTCTATTGCACAAAATCTCATCATAGCTTCTAGCATTATAGCTTTTCCTTCTCAATACCCATTCTTTTCCAGTTCATAATCGCTACTATCTTCCGTACCAAATTTTATACTGATTACACTTTTGCTCGTTAGCGTTCTATAACCTTTTAATAATCGCGTCAACCTTAGTATCACGAACACGTTAGAATCGAAATACCACCGCACTGGTACCACTTCATCTCTAGCTGCCTCCATTTTTGAAAGCTTGGTCCTTCATATAGAAGTAGAAGAATTTATTGAGAGATCACTATGATCATGAACACTTGTTACATCGCATAGTTAGTACAGAAGGTGGCCAGCCTTTAGCACTTGACAAGCAATTAAACAACATGTGGTATCCTACTAGGCTTCTATCACACAGATAGATAGTCATTCGGAAATACCTCCCCTTCTGGAAGGGTTGTTCTTCTCAGCTTACATGAAATGAAAAGAAGAGAAAAGAATGAATTGAAGAGAATTGTATATATGAAAAAAAATATACTGCCACAAAATATCTGGCTTGGAATCTACCTCTGAACTATAGAGGTTTGTCATAGGAGAACAAAACATATATGTATATATATATCAATATCAAGTATTATAGCATTGCATTTCACGTGCTTAAAGATTTTTTTTTTTGCTATTCCGTCCATCATTCTACGGACCCATGCTCTTGCTCGAGCTCATAAACACTCACCTTTGAAATTTCCTCAACATTGAAACTCGAATAAGGGATTTCATTCTAGACATCATTGTCACTAGAGTTCTATGCTTGTACTGCAACCTTCCTCATATAGTAATACAACTCTCTATTGATAAGAAGGAATAAGTATTCAATAGGTAGATAATCGACTTAATTATCCTATCAATGATAACTTATACACCACCATGACCCGATTAGTGGTACTCACTCTCAACATCCATTCTAATACAACTCTCACGGTTGTAAGTAATCGGCTCATTACTCGCAGAATCATTCCTGCATTACTATGGCCCACCGTTGACCTACTGTAGTCATTCATTTTCCATAAAGTCTTAATAGCTAACCATACGCAGTCCATACATATCGTATCGAATCCTTCTAAGGAGGTAACATAATCACCATTCATGATTCATGAAGAACACTCCTGATCCTGACGTACATACATGACATGAAGCAGATAAAATTGCAGAAGAGTTTCAATGAAAGCAACGATAGCAGGCCAATATCATTATTAACCATATGTCTTTATTAGGAGATATGAAGCTCAAAGGTTCATTTAGTCCTTTCATAACATGGTCCTGGCTTATCTCAAGATAGTACCTTCTAAGATAAATATCCTGCTCACGGCGTTTACATGAATTAAATCTTTACCAATCTACTATTACGGTTGAGTATCGTAGAATCATCAGAAGGAATGTCAATCTTCCAAACCATAATACAACCTTCACGGCTTCAACCATCATCACTGTATTCCTCTGGCACGAGCGCCTATAATTTTCCTCTTACATTTAAAGTGTCGGCCACCTCTTTGGCCTTTCCTAATAGTAAAATTTCTTTACAATCAATGTCATTTTAACCACCTCCAACTAAATTTTCTACCTTATTTCAATCACTGCTTATGTGAAAATGCTTTTCTTAAATCCCGGTGAGAGAGAAAAAAAAATCACCATTTTTCCATAAGTCATTACCTTAGTCTTTAGATGTGAACATTGTCACAACTGACTCTCGATCATACTTAGGACGTCTCTTATCTTGGGTCCTTCTCATTTTCACCAATCTCGACCTTCATTGGGTCGATCTATACTTTCTTATGGTTCAACACGTGCCCACCTGGCATTATTATAATTATGTCATATTTTCTTTATCAAAATTTCTATTCTTGAGAACTTTGAATATTACCTTTTTCCTTGTAAAACCTCTAAGGTTATCCTTATTAAATCCTTCATCAGGTACACCCTAGGCACAGGGCATATCAAGATACCATTTACTAACACCAGAATCATTGCCTATATACTTCTGAAAAATTTCTCCACTGATCCTTACATGTTGTTGTTACCTTAATCCTTTCCAATTGATACTGTCAAAAATCATACTATCCCTATTAAGGGTGAAATTCCAACCTTTATGCATTCCCCTAGGATTCATTTTAAGTTACTGATGTTCTATCCTTAATTCCACCTTTAAAAAGGTACATGCATCATTCCATGGATAAATCAAGTCATATATCCCTGATAAGGGTGTCTTATTCAATCATTCCCACCTCGATAGTATATGCCTAATTTCACAATAACATCTGTATTCAAAATGAGGTCAATCAATATGGCCTCCAAAAGATAACAACGGTTATCCGCTTTTCTTGCCTAATTTGGTAACGATAACAAGGATGTTCTGGAAGATATTGGTCGTGTTCAACGTGAACTGCTTCTTAATAATTCCTCATTTACTTTTGTTGTTTATCTCAACAGTCATCTCAATGTTGGGATATCTTTCATACCTGGCATCTCCCTTTCTGGGTATCAGGCCACCGGTCTTACACTTCACATTCTTGAAGGTCACTTCCTTCATCCAATTTTTCCTAATTTCTTACTTTCTTGTCTCCTCAGTCTATCCGCGTCTCATTATTTATCCTTCGAACTATCTCAAGGTTTCCTCGAATCCTCCCAACTTACAGGGGATAAAATATATGTATCCCGTATGCCTTCAACCATCAAATTTAACTCATAGTGAATAACACCCATCCTGACGATTACATACTTTTCTATTTCTATTGCTACGAGTCTTTAGGGTTTCCTCATACCCAACTCCCTTATCATTCCTCAAACTGTATTGCCTTTTTATTTATTTCCACTTCAGTTTCTCTTTATTTTCCTTTCTCTTACAATCATTTCATGAATCAACACAACATAAGCATTGATTTCAAACATCCCGTCATTCTAGATTCGTGTCCTCAGAACGAATCTTGACAACTTTTACAACTTAGATTCATAATTCATCATACTCGTCTGCCTTTGTTTTGGATCTAAAGCTTTTACACTATCTCCATAACCTTGGGAAGTACTTTCCTGAAAACAATTGACTGAACTAAAATCAGTTTATTATAATCTCTTGCTCCGTGCCTTCCTTGGCCTTTCACCAGCGGGTGGCTCTCTCTTAGGAGGGTAAGTGACAAAAATAGTCTTTTGTGATTCGTCAATCATTTAGAATCTCAAATGATTCCTATATTTCCTTTAGCCAGGCTCTTACCTCGACTGGGTCAGCTTGTTCTTTGGAACTCTGAGAGCTTAGCGACTTAAAGGTCCTGAAAGAATTTCTCACCGTATTGTTTCCTCAGGGTGGTGGTTGGGGATAATAGTCTAAGTTTTGTCTAGAAAGGTCCATAAATTGTCATATAGGAGTACCGTCTCAAGTCTCCTTTCCTTACTCGACTTCTGTTTCCTTAGTCTGAACGTTCCCTCCTCCTCCCCATAATCGGGGCCATCCTACATGTTTTAAATCCTCATTTTCCACTTCATTATGTAATGGGTTCCTTCTATCTTGATGGTGACCTCCCTGACTATCACGTTCAGGGTTTGCTCTAAATATTATTCCTCAAACTAGCTTTCATCTAAGATCTCATCTTTAAGCTCTTGAACATTTGGAATCCAAATTCTGTAGGAACACCTCATTATTCCCTTATCATCTTTCTCGGTATTAATCTCTTCTCCAATCATTGGCTCTCTGCCTTCATTCATCAATTTTTCTTGGCACAATATGATCTTTTTCAATAATTCGGGCTGTATTACAATCTCAAACAGGTTTTCGGTACCGGCTCCGGTTACCTTCACTTCTATTTCTATTTTCTCGAAATCTTTTATCTACTCTTCCGAGGACATTATCATCTTGAGTCTCTCCTTTATACTAAGGGCATTAGCCACCATTTTGGCTTTCCCTGGATGATAAAGAATCTCATAATCGTAATCCTTGCTTAGCTCTAACCACCTCCTCTGGCGCATATTGAGCTATTTCTGCGTTAAAATGTACTAGATCACTCATGGCTTGTGTAAATCTCGCACTTCTCTCCATACAAGTAGTGCCTCCAATCTTTAGGGCAAAACTATTGCCACGAGCCCAAGCTCATGGGTGGGAATATCGAATTTTATATTCTTTTAATTATCTTGATGCGTACGCGATTACCTTGCTGTACTGTACAAGAAGCACCCTAATTCCTTATGCGAAGCGTCATTACAAATCACAAAATCTCCTTTTCCCTCGGGCAACGCCAACATAGGAGCCGTCACCAACCTTTGCTTCAGTTCTTGAAAGTTGTTCTCGCATTTCTCTGTCCATTCGAACTTCTCAGTCTTATGAGTAAGCCGTGTTAAAGGGGCTACTATCTTTACGAACTTGAACGAACCTCCGGTAGTGACCGACCAATCCTACCTCTGGTAGTTTCCCTAACCATGGTCATTAATTCCTCAGTGGTCCTTTATTCATCCTTGTCAGGATCCTCCATGGGATCCTCCTCAGCAACAATCCCTTCTAGGACAACATCCTCAACCGCTACATCCTCAATATGAACATCATCCGGTCCCGCGTTAGGATGCTCTATCGGATCCACAATCTGATCTCCAATAAGTAATAAAACATTATCGCGTTGTTGCTCCTCAACCTCAGGGTTCAGAGTCCCGCTACCATATACGACAACGAACTACGCTTCTATCACGATATTTATAAGGGTTCCCATAAGGGTTTTAACTGTCAGTACTACGTTAGGTAGCCCGACTATGAACTTGGCAATAGTTCTTATTATCTTAGTGAACTTATTATCTTAACGCCACATCATCTCTGAGGTTTATAATGCTTAGCTCTGATACCATTTTTGTAACACCCCCAAATCCGGGGTCAGGGATCCGGGTTGTCACGAGTTCCATTTCCCTTAATAACACCCAATCTTAATAAACAATCAATTACTCCGTACTGTGACCCCACAATAAACACACACACCACAAGTTATAGTCTCAGAGATGAATATCCAAAAATAACACGAGTCATTTTATTCCACAATTATATGCCATTACACCTTAAAAGGGTTTCTGAATAAATTTACATTTCTTTGCCATTATTAGAATTCATAAAGATACATAAGTCTGGTACATCAAAAGTTGAAAGCCTAGCCTATTGGTAGTCCCTACCTCAGCTACAGCGACATCAACGCCTATAGGAAACTGCGGAACGTTTCCTATCCGCTCGCGAATTGGGAGCTTGGTCCTGTTCATCTTGTCTATCTGATGTTGTGTGATGAAAGAAGAAAGCAAGGGTGAGCAACAAGCCCACCAAAATAATATGTATAATAATTTACAATATATGAGCATTCTCATAGCACTTATGAAAGTCTTGGTCAAAAAGAAATGAACCAAGTTTGATCTCTTAAAGCGACCAAGTCGCAAAATATTTAGTATATATGTATATATACTTTTCAAAATCTAGAAATCCTCTGTCATGTATAATATACACAGAGTTCCAGTTTATAACTGTATATAAAAAATATCGTTGCAAGGTGATCTCATATATCTAACCTTGTCTCAACGTTTTTCTGAAAATCTTTGTCATGCATAAGATAATCATTAACGAGATATAAGTTGAAAAGATGAAGTTACAAGATACTCCAATATACTTATATCTTTTCCGAATACTACTTGAACTACCACCGTTCAATGTATAATCAGTTTCAAAAGTTCATCACATAGATGAGACTACAAGAAAAGACTTGGATAGATTCAATCTTTGAAATATCATTATAAATAATGAAGTTACGAGATACTTCATTAAGTCCCGATATATATATACACCTATATATATACATTTCATACCTCCTTGAAAACCTCTGTTATGAAAATTATAAACAGAGTTGTAATAACCAATGAATTTGGAAAGGAGAAAACCTTGACATAAACCTGATATCTTGCTGATCAGGCAAAGATACCAATAAGTAACCTTTTCTACTAGTAGATGGACGAATTCCCCACTGGTCATCACCCTGGCCGTATTTGGACCTATGCTGGACTGCCACTCAGCCACTTACGCATTGATGGACTCCCACTGAGCCACTTACACTTTCATGGACGCCCACTGAGCCCATGTTGCTTATGCCGACTCAAATAGATGGACTTACTTCCCGAATGTTGGGTAAGTAATCAAAAATGTTTTCTCAAAACAGCAACCTCGTTGCGAATATAAAATACACCACAGAGCCGGATCCCTCAGGTTTTGAGCGAGTATTTAAATCCCCTTCGAAAAGAAAATCTTAAATATAAAATGAGTTTTGGATCCGCTCTAACTTTTAAAAATCATTTTGAAGACCCGAAAATATTTTTAAGAATGTTTGGAGTAATGTTGATTTAATGAAATAAATCAGTCCCGATATATTAGAAAAAATCTGAATATTACTATTTAAATAATATTCCCATAAGGATAATCTTTATGAAAATATTTGAAGTAGAAGTTTTAAAACTCATACTTGAAATGAATAATAAATAACCAAAGATATACTTATACGAAAGTACGATCTTTATTTGAATAATCGAAAATAAGTTTGATTATCAAAACATCATTCTTTAATAAAATAAAGAATATTATTTAATAAATAAGCGGAGTCATAAGTCCTCGAATGAATATTCAAAATAATATTCATTAAATAAAATAAGCGGAGTCATAAGTCCTTGAATGAATATTCAAAATAATATTCATTAAATAAAATAAAGTTATCGAATAAACCTTATTCGATTAATAGTTTTGAAAACTATAACTATAACTATATATATAAATATATAAATATATATAATATACTCGGGAACATCGACTCCCGGTTTAGAAAATGTTCACCTTTGGGTCCCCTATACTAAGGGTATACACAACTACTGCTTATCTCTAGCATAGGTATTATGCAGTTTATAAGCAATTGAATCAATAATTAGATATCAAGATTACGAAACAGACATGCATATATACCATATCACATGCTCCAATATATCGCAAGATTTTCTAATAACCATCATGCATCTATCACACGATAATGCATATACATATATACATCACAACAACAGTATAACGGGTAGAAAACTTGCTTGAGTGTTCCCAGATAGACTTAAGCTTAGAGTGGGTCCGATAACCTATGAAAAATAACATAAGTCGGAATTAAACCCCGGTCGCTTAAGAAACTAGACTTTAACCAATTGAACCCTAACGTTCGCTTATGGTCACTTCTTACGCTTAACGAATCACATAAGTCGTTCGATCATCCTCGGCTTCACCATTTTTAATAATTTAACCATTAAGAATTTTAAGGCGATTCTTTCGCGATTACCCTACCAACTGCCTAATCCACTTTACACAATTGTTTCATACTCCAATTACTCATTTAAGGGCCTTAACCAAGGTTTCAAAGTAAGGCGAGGGGTAATGGTTCATTCGCGAAATGCCGTTACTTAAAACAGTCGTTTCTCCTAAACCGTACATCGGATTCAAGCGAACCACATATCAAAACGAAGCTCGTAACATGAACTATCTAAACATGGCAAAGGTTAGAATCTTTCAGTGAGTTCACGGGTTCTAAAGTTAAGAACAGAACAGTTAAGGAAAATCGGGCATTATGACGTTTATGTTTACGTAATTTCCAATTTAATTAACACTCTAAATTATCATCAATTCACTCACAACCACCAATACAACAATATTCAACCATCATACTACAAACTCAGTCCCCAACTCCAAGTTTTACCAATTTATCCAACCAATCAAAGACCCAATATTCAAAACCAATACAAATCCACCAAAACTACTTATAATCAAAGATAAAGCCTTAATACTAACAATGCTTCAATAAAACTTAATGGAATCATAAAATCAAAGATAGGGTTTGAAGTTGATACCTTCCTTGGTAGGTGTTAAGTTTCTAGGAAGCCTTAGGGAGCCTTAATCTAACCTCCTACAAGTTTGATCTTTCCAAAGAAATCAAGAACACAAAGTTAGGTTTTGAAGTTTCTAAAAGTCTGATTTAAAGAACTGTAAAAATAAGGGTCTTATCATGCTTATTTGGACGAGAGTTGTGAACAAGAGTTGTAGGCCATCTCAATACCTTTCCAACGAGATATAGAACACAACATTTGAGTGAGTATTGAAGGAGATATGGTAGTTTTAAGTTGTTGCTCTGGTTTTGGCCGAGAGCAAGGGAAGAAAAAGTGAAGTAAAAATATTTCTAGTTTGATTAAATGATTTGTGTGGTGTTTAGCTTGGTTACTTTCTTTTTTTGTTAATTAGATTATTACGATGGTAAAAATTGTGTGGCTCACAATCAACCAACCAATCCCTCCATTTGCCATGCTTATGTCACCATGCCTATGTCATCTTTCTCATGTCATCTTCTGACACTTGTCTTCTTCTTCTTGTTGGTGTGATGACATCATCATCCACTAACCTCTTTGATTAACCCCTAATTACTTGGCTAATGAACGCTTATCTGTTATACGGTTCGCTTAACTTTCGTTCTCGTTTATCGTTTGAGGGATCATACCTGGGATCTTATTACTTAGGTTCCCCTAAACCTTTCTCAATATTTTATATTTCTTTTATGATCCTCTCTAAAAATCCTTGAATTTAAATCCTTTTTATCATGTTACCTTATACTCGATTCTTTCTGTATCTGGTGGATTTTCGGGAAAAAATCAAAGTGTTCGGATTTGGATTCTGACGATCTTTACATACACTTATATACCATATAGAGTACTAATAAGACCTCAGAATATCAATAAAAGAACTGCTACATTGTGTGGCATGAAAAGTTTTCTTATTCAGCATAATCGGCAAAATCACTATTCATAAGGTTTACAAAAAGTCCAAAATTTTTGGGGTTTATTACACCTCCGGAGAGACGTGTTTGTTGAGGAAGATGTAGAAGTTAACCAGAGGCTTCACTTGGATTTGTTAGACGAAGCCCGAATGAACTCTCAATTAAAGCTTGCTACATATCAGCAGAGAATCGTAAGATATTTTAATAAAAAGGTAAAATCCGTGTCATTCAAGGTTGGGGATCTCGTGTTGCGAAAGGTTATGCCTAACACTAAGATAGCTCAGCAGGGGGTGCTCGGAGCTAATTGGGAAGGACCGTACAAGGTCAAAGCTATACTCTGGAAGGGAACCTATCGCTTGGAAGATCTGGATGGTAAACTTATTCCTCGAGCGTGGAATGCGGAACATTTACAGAAGTATTTTCAGTAGGGTGTGGCTATGTCCCCCTTATTTTCATGCTTAATTCCTATGTAATAGACTACTAGCAAATAAATTCCTCCTAGCCTAGGGGGTAGTACATGTGACTGCAAACCTTGAAACTAGCAGAAGGAAGAAAATTTTCAAATAATTTCCCCATAGAGCATAGTAGCCATGGGACTGGTGTAATTTATACAATAGAGCGCATTATCAATAAAAGGGAAAAGTTACTTCAAATTGCTTTATCTACTTGACATGAAAATTTTCATTTGAAAAACACCAGAGGCGCGCCATATGTTAAGGCGCGCCCTATCGAATAACTGTTGCTTCATAATTAAGATAACATAGTATGCATACATGAAAAGACGCGCCTAAAAACTGGCACTTAAGTAAAATATCGCAAGGGTAATACTGATAAGAAAAAGTAATTATTTGTAAAAAAAATAAGGCGCGTCCTCATTCCCAAATGCTATGAGAAAGGAGTCTATAGATCTCAATAATATGGGGACAACTTTGAAATCACATTAAAAGAGAAACACCCACAAATGTTCTAAATAAATATATTCTGATATCAAAGGGCGCGCCCTGTAGCAGCATAAGTCATAATGAACTGACAAGATTTATGGAAACATGATATAAGGGCGCGCCATCATGAAAATATGAGTCTCATGTTTTTGGAAATACAAAATGGCCAAGAAAAAGTCGGAGTGCCTTAACAAATTTTTATGCATACTGAAAAGGATAAGATCATATTGAGCCATACGAAATATCATAACGCAAAGGAAAAAGAGTAGCAAAAAATAAGTCGTACAACTTTGCACAACATCAAAAGAGGGCTGGCGCCTCAGAAGTATTTGGAATTTAAGTACGAATGAAAGAGAGACATAAATTAGGGCGCGCCCTGAGACTTCTCCGTGGAGGGGATGGTTTGAAGAGGAACAGTGGGGTCAGCTTCAGGCGCGTCCTTGGGGGTTTCCTCTCGTGGCACGCCCTCACCTTCTTCCTCCTCTAACCCAAGCTCTACCTTCCTCGCCTTGATTTCAGCAACGTGCTCCTTCTTAAATTCCACCATCTCAGCAACTGTCTCTTCCTCAAACTTCTCGAAAGTGTAATCAGGGTCATTGGCCACAAAACCAACCCTGTAGAAGTGAAAACCATTGGCAAATGCTTCATCATATATTTCCCTCTTCTCATCAGGCCAACCCGTTTTCTGTTGCTCCTCAAGATACTCAATCCTCAAGTTGGCTCCACCATGCTCAGCATGGTGAGAGGTAGCCTTTTTGTTGGCAATCTCCAGCTGAGAAGTGAGATTGGCCACATCGTCCTTGAGAAAGGAGATTTCAGAGTCCTTGGCTTTGATATCCTTGGCATGCAGAAAATCCTTGTCTTTGAGGGTGTTCCTCAAAATATTATTGTCACCCTGCATCCTCTCTAGGCGCGCCCTCTCTTCAAGAAGCTTTTCAACCACTCGGGTGGAGTGGACGAACAATTGGAAGGATGCTTTTATAGAAGCACGAGTGGCCTCTTCCAAGTCCATGGCTTGCCACTGCTCCACTTCTTCGTCTGAAATATGAAGGGAGCCTATGGGGCCGAGGGAATGTAAAGCAGCAGATGAGCCCGAAGGCGCGCCTTCTGCTCTATGCCTTTTGGGCGCGCCCTGTTTATCCGTGAGGTCAATCACGGGCCTTTTTAGGACAGGAGTTGTTTGAGGAATGGGAGCTGAATTTGGGATGGATGGCTGAGCTGCAGGAGCATCTATCTTTGGCTTAGGCTTGGGTTTGTCACCAGGGCGCGCCCCGAAGGATTTGGGGATTCTTGGAGGAGCCATTTCTGCATAAAACATAGAACATGTTAATTAAATGTGACAATTAGGTGTGCTGAACAAAGCAATAAATAAAGATAATTGACAAAGATAACATTGATAAATATGTATAAAGTGCTACGCCTAGAGTGAAAGGGCGCGCCCTAAGGGGGAGAAATATTAACCACATCAACATGAGTTTATATCTATTATGCTAATACAAAAGCTAACAGAAAGGAAGCTAGGACACGCCAATTATAGAAGGGTGTGCCTTTAGACTTTGTAATGACTGAACCTGAATGATCTTGACCTTGAAAAGAGCTGTCTTCTGCTTCATCTTCTTCTTCTCCAGCCTCTTCTTCACTATCTAGGTCAATGACACGGGAAACAGGGGCACCTTTCCTAAATTTTACATATTTACACTTCGTTCCTACTTGGTCAGAAAGGATTTCGACTCGCATCAAATTGGTCCGGGTGTCTAAAGTCTTTAAGTTCCACCTGTCAGCAGCCACTCTGAGAAGGGCTTCAGCTCATTTTTTGGGCTCACCCTTAAGTGGTTTGGCCACTGGTCTGTCTGAAAAAGTATAAGGATGTAAAAAAAAGAAAGAAGGAACACAGGAATAATGTAGGAAAAAGAAAGAAAAGGTGCGCCCTTACTTGGTGACTTGTTAAATCTTATCCTTAATCTGGGAACGTCATACAAGTAAAAGAAGTTTTCCTTCCAGCCTTTTTCATGGCTGAGCTTGCCAGAAGAGAAGCCTTTCTTATTATGCTGCTTGTCTACAACCAAGTAGTAGTACCCGTGGTCAGACTTTCTCAGGTTGAAAAAATAAGTGACTTCAGCCATTGAAGGCTGGGGAAAACCCAGGTCCGTGTAGAGAATGAACAGAGCAGAATAAATTTGTAGCTGTTGGGAGAGAGTTGGAGTGGAGCCACATCGTAAAGTTCTATCACTTCCCTAAGATAGGGATGTAAAGGCGCACCTATTCCTAAGGATACCAACTTAGGGCTGGTTACCATCCTAGGGATTTTGAAGTTCCTCCCATAGTTGAAGATATGGGGCCGCATCATGCTTAAAGGGCGCGTCCATATGCCCTCCATGTCATAAAACTCCATGAGCTATCCTAGTTGCTCATCTGAACAAGCTGAGGACAGGCCCACGCAAAAAAGCTTCCCATGCTCCTTCCTGAAGCGTTTCTTCACAGCTTCATTGCATGGTTCGAATTCTTCCCAATCAAAGTCTAATTCGCTATCAGAAACTTCTCAGTATTGGAAGGGGATTGGAGAAGGCTCGGGAGAGGTGGAGAACTGGAAGGAGTCCTCATCAAAGAAATTTTCTTCATCGCGAAGTGGCGATACATTTCCTTCAGGCGCACCCTCAGAAATAAGAGAAGTAGGCGCGCCCTGTGTTTGTTGTGGAGATAGGCTTGGAGAAACAACCCTGTAGGAAACTTTGGAATGCCCAGCATCTACATTGACGCCCCTCTCAATACCCCTATACCTGTCAGCATTCAAACTCTCGAACCAGTCATTGTCGTCCAGTTCTGTACTAGTTGGGGCTGAGGATCTATCATTTTGGACTAGTTTCTGCTTCCCATGTCTACGAGATAGAGGAATGTTGTCCGTGGAAGAACTGTCTGAAGAATCTATCATCAAGGTACCCTTTTTAGAATCTTGAACAAGGCGCACCACCCAATTCAGAAACTCAGGGGTATGCTGAGCGTTTGGAGGCTGAGGATCGAAGTAAGTGTTTGGATGTGAATAAATTCCTAGATTGATAAGGAGGTTCTTGAAAGGGTGAAAAGGAGAGGACGCGCCCTCGTCTTCCAGCTGTCAAGAAAACCAAAAGAAATGTTGAGGGCGCGCCCAATTCGAAAGAGTAGGATACTAAAGTATGAAGGAAACAGAAAAAGTAAGAAGGTATTTCCTTTGATCTATGTTAGCTTCCTTCCAAGACGAGTCATATACTAAGAAGGCGCGTCCTATCAATTATAGAATCTGTAAAGGCTACTATGAAGTATGAATGCTAAGCTATTGGAAGATTAGACGACAATGGCGTTGCTGAGAATAAAGAGGACACGCCTTGTACGGATGTAAAGGCGCGCCTTATCATAAGATATATGCTTTTAATTTTAGGGATAAACGATTAAGATTCCTAGAAACATAAAATTAAAAGTTGGACCCAATGATTTTGGATCTAAAATAGCAAAAATTTGAAATTACACATATACATACATAGATACATACATCATTTTATGCACGTCATCAAGAGAAGAAATGGGAGATGAAAGGGTAATGTGACATGCAATGTGATTTACTTAACAGAATTCAGAGATACGAGAAGTTTTTTTATACCTTTTCGAATGGAGAAGAAATTGGCTGGAACAGATTTGAGAAACGGCAGCGGAGAAAGCTGATTCCGAGCAAAAGTTCACTGCTGGAGTTGAAGTTTTTGGAATGAAAGAGAAAGTGAAAAAGGGGGGAGAGTAAAAGTAAAAGAAAGTGACTGATTGTGACTAGTATATATAGTAAAAAGAGGACAGCTGTCGAAATCAATCACGTCAATCACGATTCCCGAAAAATAAGGGTAATCGTTTCGAATCATTTCAAAATACTAGGGCGCGCCCTCATGAAGGCGTGCCGTATTTTGTTATCATAACAATATTGAATTTTAAAGGAAAACTAGAAGGCGGGCCCTGTTCAGGGCGCACCCTGTAAAAAAGTATTGGGAAATTTGTTTATACAGATTTTGATAAAGATGAAGAAAAATTCAAATCCCATTTTCAATGGCATATGGAATTTGGGGGGTTAGTTGTTATGCCCAAAAATTGGTATAAACAATATTCAGATTGAGATTAATAAAAATAGTCAAAATTGAGGAAGAAACGCCCATAACCTAGGAAAAGATAAGATTTACTTTCCATAAAATAGAAAGGTGCGCCCTAAGAATGCGCCCCATTGACTGAATAGCTGATTGACAGTTGTGGTTACCATGCCTTAAAGGCGCGCCCTAAAACATAATGAGGAGGCGCGCCCAATTGCTGAAAAAGGGGTGAGGAATTCTTTGATTGAATTCTTTCCTATGGTGAGCCTTAGGGCACGCCCTAAGTGAGAAAGATTCCTTGGACGGATTACTCAGACATGATTACTTTGACAGATTCATACCTTGGCTTTACTTGGACAGAGTTAAGGCAAGCCCTAATGTTGAATAGTTTAGGGCGCGCCCTATTATGTAGAATGACAGAAGAAGAGATCAAAGGCTGATGACACAGGGCGGCGCCAACGTATAGAAATGTTTGGGCGCGCCCTTAACTTCTACTTGGCATATAAATGCAACTTTGACATGCTACTTAGATGAACTCTTTGGAAGATTCAAGGAAGATGGAGATTATTATTACTAACCTATTTGATGCAGGTACTCTATTGAAGAACTCCTTCCTGTAGCACATCTACAGGAAAGGCGGTGTCCGTGGTCAGAGACCTCCAGGGGTATGCCTGGACTGAAGGCCTCCTCCTGTAGTCAATGGGTGTCCTTATTGGGGATGTGGGGTGAAATATGGTGTGTGCTTTGGGAGCTCTGTCTCTGTAGTCAACGGGTTAGGGGTGAGCAGAAAACCGCACAAACCGCAAAAACCGCCTGAACCGCAACAAACCACACCGCAAAACGCGGTTTTTAATTTTTGTGGTGCGGTTGCGGTTTGAATTTTTAATAAACCGCGCAGTGCGGTGCGGGTTGTGATTTTAAATTTCTGAAATGCGGTTCAAACCGCACCGCACCATAATATTTAATATATTATAAATATATATATATATATATATATATATTTACACTTATATTCCTATTGGGTAACATAAAGAACCATTTTATGTTCTTCGTTAAACTGAATTTAACCAGATGGCCATAACATCCTTATTGAGTTAGAATTATATGTTAAATTCATTAAGGAATTTAAATGGACCACACGATCTTCTGACAAATAAAAAAAGAGACTACACAATCTCTTGTTTGTATTTCTTCACTAGGAAAACCAAAATCCAAGTATTTATACTAGTGAACTAAGATGTTGCATTCTGATTGACTGAAACTATTTTCAGAAATTTGATTAAATTTGAGTTTTGTATATATTTAATTCTTTTGAACTTGTAAAATATAAATCGCAGTTAACCGCACCACACCGCACCGCATTTTCGTGGTGTGGTTTATGCAGTTTTCGAGGGTACGCGGTGCGGTTGCGGTTTGGAAATTTGAGCAAACCGCATGTGCGGTTTGGTTTGCGGTTTGAGGAAAAAACCGCACCGCCCGCACCGCGCTCACCCCTACAACGGGTGTCCTCGTTGGGAGACTTTGGAGTATCCTGCACTTTGCACCCAAAAGCTTGGGATCACTTGTCCTGCAATCTGGTAGGGGCTCCTTATCGGGGGACAAGGATGCGTCCAACATTTGGGGTGAAACACGGCTATACCTGCGTCCACGGACTAGAGAAACAGCTGGTAGCGGAGGGTTATCCTTGGCCAGGGAGATGCCTCATCCGTAAAGTCTCGAAGCCGCGGACGAGCCTTGGGCCTTTGTGGTTAGGCCTCATCGGCGGACATTCCTAAAGCTAGTAGAAGACGGTTTCCAGTGGGCTTCCTACTGGGCCTCGGGATAAGAAATCTAAACCCATTAGGTTTCTTGTTCCCCAAGAACTACGTGGGCTTGATCCCCTATAAAGGGTACGTAGGCAGATTGTAAGGGGTCAGAAGCGAGAGCGCAAATGAGCCACCACTAACTCTAAGCAATCTCAGCCCTCAATAATCACTACCACCAAATACTGTTCATCTTTTCCGACGAATACTGTTTATCGGATCCACCGGTTACTGTTCACGTTTTCAAAGAAGAACCGCCATCACAGATCTTGTTTCCGGCTACGAACCTCAAGTTTTGTTGCTCCCAAATTCCTCCGTCAACACCTATATGGTGTGTATTTGAATTGTGCATTAGAAGAGCTGCTTGTGTTATTTGCTACACTTCTTTGGCTTTTTTTTCCGGTTGCATTGTTGTTGTTTCAATTTTTTCTGAGCTGCATCTCATATCTGCAAATTCAACACATAATCACCGTTGAGTAAAGCAAATCACTAGACTTAAAACCAATACTTAAAATTAGACAAACACTACACACAAAAACTAATATTGAAGACTTAAAATAAGACAAAAGACCACACCCATAAGGCAACCAACCAAGACGAACGTCTAGGGTACGACATCCACAAGGGGCATCAAAATTTTTATAAATGTACGTAGCATAAATAGAAAAAGAATCATGAATATACTTATCTATTAAAAAGGATGAAAACACCAATTTAATTCATAGATTACAACAAACAAAATCACATATATTTCACCATTGATCCCCTGTATGCTAAGTTACTCGACTCTTCTGTTTAGGTTTCTGTGCCCGTGTCGGATACTCGGATACTCAGACACGACATTTAATCCATGTCGGATCCTTTAACTGAAACATGGACACTTTGACCAATTTATTGAGCAAATATTAGTCACACTTAATATTCAAAATAAATATGTAAAGAGAATGAAAGAAGCTATAATGATATAAAAGTTGAGAATATACGAAATTGAGAAAGTTTTTTAGAAAATTAACTTTAATCTAACTTATATTGTTACTTTATTCTTTAGATATCTAACTTAACATACTCGTTTATTAGTAAAATATGCCGTGTCTCCGTACCCGTGTCCAAAAATAGGACAATGTCCCCGTGTCCCCAATTTTTAGATTTTTAAAATCCGACATTCTGATATGTGTCGTGTCCGATACCCCGTAACCGAGTGAGAGTAACATAGACTGTATGAAAGTATGGACAATAATAATCAATTACACATTTACCGATACAAGATCATATCTCTAATCTACTGATTGGTTAAAAGAGTGAGAAGATTCTAATCGTGAGAGCAAGCGAAATGAGTAGAGAGATATGAGAAGATTTTATTTTTATACTTGATGCGAGGTCAGGTCTGTTGTCGTGATTAGCTTATAATATTTAATTATATGTAATTGACTGCGAGTTGTGATTCTCTGTATGTGCTGCTTCTTTGCTACTATGCGCACATCATTTTCTTAAATAATCTTATCATTAACAAAATTTAAAAAAACTATGAATATATAAGAAAATTAAGAAGTTAAAATACGAAGACCCAACCTAAATATTGATTTAGGATAAGCATGCTATCCTGTTGGTTTGTTTTGCCTGACACTATTCTTCCTATTGATCTCTACTCTAAACTATGTAATGGTACTATATCATCCTGTTACTACCCTCTTATTAAAATTTAACATTAAGATATAATCAAATTTAAAAAGGGCAACATTCTATAAGTTCGCCTGGTACCCGAATCTTTAGGACCGGCCCTGACCGTGGCAAATCAAGTTAATCACCACGGCCATTCCATGCTGCCAGAACACTTCCTTCGTGCTGCCAGACCACATGACCAATTATTTTTTTGGCTTTCTAAGAAGAATTTTCTGGAAAATTGGTGTAGTTAACCCAAGGATAGTAACCTTGTTATTTGTTTAGATCGGTGTGACCGATTACTTGCCTTCAACTTTTCGTCGTGCCTCCACCAATTTCTTTTATCATCTCATATTGGAGTTCTGCATAATATTTAGGTGCTTCGCCGATACAGTTTCTTCACCAGCCAACTTTGGTTTTTGTTTTGTTTTCTTCTACTGTATATATTATCCACCTAGTTCCGAGCAATAACTTTTTTTCCTATATTTCAAACAATAACTAAACTGTCATTCATAAAAGTGGAGTAAATCCAACTACTTTGCAACACTCGGTTGATAAATTTGCAAGTCAAACATTCCATTAACAAAATTTAACAAGTTTAGACACCAAGTAGGGTTGAACCTACTACAACTTGATAATTATTCCTAATCCAAAAGCAAAAAGATTACAAGAAAACAATGAAAGCCAAGGCAATGAAGAAAACTCGTAAAGTAGAATGTGAATGATTTCTGCTTGATGAGTCGCTTGATCCACTTGTCATCACCTTAGGTTCAGGTCCTGATCCAGAGCCAGATTCAGACCCTGATGTACCAGGACTTGGAGCACCGCTCATTGTACTTGGCTGTTGATCACCCGTGACTGATGACCCATCATCCTTTGTTGTTGTCAGGGTGGCATCAACAAGAGCTGTTGGTGATGTTGGAATGGACGGACAGAACGTCATAGTGTAATCAGCCCCCGTGCAAGTAAATGTACTAGTTAGATCATCGTAAGCATAACTATAAGCTCTCGGACAAGCCATCTTAAACAGAGCCGCGTAAGCTGATGGTTTACAAGTAGCTGGGGTATTATTGGGACCACTACAACAATACTCCGGTTTCCCGAATGCTTCACAGGCACTCTTACATGCGTCCCCATTGCTTACTTTCAATTCAGCCGGGCAATACCGGTTCAAATCCGTAACACAGCCGGTCGCAGCACACATGCCCGAACCACCACTCGCTTCGATTATCATAGCCACATTGTATCCATCAACCAAGCTAACGTCATAAAAGTCTTGACTACCTTCACTACCCGAGCCAAGTGTAAACTCAGCGAGTGTAGCGGGGGGTGAAGCTCCAGCGCCATTGCATTCTACTTGACCCGAACCACAATCTGCAGTTGAGCATGAACCAGGCCCTGTTCCATTGAATTTGCAACCAGTTCGACCCCAGAACCGGCCGGACCACCCGTTTGGAGCTTGGAAGGACCGGGAAGTTTGTTGGGGTAGCTCAAAACCAGTAGTTTCAAGAGGGGGAGTGCCTGAACCTGCGAGAATGCCTGGCCACACTGTATAATCACATTTGTTTACGAATGTGAATGTTGCTCCATACGTACCTGTACAAATATCAAAATTTATTACCATCGTAACCAAGATTTTAAAGAAATCCTAATAAAAATAATCGAAGAACAAAACATACATGCAATACTTTTTGACTCTGTTCTCGTAAAATTTTAAAATCCTATCGTAACTCAAGTCAAATTTTTAATTAATTTGGATTGTAGCCGAAAATTTTAAAAGTTGTATACATACTAGTATGCTACAAGTTTGAGATATATATATATATATATATCATGTGAAATAAGTAACATCTAAACTGAAACTTTACGCAGAAAGCATTGAGTTACATTACAAAGTATGCACATGACTACACGCATGCAAAAAATTGTAGAAAGTATGCAAAAAAACATTGAGCTAAGAAATAAGATTTTACCTGTGCAGAGAAGAAGTAGAGCAAGACAGAGCTTGAAGAGAGCCATGGGGGTGTATGTTAGATTTTCTTACAGATCCAAACAAGAATGCGACGGAAGTAAAGAGATTGGAGAGGATGCAGAGAGCTTAATGAATGGAACATCATGTATTCGAGTCTATATTTATAGGCTAAAGTTGTTATTACAATTTACAATCTTATAGTGGTTTAAATTTATATTATTTGAACCCTATTATGTCTATATTTAGAAGCTAAAGTTGTTATTACAATTTACAATCCTATAGTGTTTTGAATTTATATTGTTTGAACCTTATTATGTTTTCGATCTTATTTCAGATTTAATTCATAATTTTTTAATATATTGAATAGGATTTTAAACATATCTTAATTTATCACAAATTAAATTTGTAATCAATTTTTAATTTACCAGTCTAATTAAGAATCATGCAATACACCAAGTTTTTCTTTTTAAAAATTAAAATCTATTTTTATGGATTATGTGGGGTTTCAAATCATATGTTTGTATTAAAAATCTTGAAACTATTTTATATTGTTTTGATGATATAATCGACAAGATAACTGTTCAAATTTATTAAATTTAATAATCTAAATTCAAAACCATACATGACACACTACTCTCCAGTATCCACAACAGTTAGGAAACAGATGGATTTGTGATTGTTGATCTTGTTATACAACATGGACTATCAATACAACTAATAAGCTAGTAAGTCCATTCTTTTGGAAGATATATGTAATGGGGAGAACTGCTTGTTTTATTTGCTGCACTTTGTTGGCTCTTCTTGTTTCCAGCTACAATATTGTTGTTGTTCCAATTTTCCGAGCTGCTTCTCGTATCTGCAAATCAACAGATAATCATTGCCAAAGCAATTATGACACATTCAATTGAAGCTAAAATTTGATTTTCAAACACAAACTCCAACTTTTAACCAATCAAACCGGACTTGAATACAATGTGACTTGAATACGCGAGTAGTGAAAACGCCAAAATATACCTGACTTATTGGTTAACTGGAAATCTGCAGCTGCAGTTCGAGGTAGGAAAAAACCAGTGCCACATGACTTCTTTGGAGAATCGAGAAGAATCTTTTGCATTTCGTGTTTCTGGGCTGCCCAGTCCTTGTCATATATCTGTCTTAATTGTTGCTTTGAGTCTGATTCTGACATCTGAAGATTGAACAACCAACATACGTGCATGATTAGTTCTTGATACTCAAGTTTGGTTTGATTTTTAGACTTTAAATACTCATGTAGCTGATAATTCATACATTCAACATCTTACTAAGTACAGTACTATACAACGTAGTACAAGATACTATGATCTGCATACTGCATCACATACAAACTTGAATACGTCAAATGATGTTTAATTTCTACAAGTCAACTACTGTAGTTTACATCTACAACAACCTAATATTCATTTTAAACATCCTGTCTAGGAAATCATTGGCTTAGTGCATTCCCACAAGAAACGAAACGTGTTAGAAGAATCAATTTTAATTAGAAATGAATCTACGGAATCTTAAAGAATCGTTAAATATGCGTATCTGGTATCTTAAACTTTAGATACCCCTATTATAAAATATGTTGGAAATATAGTGCAATGAGATGATTTAGGCTGCATTAATACATATGAAATGATTTACATTTTATTATTATACAAGCAGTCACAGCATATATAAAGTACCTACCAGTGGTTCTCTAGCTGTCGGTGACCAAAGATTGTTCCGGTGTTGCCCTGAACTCCATATATTTTCCGTCTGACCATTAGAAAGCAAAAACAGACGCATATAAGATGATGAAAATCATTCAAGATATAATTAGCTCAAAAACAAAAATTATACAAACTATACCAAGAAAACTCATTCAGATCATCGAGTTCACGATAACCATGAGAACCAATGATTCTGCATATTTACAACATAGAAAAACTGCAAAACCGTTGGTTCTCACGACACTCGCTTACAACATGCAGATACAGTTCATTAATCAGAAATGAACTGCTGCGATTGTTGAATAAAAGTGACTAATCAAATGCAAGATTTCGTCAAAAACAAAACTAAACGGTATGTTACGTACCTGGAGCCAGGATGTTCTTTCTTCAAATGCAAGTTGATAATTTGCTGCCATTACTATTTTATAGAGAGATTGATTATCTCTAGCTAAAAGTATGTATACATAAACTTGGAGAGTAACTAATAGTAGTTGCTTCTGAGAACTAATGGTAGTTGACAGGGAAGACAGAGTTTAAATACAATTTTTTTAGGATATTAAGAAACAAAAACCCACAAAATATTTAATCACGGGCCAATTATGGAGTTGGACAAGAATTTTAAGTACATCCACTCATGTTATTAGTACGTGACAATTTTTAATTAGTGACAGAGTTGACTATTTGTATCTGTTTGTTTGTTTGTTCATCTTGTTAATCATGGGTTAGGGAGGAAGACAAGCTCCCCATTAACTTAATTATATACTCTAATTATGGTATTTTTGTTAATACAAGTCCTACTCGTGAATCACAAGAACTTCATCTCTTTATTTTGTCACAAAACAAAGACAAGAACTTCACTAATGAACAGACCAACTCGAAAAGCTTGGAATAGAAATAATAATATTATTATCGTTACTGGAAAACAATTGATTTTAAAGGAGGTAATATATGCAGCGATGATCTTATAAATTAAAAATTTTAAAAAAAGATCAAGGGGTATTTGGCATAAGCAGGATGATAGTGGAGAGGAAGGTGTAAGATGTGGATAGGTTGGATTGAGTTCGGTAAACCCCTATTATCCTCAACCTAAAGTCTTCAGAAAGTACATTACCTTGTAACAATAATATATACTGCATATTGTTTGTGTGTGTGTGTGTGTGTGTGTGTCACCAGTGTCTCTTCTTCTTAACCACCATACCTACTTACCAGTTACCAAGAAATCGACAACTTATTCATCCCTGTTGCATCAAGACAACCTTCCGACGCTAAGCGCACTGCATCTCCTGTCTAAGTGAAGAATATCTTGTCCAAGCCCAAATATTTTTAGTATTGAAGTTCTTCCTCACATTCAAACTGTATGATCTGGTTTACCCCTCTACGGGTCTATATACATATATCTCGTATATATGAATGCTGTAGAATGTATAATAAAGAAAGTAAATTCAACATATATATTCTTTTTACAGACAGAAAATCGGAATCATTTAACCAACTTAATCTCACCATTAACAGGGCACAAAGGATTTTGCTTAGAGCAACAAACATATGTTTCTTGATTTAATACAAATAACTTGAAACATCACTAACACACATCTTGCTAGTTAATTTAATAAGTTCACGAGTTTCATCATCCAACTCCACCTTATCTTTCTTCATCCTCTCCGAAATTACAAGCGGCATTTTGCCAGCTTCTGCATAAGTTTTCAAAAGTGCATTGTACACTTTTGTATTCAATTCACCACCATGACGAAGAATGACAAGCAATTGCTCGGCCCGCTCAATATTTTTGTACCCTTGAATGACCCTATACAGTTCTTGAACCAATTTCTCGTTAAAATCCCATTTCTTCACACTACCAACAGCTTTCTGAAAACTAACTAGAGCCTTTTCCATATCATTTTGTTTCAAGTACCCCCATGTGAGTAATTCCCAAGTGGTACAACTTGGTGTGAAACCTTTTTTCATCATTTGTTTATGAAAATCTTCAGCCATTTCTAACTGATTCTTATTAACATAAGCTGCAACAAATAAATTTGGAATCCTGCAATCCTTAGTTGGAGACACAGACTCCCATTCATTAAAAAGCTTATGTGCTTCTTCAAACTGTTCTAGTTTCAATAGTGAATTTATCATGGAAGTATACTCCCCATCATTCAGCTTCGGATAGGTAGACTTCATCTTCTTCCATATTCGTCGAATCTCGCCCTTATTTCCCAGGCGTGTATGCAAACTAAGAATGGATGCATACGCAATTCGTTCTGTTCGAGAAGTCTTTTTCTCCATTTCCTTAAGGCTAGCGGCTGCTTTCTCATTAAGGGAATTTTTAATATATATGTTAGTTAATGTACTGTAGGTCACCCAGTCCGGTTCTACTTTCGCCTTTTTGAGCTCAAGAAAGACATTTTCTGCAATGTCAATGTCATCCAGCGAACCACAGATTCTTAGCCACAGGTTGTAAGTTAGAAGATCTGGCGAAGTGTTCTTCTTTAACTTCTTAATCATTCGTAATGCCTCCTCCAGTTGTCCATTTGAAATGTACAATGAAATCATATGATTATAAGGGAGGGGATTCTTTAGAAAACCACAATCCAACATTTTTTCCATCAGAGCTTCAGCTTTAGAAGAATCCTTCTGTTGTACATAATTGTGCAGAAGGGAACTGCAGGCCAATTGGCCTCTCATTTTATCGGGAAGATCTTCAAAGAACTTTTCAGCACTATTCAAACCACGAACCTTTGAAATCAAGTCTAAGTGCACAGCATAATCTCCTTCCACCAACTGCATATCATCTTGTGTTTTCATCCACTCACAAATCTGCATCAAAAAATAATTATTCTGTTATTGTAACTGACTTTAGTGAGTTTGTCCACTTTGACTCATCAAAAGATCACTATACAATATTAATGCCCTATTCCCCTGACCGGACCGGAAAAAATGACCAAAATACCACAATCGAGGAAGGGGGCCATTGTGCGATTTCCAACAATATTTCTACGTAGCGATCTATCATTTTTCACTACAAATGTGAACTCGTATACATAGACAGAAAACCACTTACCTTAAAAAAAATTAATTTTTTTTCTAACGTACAATTTCCCATGCTGCAAGCTCAAATAGTCTCTTGTTTTCTCTTGTAATTTTAAATATTCACACAATTAGAATTTTGTTAATTTCTCTTGTTCACCAATAATCTGTTATGTTTCGTGTACCACTTAAATGGCAACTAACATTGACGTTAAGTTAGAAACAGGAGTCAGTTTAACTAAAATTTAAGAAATATTAGGAGAAACAATGGGGGAAATGAGATACCAATGACGGTTCACAATTTATGATATATTGACAGCAAAAACAGAGGATTATGATTACTCGCTAGTAAACAAAATCATAAGTGTCATACAACTACAACAACAAAATGCCTAAACAAAATGTTCACAAAGCTAACACGAAACGATCAAATTCATAATCATTCCATTAAATATCATTGATTTAAATATACATTTTTAGAGAGTAAACAAAATGAACCTAAAGAGCATATTTATATCGCTTAAATTCCAAAAGCAATCGAACATTGCCACTAACCTCATATTTACATATAATATTATCAAATTACACCTACAACTACAACACACGAATGAAATATCATATTCATGTATAGAGACTTAACAGAATGAACCTGGAGAGCACGTTTATATCGCTTAACTTTCCAAAACAATTAAACATTACGATTAACCATATTACATATAACTACAACACACGAATTAAATATCATGTTCATGTATAGAAAGCTAATATAATGAACCTCGAGAGCAAGTTTATAACGCTTAACATTCTGAAACAATTCAACACTTTGATTAACCGTATTTACGTATCACACTATCAAATTATACAAACAACACAATAACAAAACTTATGAACTCAATTAACATCAAGAAATGAGCAAATAAATAACAATTGCAGAAAATATCGAAACGAGAGGAAAGCGAATGAACCTCAAGAGCGTGTTTATATCGTTTAAGTTTACGAAGCATTCGAACATTTCGATTAAGCTCGTACTTCCTAATCACATGTCCTTCTTCTTTCCATTTACGTAAAGTGATCACAGCGCTTCGTTTAGTGTACACTAAGCTTAGTAGTCTCTTGCCCAGAGTGTCGCCGCCTCCGGACTTCGCGGCGGTGACAGCTGGTTGGATTACTGCAGGTTTTGCAATTGGTTCCGTCGTGACTTCGCCGGAGAAGTGCCGGACGGCGGCTAGGGTTGTGCGGATTCGTCGGAGGAACATTTGGTTTAGCTAATAGCTTTGGGGTTTAGCTAGAGTGTGAGAAGTTTTTTGTGTTTGTAGAAAATGAGAGGAGTGAGATGGGCTTGGCCCAGTTTAAAGGCCTGGTGTGGAGAATGGGCTTTATGTAGATATCTTGTGGGCTATTTTTTGTTGTTTTTGTATCGATACGAAGGCTTCTACGTACAAAATTAGGATATCGAATTTTGGCTGAAATTTTCTTCTTCTTTTTTTTTTTTAAAAAAAAATATTGTTGCAAGAATGACTACTTTGCAAATTGTAATTTGTAATTTAAAAAATATTAATAAAATATTTACTCACTTGGGAAAGAATGTACTTTTTGTATGTTTAGATCACGATTATTTTGGCCTGAGAATTTAGTTCTATTATATTACCATTACACACCATCTCCAATGACAATTAATATCATGTGACACGACTTAGATTGATGTCATTGTTAGCATTTTATTAAAATTATTGGGATGTTATTTAGTGCCAATTTTGGGTCAATTATTACTAGGTTTATGTGAATAAAAAAGTGTTAAAATTGATGTGAAAATGAAAACTTTAAAAATAATATTTTTGGCATACTCTTATCCATTCATCTTTGACACAGACATTAAAAAAGTTGCCAACCCTACCCTTCCTCTAATGTCATTGGAGGATCTTCAAGAGTTTTTTAGTACATTATTTATATATATATATTATAAATAATTAAATTTAGGGTATTTTTAAGAAAAGATAACTTTAATATTATTTTTTTTATATATGCTCCTTATTATTATCATATTAATAAATTTAAAAAAGATAAAAAAGAAAAAAGATCGTCTTTAAAGATCAAGTAACTAGTCTCTGAGCAACTCCAAGAATTATATGAGAAACTCCTAGATAAATTAATATTATATACACTCCTAAGTCATTTGTCATGATTCAACTCCAACAATCATCCTCAATTAAATTATTTTTGTTTTAAAAATAGTTATATACACCACTATATTTTAAAGGGGAAGTACTATATATTAATATAAAATTGGTTGATGAGACATTATATGCTCAGTTTTGAAAATTTTAAATTTATAGGGAAGCACAGATAGAGTGTTGAAGATGATTTTTATATTAATTTTGTTAAAATATGATTTAGGAGGGAGAATAGTGTAACACTTGAAATTGCTCTTACATTTTATGTTGATTTTTTTTTCTATTTTAAAATTAAGGGTAGTCTGTTGAAGATGCTCATCGACATCTTTTTTGTAGTGCCAGCTGACACACAATCTCTCTTCCCCGTAGAATCTAAAAATTCATTTTAAAGCATTAACTTGTCGCCACAAGCCCTGCAAGAAACAAATGGCTTCTTTTGGTAATATGTTGACCACAAAAAACTCGTTTTGAAGAGATAAGAACCAAAACCATTGGGGGCAATATTTTATATGAACCATTAGTAAGGAGTGATACATATACACACATCATTTTTTATTTCTTGACCAAGTTGAAAGAATGATCCATATGACCATATGTAGTTGCATGGCTGGGGACCTTTGTAAATCTTTGTCTCATTGTCGACCCGAACTATCCATAATTTATTTGTAATCTCTCCCATAAGTTAGGCATCTTATGCATGCGATTCTACGAACATGAATGATCTGCTGAGTCAATATGCATGTATAATTCTTGAGTGATGAGTATAGTGTATATACATGTACATGCAAAACTTTATGTGCTTTGAAGCCTTTTTCGAATGAGGCCGGCCTTGAACAGTTTAAGGGACCCTGGTCTGAATCAATTTTCAGAATATTAACATTTATAAATTGTCATGTATTCTATATATTAACATATAAAAGATTTGAAAATTTTGGGAATTTTGAGGGTTAGGGTGCTAGATGCAGGATTTGTGTGCTTATAGTCCAGACTACTTAAAAGGATATAAAATCCTTGCTGGACCCGGGTCTGGCCCGTCTAGTCCAGGTCCGAGTAGATCCAGCTGTAAAAAGTTATCTCACATCGTTTGTGTGAGGGGAATTTTTCTAAAATATAGGCAATCAGATAACTCCATTAGTATGAGACCTTTTGGAAGTGACCCAAAATCAAATTCGTGCGGATTTAGTCCAAAGCGGACAATGTCATACTAATGTGGAGTTAGGCGTACTTAGCAAGCCCAACATGTGTTATTGGGGAGATTGTTAGGATTTATCCCACATCGTTTGTGGTATGGGCAGTTTGCTAGAATAAAAGCATAGTATGAGGTCTTTTGAGAGTGATCTAAAACCAAATCCGTGCAAATTAGGCCCAAAGCGGACAATGTCATACTAATATGGACTTAGGCGTGCTTAGCAAGCCCAACACCAGCACCGCCTAGGACCGGTTCCACTTAGTTCCAGCTTAACTGTAACCCGGGACCCTACTCCACCTAGTTCCAGCTCAGCCGCAACCCGAGACCGAAGCTTCCCCGCAGCCCAACACTCAAGAAGCCCAACACGTGAGGCACATGTCCAAACGCGTGATAATGATAGCTGTCATTGATTAATCATGAGAATAATCAAGGCATGTGTCAGAGGATCCTTGGAACATTCCTCAACCATTCCCACATAGACACGTGCAAGACATCCATTCTAACCAGGTGCCCTCCGCTCCCAGAACCAACGGCTTCGATTCAAAGGTACCAACTACCAAACCCTACCCTTGGGCTATAAACAGCCCATGGAGGATAGGTTTGGGGGTTAATCACTCTCTTACACACATACCCATAAATACACACACAACCACCTTACATTTCTACCTTTATCATCCAAAATCCATCTCTTATTCTCACACCAGAGGCGCCGTGGGGCTCAAACCCCCTTCCAATGTTGTTTTGCAGACACCCAATGTTAAGACGAAAATACGCACTAATTTTACACGCAAGTATACGCGTTCGCAAGTAATATAGAATTCTTTCTAGTTCGTTCCCACAGAGACTGGTTTAGGTTAAATTCAATTTATGCACTTATGCAACAATGATATGGATATCATTCAATGCTAAGACAAATAATAAGTTGAGTTGTTTATAACTAAGAATTTATACTAACTAACTTTAACTAAGAGAATTGAGGTTGAATTACTTATATGATACAAACATGGGATTCTAACTTCATTAAATACTTAATTCAAAGTCATTATTTTTAATCTTAGCATGCAATGGTGATGATAACTAATCTGATAATACGAAACTAGTAAACGCCAACTTTCATTGCACGAATACCCTACTACCAGACATCCACAAAGGAGATAGAAGCTGAAAAGATACCAAATATGTTGAGACCCTATATGTCTATAGAATTTGACAACATAAAGGTTTAATGCGCAAGTTATCTATCATGATTATATAGGGAAAGTAAGATGGTTAAAATTACCTACGAATCATGAATAACAATACATGAACCTATGCTAGCATGACAAGTTCTAAACCTCTATATTCACTTTCGCTTTAATAGAGATTAACACGCTATCTTATAAGTTCGCGACGCTCATAAGACGAATAAGCACAACCATTACTAAGATATCATATAATCACCACACACTAAGATATCAAAACAAATTAACTTTGAAATCCATAAGTAAATCCCCGAGAATCCCACGATAACGATTAGTTCATAATCGAACTCATCATCATCGTGGGTTCCGATAAAAGCATGGTATAATAAACTAAATCTTTATAAACTAAATAAATAATCAAAGTACGTAATCAAGAGTAGTAGGTTCAACAAACAAGAAAACAAGCATCCAAGATTACAACTCAATCAAGAATCACAAGTAAAAATAAGCTTTTCTTCTCCTTCGTTGTATTTGTGCTCCTAGGTCTTCTCGCCGTCTTCTCCTCAGTCTCCGTTATGAAAAACGTCTTTTAAGAGTCTTTATATAGCAGCCCAATCAGAATAGAAGTCCAGAAAATCAATCTTCTACTTGAATCAGGATTTCTGGAAAACGTCCTGGCGCGACCGCCCTGGGATCCGGCGCGGCCGCTCTATGTCTGGCACGACCGCTCCCAAGTGTAGCGCGGCTGCGCTGAGCTTCTGGAGAAAATCATTATTTCTTTATTTCTTGTCTTCTCTTGCTGGTTTCTTCGCGCACTTGACCAAGGCTTCATCCTCACACTCTTCTAAGCATATATCATAAAAAATCCATCCTTTCTTCCTGTCTATGCCCTGAAATGCAAAACACTACAAAAACACATCAAATACATAAATAACTTGAGTACAAAACACCAATTCGAGCCTTTATAAAGCATTCTAAGTGGATATAAATGCCACTTAACACACCCCCAAAATTGAATCGATACCTGTCCTCAAGCATAAACAAACTCAAAGAACAGAAATTAAAAATGCATGAATGCAACTAACATGAATGCAACGATCCCCTCAGAATAACTAAACTAACCAATGAACAACATCTCAACAAATGCAATTATTCGCACAAAGATCAATCAAATCCCACAATTCAACTCACAAGCTAGAAACGTGCGTGTGTGCAATTGCTTAACAAATATACTCTTACAACTAGATCAATAACCATGACTCATTACTCATCAAGACAATCACAAGGTTATAAATAGAATAGATGCTAAACTCAAAATGACTGACAATACTTCAATTTTATCGGAGTTATACAAGAATTCATGCTTTTATTGATAACACATAAACAAACACAAACATGCTTATTTGATCGTGCAATGAGTGAGGTCCCCAAAAGACTTATGCAATAATACCCATGTAGCGAGCGTTAGGTTAGCGGATCCCAGATTATAAAAGCCTTAGGTCAGTAGGCACAAAGTCCCCTAAGAACCTAATAACTTGAGTATTAAAAAGCCCACTCGTGATCAATTATGCATAACACATAATTTTTTTTTTCAACAATTTCTGAACGAGTGCATTTCACTCCATCTTGCTCAACCCTAGACTACTTATATTAATATGAGCCGACTACTAGCCATTTGACACCTAACCACAACTAGCAATGAAATCCAACATTTTCTCCAATTTTAAAAATTCATGTTATTTTACCATTAAGAGAATATCATACATTCTAGACATAAACAAGTGATTAAACCTCGAAAAACAAATAAACCATGATCATGATCTAACACTCAAGAAACTTATAAGACTTAGTGAAAAATTCTTGCTTCTAGCATGCAAATCAACTCGTTAAGACTTAACATCCCTCTATACGACATCACTACACTCGCATCAGCATCACAGATTAATCGGAACAACAAACTTAAGGGATCATGATAAAATGCACATGCAACATACTAACATGATAAGAAATAAACAAAAATAAAAAATGAAAACAAATAACTACATGACAAATATGCAACTACATGAACTAAACTATCATGAATATGCAACTAAATGGACACACACACAAACATATTCCTTAACTACCACCCCCAAACTTAAAATTTTCACTGTCCTTAGTGAAGGTAATAGTAAGGAATCAGGCATACCTACTCGAAATCAGGATGGTCATCACCATCCGCGGATGGACTGTCAGGAGGCAGGTACACAGAATCCTCAACAAAAACTGGCCACTCAATATCAACTCATGTGGCTCTGAAAGCTGTACCCAACGCCTGGGTAAGATCCTGTGCAAACCTGTTATGGATGTCATGCATCGCATCCATCTGCCTCATCAAGCGCCTATACTGTGCTGAGCCCAAACCAAAACTATCTTCTTCATCTTACTGCTGTTGCTGCTGCTGTTGTGAAGAACCGGCCACCCCCATCTGATGTCTCCATGCTTCTCTGCGGGCCTGAGAAGAACCACCAACATATGTCTGATCGGCTGGATGGCCACCCGATAAGTGATCATTGGAGTAATCGAGCCCTTTCTCATCAGCCTTTCCACCGTAACACTCATGCATCACTGCTATCGTCGATCTATCAATAGGGACACTAGGTAGCTGAAGCTGCTCGTGTGCGGGCCAATAAACTCCAACTGCCATACACAACTTCGTCACAATTGACGCATAGGGAATAAAACTTGTATTGCTCCTACGCAAAAACCTTAGAATATCCTGATAAATAATGGAGCCAAGATCCACATAATCCCCCTGCAATATCCCCCACAATAACTTTGCCCTATCCACAGTAACATCGTGCACATGCGAAGAAGGCATGATGTTCGCAAAAGAATTCCATGCACAAGCAAACGTGTTCATGCAAGAGGCGGGGAAAGTGGCATACTCATTCGAGCCCTTCTTGAACTTCCGGTGAGTGTTTGAGACACACAGCGTTGTAACAATCAGGTCCAAGTTAAATCCTCCCCGGTCTTCATCACCCAATCCTCCCGAGCTGGCTGTCTCTCGGGATGGTTAATCACCCGACGAATAGCCTCCACAGTATAGTCCACAGTCAAACCACGAACCACCGAGTACCCATTCTAATCCGCCTTCGCGTTAGCATAGAACTCGTGAACAATACTCATGGGCACAGCAGCGGGTGCCTCACAAAAAGATACCCAACCCATCTCCAGAATCATCTCCAAAAGCTTACCATCCCTCCCCGATGGTATAAAACCCCTCTCCTTTACTATGGGCTTCGATAGCAGCCTCGTATACTGCGTTTCAGCCTCCAGAGTAGCAAACCTAGGCCTCACACCCCCAACACTCGAAGAATCAGGGGTGCTGCTGCTAACTTGAGTCCTTTGTCTCTTGGGTGCCATTGAATTTGAATAAGTTCAGAAAAGAGAAGTGTATAGGAGAGATTCAGGGTTTTGAGAATAGAAAAGTATGGTGGAGATGATTGTGTATAAGTGTACGTATATATAGAGATTGAGAATTAGTTTGGAATATAAGTGGGAATTGATTATGGGAATAGTGGCAGTAATGGGGTGATTGGAATTGATTTGGAGGAGGAATTATGGTAGTGGAAGGAGGGAATTTCGGCTGGGTGTAATGTTTTGTTTTGAATTTTCGATTTCTGATATATTTTTTCCAAGGGGCCAGCGCGGCCCGCCCGCTAGGCAGCGCGGGCACTGTATGTCTGTCAAACCAACGAGGCTACCCCACTTCCCAGTGCGGGCGTGCCGTGCTTCTCTGCTTTCAGCGCGGCCGCCCCGCCAGGCCGCCCCGCCAAGCAGTGCGGGCGCGCCGTGTTTCTGTCAAAACACCCTCCTTTTTTTCTGTTTTTTCTGTTTTTTTTGTGTTTTCTTCTATTTTTTCTTCCTTCTAACTTCTTTTCTTCCTACTAATGTACAACACGCTTAGGTTGCCTCCCAAGAAGCGTTTGGTTTACATCACTAGCTTGACGTAGAATCCTGAGATCAAGTGGACAATAAAACGACACTAACCACCTCACGGTTTGCCGTATTTCCATAGTAGTGCTTCAGACGCTGTCCATTTACCTTAAATGTTTGGCCTGGATCATTCTCAAAAATTTCCGCCGCTCCATGTGGAAACACAGTTTTGATAACAAACGGCCCTGACCACCTCGACTTCAATTTTCCAGGAAAAAGACGAAGACAAGAGTTGAACAAAAGAATTTGTTGCCCCGGTACAAATGATTTGAGCACTAAACCCCTATCGTGCCACCTCTTGACTTTCTCCTTATACATTTTGTTGTTCTCATATGCTTGAAGTCGAAACTCATCGAGTTCATTCAATTGAAACATCCTTTTCTTACCAACTGCATCCATATCAAGGTTCATTTTCTTCAAAGCCCAATACGCTTTGTGCTTGAGCTCCACAGGCAAATGACATCCCTTAACATAAACCAGCTGAAACGGTGACATGCCTAGCGGAGTCTTGTATGCCGTTCGATAAGCATAAACAGCTTTATCCAGCTTCAAAGACCAATCCTTCCTTGATGGACATACAACCTTCTCTATAATACGCTTGATTTATCTGTTAGATACCTCAGCTTGACCATTAGCCTAAGGATGGTAGGCTGTAGCAATGCGATGATTCACATTATATCTTTGCATCATAACAGTGAACTTGCGATTGCAGAAATGCGATCCCTCGTCACTGATTATGACTCTTGGAGTCCCAAATCTTGTGAATATCAGCTTGTGAAGAAAATTGAGCACTACCTTCGCATCATTCGTCGGTAAAGCCTTAACTTCCATCCATTTTGAGATATAATCAACCACCAACAAGATATATTGATTATTGCAAGATGAACGCTTGATGAGGCGGATGGATGTGATGCATGACATCCATAACAGGTTTGCACAAGACCTTACCCAGGTGTTGGGTACAGCTATACTGCGCTGAGCCCAAACCAGCACTATCCTATTCATCTTATTGCTGTTGCTGCTGTTGTGAAGAACCGGCCTCCCCCATCTGATATCTCCATGATTCTCTGCGGGCCTGAGAAGAACCACCAGCATATGTCTGATCGGCTGGCTGGACACCCGACAAGTGATCATTGGAGTAATCGAGCCCCTTCTCATCAGCCTTTCCACCGTAACACTTATGCATCGCTGCTATCGTCGATCTATCAATAGGGGCACTAGGTAGATGAAGCTGCTCGTGTGCGGGCCAATAAACTCCAACTGCCATATACAGCTTCGTCACAATCGACGCATAGGGAATAGAACCTGTATTGCTCCCACGCAGAAACCTTAGAATACCCTGATAAATAATGGAGCCAAGATCCACATAATCCCCCTGCAATATCCCCCACAACAACTTTACCTTATCCACAATAACATCGTGCACGTGCGAAGAAGGCATGATGTTCGCACAAATAAAAGAATTCCATGCACGAGCAAACGTGTTCATGTAAGAGGCGGAGAAAGTGGCATACTCATTTGAGCCCTTCTTGAAGTTCCGGTGAGTGTTTGAGACACACAGCGTTGTAACAATCAAGTCCAAGTTAAATCCTCCCCGGTCTTCGTCACCCAATCCTCCTGAGCTGGCTGTCTCTCGGGATGGTTAATCACCCGACGAATAGCCTCCACAGTATAGTCCATAGTCAAACCACGAACCACCGAGTACCCATTCTTATCCGCCTTCGCGTTTGCATAGAACTCGTGAACAACACTCATGGGCACAACAACGGGTGCCTCACAAAAAGATACCCAACCCATCTCCAGAATCATCTCCAAAAGCTTACCATCCCTCTCCGATGGTAGAAAACCCCTCTCCTTTGCTATGGGCTTTGATTTCAGCCTCGTATACTCCGTTTCAGCCTCCAGAGTAGCAAACCTAGGCCTCACACCCCAAACACTTGAAGAATCAGGGGTGCTACTGCTAACTTGAGTCCTTTGTCTCTTGGGTGCCATTGAATTTGAATAAGTTCATAAAAGAGAAGTGTATAGGAGAGATTTAGGGTTTTGAGAATAGAAAAGTATGGTGGAGATGATTGTGTATAAGTGTATGTATATATAGAGATTGAGAATTAGTTTTGGAATATAAATGGGAATTGATTATGGGATAGTGGGAGTAATAGGGTGATTGGAATTGATTTGGAGGAGGAATTATGGTAGTGGAAGGAGGGAATTTTGGCTGGGTGTAATGTTTTGTTTTGAATTTTCGATTTCTGATATTTTTTTTCCAAGGGGTCAGCGCGGTCCGCCTGCTAGGCAGCGCGGGTGCTGTATGTCTGTCAAACCAGCGAGGCTACCCCACTTCCCAGCGCGGGCACGCCGTGCTTCTCTGCTTTCAGCGCGGCCGCCCCGCCAGGCAGTGCGGGCGCGCCGTGTTTCTGTCAAAACACCCTCCTTTTTCTGTTTTTTTTATGTTTTCTTCTATTTTTTTTCTTCCTTTTAACTTTTTTTTTCCTACTAATGTACAACAAGCTTGGGTTGCCTCCCAAAAAGCGTTTGGTTTATCACTAGCTTGACGTAAAATCCTGAGATCAAGTGGACAATAAAATGACACTAATCACCTCACGGTTTGCCGTATTTCCATAGTAGTGCTTCAGACACTATCCATTTACCTTAAATGTTTGGTCTGGATCATTCTCAAAAATTTCCGCCGCTCCATGTGGAAACACAGTTTTGATAACAAACGGCCCTGACCACATCGACTTCAATTTTCCAGGAAAAAGATGAAGACAAGAGTTGAATAAAAGAATTTGTTGCCCCGGTACAAATGATTTGAGTACTAAACCCCTATCGTGCCACCTCTTGACTTTCTCCTTATACATTTTGTTGTTCTCATATGCTTGAAGTCGAAACTCATCGAGTTCATTCAATTGAAACATCCTTTTCTTACCAACTGCATCCATATCAAGGTTCATTTTCTTCAAAGCCCAATACGCTTTGTGCTTGAGCTCCACAGGCAAATGACATCCCTTAACATAAACCAGCTGAAACGGTGACATGCCTAGCGGAGTCTTGTATGCCGTTCGATAAGCATAAACAGCTTTATCCAGCTTCAAAGACCAATCCTTCCTTGATGGACATACAACCTTCTCTATAATACGCTTGATTTATCTGTTAGATACCTCAGCTTGACCATTAGCCTAAGGATGGTAGGCTGTAGCAATGCGATGATTCACATTATATCTTTGCATCATAACAGTGAACTTGCGATTGCAGAAATGCGATCCCTCGTCACTGATTATGACTCTTGGAGTCCCAAATCTTGTGAATATCAGATTGTGAAGAAAATTGAGCACTACCTTCGCATCATTCGTCGGCAAAGCCATAACTTCCATCTATTTCGAGATATAATCAACCGCCAACAAGATATATGGATTATTGCAAGATGAGATAAATGGCCCCATAAAGTCTATTCCCCAAACATCGAAGACCTCAATCTCGAGTAGCACATTAATAGGCATCTCATCCCACTTGGACATATTACCAACATGCTGGAAGCGATCACACTTTAAAACAAAGTGATACGCATCCTTAAACAATGTAGGAAAGAAGAATTCTGCTTGAAGGATACGAGCTACTGTCTTTTCTCCACCATAGTGGCCTCCATAAACAGTCGAATGACAGTCTCGCAAGATACACTCCGTCTTGTTGTACGGTTTACATCTCCTGATGATTTGGTCAGCTCCTTTCCGAAACAAAAATGGCTCATCCCACATGTATGTTAGTCGCTAAACACGCGCTAATAATACACGCAAGTATACGCGTTCGCAAGTAATATATTATCTTTTCTAATTTGTTCCCACAGAGACTGACTTTGGTTAACTAATTAATTTATGCACTTAAGCAACAATGTATGGTTATTATTCAATGCTAAGACTATAACAAATTGAGGTTGTTTATAACTAAGAATTAAACTAACAATTATAACTAAGAGAATAAAATTGATTGAATTAATATATATAACAAACATGGGATTCTAACTTCATTAAATACTTCATTCAATAGCCTTATTGTTCTTAACCTTAACATGCAATGATGATGACACTAATCAGATAACACGAAACTGATAAATGCCAAGTTTTGTTGCACGAATAATATACTACCAGACATCCACAAAAGAGATATAAGCTGAATAGACACCAATTATATTGAGACCCTATATGTCTATAGAATTTGACAAAATAACGGTTTAAGGACAAGTTATCTATCTTGATTACATAGGGCAAGTAAGATGGTTAAAATTACCTACGAATCATGCATAACAAATACATGAACCTATGCTAGCATGGCAAGTTCTAAATCCTTAAATTCACTTTCGCTTCATTAAGAATTAACACACTATCTTATAATTTCGTGACGCTCATAATACGAATACGCACAACCAATACTAGGTTATCATACAATCACCACTTACTAAGGCATCGAAACACATAAATTAAAGAAATCCATAAATAAATCCGTTAGAACCCCATGATAAAGATTAGCCCATAATTGGACTTATCATCAACATGGGTTCCGATGAAAGCATGGTATAATAAATGTAGTATTTATAACGAATAAATAAAACCAAGTACGAAACAAGAGTAAGGTTCACAAATAAGAAAACTAGCATCCAAGTAAAACTTAGAACAAAGATTCACAAGTAAAATTAAGATCTTCTTCGTCTTCGTCGAATCGTGCTAACACGGTCTTCTTATACCTCTCCTTGATATGTCTCTGGCTTGATATCTTATTAAAAATGACCTAAAGTTATTTATATAGCAGCCCTGATCAATAGAGAAGTCCAAGAATCAGTCTTCTTTTCAAAACAGGATTCTTGAAACCCGGCCCGGCGCAGGCGCGCGCTTGATCAGTGCGGGCGCGCTGGTTTTTGGAAGTTCGGGCGCAGCCGCACGCTTAATCAGCACGTGCGCGCTGGGATTTTGCCAAGATTTTGGCTTCTTATTTTTCTTGCAGATTTGAGCCGGTCTTCGCGAGCTTTATTCCTTAGACATCTACCTAACACCATATTAGCATCAAATCAATGCTAATTCACCTGATTCTCAGATTAATGCCTGAAATGCAAAAACACTAGAAAGCACATTTAAACACCAATAACTTGAGTACAAATACATCAATTTAAAGCTTAATAGAGCATTATAAAGTGTCATAAATGCCACTCAACATACCCCCAAACTTGAATCGATGCTTGTCCTCAAGCATAAACAGACTCAAAAAAACAAGAAATAAAAATGCATGAATGCAACTAAATGAATGCAACGATCCCCATAGAATAACTAAACCAATCAACAAGCAACACCTCAGCAAATGCAGTTATTCGCATAAAGGTCAACCAAACCCCATAAATCAATCTACAAACCAAAGACGTGCGTGTGTGCAACTGCTTACATATATACTATCGCAACTAGATCAACAATCATGACTCACTACTTATCTAATAAATCGCAAGCTTATAAATATAATGAAAACTAGACTCAAAATAACTTATAACACTTCAATTCTTATATCGAAGTTAATCGTGAATTCATGCTTTTATTCACAACAAAACAACACAAGTATACTTATTTGATCATGTAATGAGTGAGGTCCACAAAAGACTTATACAATAGTACCCATGTAGCAAGCGTTAGGTTAGCGGATCTCAGACTATAAAAGCCTTAGGTCTCTAGGCACAAAGTCCCCTAAGAACTTAATAACTCGAGTACTAAAGAGCCCACTCGTGATCAATTATACATAACACTTACTTTTTTTTCTTTTTTTCTTTTTTTTCTATTATTTTTTTTTCTTTTTTCAAATTTCTGAACGAGTGCGTTTCGCTCCGTCTCGCTCAACCCTAGACCACTCATAAAAAAATATGAGCCGGCTACTAGCCATTTGACACCTAGCCACACGACTAGCAATAAAATCCATTTTTTCTCCAATTTTTAAATATCCATATCTTTAATTATTAAGAGAATATCCTAAATTCTAAATATAAACAAACGATTATACCTCGACAAACAAACAAACCATGATCATGATCTAGCACTCTAGCAACCTATAAGACTTAGTGAAATACAAGTGTCCCTAGCATGCAAGTTAATTCGATAAGACTTAACATCACTAAATATGACATCACTACACTAACATCAATATCACAAGTCAATCGGAAAAATTATCTAAGGGATCATGTTACAATGCACATGCATGAAACTATATGAACAAAGTATCATAAAAAAACTACCAAAAATTAAAAAAAAATACTACATGGCAAAATATGCAAACTATATGCACTAAACTATCATGAATATGCAAACTAAATATGACTCATACAAACATATTCCTTCAACTACTACCCCCAAACTTAAAATATTCACTGTCCTTAGTGAAGGTAATAGTAAGAAATTCATGCATACCTAATGCGAATCAGAATCCTCACCCTCAATGGCTGGAGTGTCAGGTGTATCAAGAGGCGGATACACAGAATCCTCACCAAATACTGGCCACTGGATGTCAACACCGGTGGCTCTAAAAGCTGTCTCAAGTTCCTGGGTGAGATCATGTGCAAACCGACTATGGATGTCGTGCATCGCATCCATACTCCGCGCTAGACGCCTATACTGCGTCGAACTCAAACCATCTCCAACATCTGCTCCAACCTCCTGCTGTTGCTGCTGTGGCGAACCAGCCTCCTCTCCTAACTGAGCTCTCCAAGCTGCCTTACTTGCCTGCTGCGTACCACCCGCATACATCTGATCTATGGGTACACCACCTGGCAGATGAGCATAAGAACAACCAAGCCCCTTAGGATCGGGCTTTCCTCCTCCCCACTCATGCATGCTCAACAGAGTAGAATTATTGATAGGAGCACTAGGAAGCTGCAGCTGCTCATGTATGGGCCAATAAACACCAACTGCCATGCACAACTTCGTCACAACAGATGCATAAGGAATAGCACCTGTAGTACCTCCTCTAAAGAATCTCAAAATCCCCTGATAAATCACCATCCCCAGATCAATGTAATTACCCTGAAGAATACCCCACAACAGACGAGCACGCTCCACAGTAATCTCATGCACATGCGAAGATGGCATGATGTTAGCACAAATAAACAAATTCCAAGCCCGTGCAAACCTGTTCATGCACGACGCAGGGAACGTGGAGTAATTAGTAGTGCCCCTCTTGAACTTCCAGTGAGTCTTATGCACACATATAGTTGCAACGATCAGATCCAAGTCGAAGTCCTTCGGAGTCTTATCATTTCACGTGTCCTGATCGGGCTTCCTCGTGGGCTGCTCAATCACCCTCCTAATGGCATCAGCACTGTACTCTACAGTCATCCCCCTAACCACCGTGAAACCATTCTTCTCCACCTTCGCATTAGCATAGAACTCCCGCATGACACTCATGGGCACAGCAGGGGGAGCCTCACAAAAAGGAACCCAACCCATCTCAAGAATCATCTCCAACAGCTTACCATCCTTTCCTGATGGCAGAAAACCTCACTCCTTAGTAATAGGCTTCGAGAGAAACCTCGTGTACTCCTCTTCAGCCTCGGGAGTAGAAAACCTTGGCCTCACACCACCCCCAGATGAAGAATCGGTGGTGCTGCTACTAACTTGCGTTCTTTGCCTCTTGGGTGCCATTGGGATTGAATAAGAGAGAATAAAGCTAAGTGTTTGAGAGAGATTTGTGTTTGAGAATTTGTGAAGTGGTGGAGAAGTTTGTGTATAAGTGTGTGTATTTATAGGTGGAGAGGTGAGAATTAGATATGGAATAGAAGTGGGAATTGATTATGGGAATCGTGGGAATAATGGGTTTTATTGAGAGAGGGAGATTTGGGATGAGTAAGAGTAAAAATTGGGTGGGAATTGATGTTGGAGTAAAAGTCCCGATTTTTCTATTTTTTCTTTTGTTATTTATTTTTTTCGAACAGAGACTCGGCACGGGCGCGCGCTTGGACAGCGCGGGCGCGCTCACATTCTGGAAAAATAGCGTGGCCGCGCGCTAGATCAGCGCGGGCGTGCTTGGTTACTGGAAAAACAGCGCGGGCGCGCGCTAGATCAGCACGGGCGCGCTTGGCTACTGAAGTTGGCCCTGATTTTTTTTTTCCTGATTTTTTTATGTTTTTCTCCTTTCTTTCTGCTTCCTCTGCCTACTAATGTACAACAAATTTGGGTTGCCTCCCAAGAAGCGCTTCTTTTACGTCGCTAGCTTGATGTAGAACCTTGAGCTCAAATGGACAATAGAACGGCACTAACCACCTCGCGGTTTACCATATCACCATAGTAATGCTTCAACCTCTGACCATTTACCTTGAATGCTTGGCCCGGATCATTCTAAAAAATTTCCACCGCTCCATGTGGAAACACAGTTTTGATTATGAAGGGCCCTGACCACCTTGACTTCAACTTTCCAGGAAAAAGGCGGAGACGAGAGTTGAACAAAAGAACTTGTTACCCCAACACAAATGATTTAAGCACTAGACCTCGATCATGCCACTTCTTGACTTTCTCCTTATATATTTTGTTGTTCTCATAAGCTTGAAGTCGAAAATCGTCGAGTTCATTCAATTGAAGCATCCTCTTCTTTCTAGCCGCATCCAAGTCAAGATTCAATTTCTTTAAAGCCCCATATTCCTTATGCTCGAGCTCCACAGGCAAATGACACCCCTTACCATAAACCAACTGAAACGACGATATTCCCAATGGTGTCTTAAATATTGTTCTATACACCCAAACAACTTCATTAAGCTTCAAAGACCAATCTTTCCTCGATGGATACACAACTTTGTCTAAAATGCACTTGATCTCTCTGTTAGACACCTCAGCTTGACTATTTTTCTGAGGATGATAAGTTGTGGTAATGTGATGATTCACATTATACCTTTGCGTCATAGCAGTGAACTTGCAATTGCAAAAATGCAACCCCTCATCACTGATTATGACTCTTGGAGTTCCAAATCTTGTGAATATCTGCTTATGAAGAAAATTAAGCACCATTTTCGCATCGTTCGTTGGCAACGCCTTAACTTCAACCCATTTTGACACATAATCAACCGCCAACAAGAGATACTGATTGTTACAAGATGAGATTGTTAGGTCACACAACACTGTAGAAGGGGGTTGAATATAGTGTTTTCACAATCAAATCAATTTAACACAAGTATGTAACAAAGATCAAGTAGATTGAATAAACTCTATTACAATAAGAACTGTTGTTCTCTCTCAGTGATGAACAAATATCACTAAGAGCTGCTATGTTACAATGTATAATCTTCTCGATAATGATAACACATATAGTGTAAACCTTAAGTCAGTGTTTATATAGTACATTACAAGATAACTTCTAATTGATATGAAATACAATTCTGTCTCCTAAAATATATCAATCAGATATCTTTTACAAGTCTTCCAGTCTTCTAACTCTTTCCATGCATATCTTCTTTTATTTTAGTTTCGATCTTCTATTGTAAATCAGATTCCTTCCTTATATGAAAGTCTTCCCGCACTTAAGTTCTGATATGACCTTAAGTTCTGATATTAAGTTCTGACTTCCAGTAAGTCCAGATTTCAGTAAGTCCTGATATGTCCTGTTTGTTAAGATCTGAAAAC